>NW_020955428.1:509510-623628 GCF_003031625.1 Empidonax traillii
CTTGTCACTGTTGACATGCCAGTTCAGATTTTTCAGAGGGTTCAAACCACTGACCATTACCCTGAGCACCTGACTGCAGTGTAGGACAAGATGGGACCTGTTCCTGATGTATTACATAGAAAGAATGTGTACCAGGAAGAGAGTGAGGGGCCAGAGGGCACTGAGGGTATTTTGTAGAAAATCAGGCAAGCCTCAACACCTTCTGGAGAGGAGAGTGGGTGTTTGTATGTGTTTCTGCACGGGAGAGGTACTACTCAATGATCATGTCCGAGACTGAAGGCCAAAAAAAGTAGTTTAGTGGTGGATTTGGCAATGCTACATTTATGGTTGGACTCTATGATCTTAGAGGTCTTCTCCAACATAAAATATTCTCTGCTTCTGTGAATCTGATGGTGAGGTGTCAGTGCCAAAATGATGCTGAAAGATGCTGGTCTAAGCAGAAGAGGATAGAGCTGGCTTAGAGTAAGCCTTGATTTCCCCAGGAGAAAGACATTGTCCAAGTCTAAATAATCGAGATGCTTAGAAAGGAGGAGAGCTTAGGGCTATATATAGGGAGGAAATAAGTCACCACATAGATAATGATGGACCCTTCTGACAAGAGATTGAAACCATGTTAGCCTGGAGGAGATGTGCAGAATATATTTGGAGAGCTGTTTCCTTGGTTTACCTAGTGTACAAGTGCGTGCTGAGCTGTGATGCAGGATGTTTACACTACAGAGTGTGGTAGCTTGGGCTTGATGGTGCTCTGGCATCTGGCACTGAGGTGGCGAGTGTGCTTATGGGGCATTGTTATCCTGGTCAAGTGTCTCCTACCTTTATGATGACTGCATTGGATTCATTCCTATGCTGTAGTTCCATCATGAAGTGAATGATGTGGCATGTTGTGGTTGGCACAGTTGAGGTCTTTTTCTAGATTACTTCCTGGGTGAGGTTGCTGTCCTTGGGGCTCCTGAATTCCCGCAGGAATCATGTGCAGTGTGCAATATGTCAGTAAGTGCAGCTTTGCCCAGTAGAGGAATGCGAGTATGGTACTTTGCTCCAGGGCACTTTCACATTGCAGGAACTCTTGCATCTTGCTGCTACTTTAATGTTTCTCTTACTTGTCAATCACTGGTCCACTTAATGCTACACCTAAACTAGAGGTTACTGGGTTAGGTCACGGATCACTCTAGCCCACTTCTGAGGCAGATAAATTTTTCTTCAGTAGTAGTTGGGGTAGAAGAGGAAGAGGAACATGCAATACCTGGTGGATGCCATAGTTTGTAGCTTTATGTATAGAGAATGTAATGCAACGCTAATGTATTTGTTATGTTCTGGGCAAAATATCACTTCTGATGTAGAAGTCTCTTTTCCTATTAACTGTGCAGGGTGCCTTTTACACTGAGAACTGGTGTGAAATTAGTGAAGGGCACTAGAAGCCCTGAGCTGTTCTAGGCATGTCAAATTTGATTTTATTCCGTCTCTTTGCAGTACAATGTTGAAGAGATTTGGACTGCTGTATTCATCCTTAAAGGATTCAGTGGCCTTAGTGTAGTTGATTAAATTTAGTTTCAGGATTAATTCCATGATTGACAGTGAAGTCCTCTCTGAACTAGTCCAGAACTGTTGAATGGCCTTTGGAGGAGATGTGATACACTGCAAAACTTGCCACTGCAACTGGTTAGGAAAAATTAGTCAGTGTTGTCTAATGTACTCGCATGGAGGTTCTAGTGTGATTTGACCAGGAAAAATAGTGAAATCTCTAAATTGGCTACTGATTGTTGCCTTTGAAGTCCTGATGCATCCTTTCCTCCACAGTGCTTCCCTGCTGCTGTTAGTCAGGCGGAGCTGGGATCAAGCAGAAACCATTAGTCAAGTGGTGAAAATGGACTAGTTCTAGATAACGTTCAGATAAATTGACCTCCCCTGTTGAAATAAACTGAAGACTGCTTAAAAGTGTTTTATTGATTTATTTATTTTCAATGATAATTCTCACCACCTTTTGTTACAGCCTCTTATTTTGACTCTGAGTCTCTGGCTTTAACTTACATTTGTCCCCATATAATAAAATTGAAAATGTAATGTTCAGTTAAACTCCATTTTGCTGCTTGGAGAAAGAAAGAAGGGGTTGAAAGTATTCTGGATAATTTATGTGGGCATGGGAAGGATGAGAGAAATTGTGAAATGAATTGGAACTTTAGACTTGTTTCTGTCAGCTGGAAAAGTCTGTTTTCTTATGGATTTAGGTCCTTATGCTCACTAATCTGACAATTTTTCCCTTCATACCACAATGCACACAATTGTTTTTCTTCTAGTGATGGAGGGAAGAAGGCAGAAAAAGGGGTTTTGTTCCTCATGAGGTATTATGTCTACCTGGTATTCTCATTTGTAATAGTGTTCCTTTCATACTGTTCCAGTGCTCAAAAAGAACCTTAACTTGCTATCCTATTAAAAACCTCTTGTGCTGCCAGAAAAATGTAAAGAGACTGTAGACATTTGAGACTCAACTCTCGTCTACAATACAGTGGAAAAAAAGGAAATGATACATTCTTGGCACTCCCAAATTCAGCAGAGCCAAAAGGTTATCAGCTGACAGAGTAGTTGAATTGTAATTATGATAACTAATGTTACTGGAAGTCTTTAAAAAGCAATTGAATTAATTATGTTTGATCTTGGTGAGAATCTGCGGCTGTGGGTCGGATTTTGATCTGGATCTCTTATCTGGGAAGCAGTGGGGTGTAAGTGGGGGGAAAGTAATGTGTGTCAGTTGTGTGAGACTCGCCTTTTTAACTGCTTTCTATCTGTATTGTGGCATATATAACAGAGGCTATTTTTTTCCTTTCTTTTTATTCCTCTGCTTTTTGGATGAATAAATTGAACGCTTTTACAATTTGGAATCTGCAAGGTATCATAACGGCCTTTTTGGAAAGTCTGACAAATTGTAATATCTAATATCCATGAGAATTGGTGTATGAATTACCCCTTTTTGTGTAAGGTGGATATAGTTAAAAGTGTTATAAAACCTATTTTGCAGACAGTTATTTTGAGACCTAAGTATTGAAGTTATGCAAAAAAAAAATCAGAAACAAAAGTGAATTCTTGATTAAATTACTATTTTTTAGCTAAGATATCCTTCAAATATCTTAAGGCAGACAAGAAACAGTTTTTATTATATATCTGGAATTCCTTTCTTTACAGTCTTTAGACATTTCCTGCCCCCTCTCCTTCCCCCCAGGTCCTGCAGGGCTTGGAATGGTGAAAGCACAGCTGAGGAATGGGTGGGTCAGTTTGATCATGTCCAGAATTATCCAGCTTGTTACAAGTAATGGTTTGCTGTTTATTTAAATATCTGTAGCATAAATAGATAACCTGTTGCTCTACCCTTCAAGTGCAAAAATAGTGCCCTGCACTTTCTGCAAACTAAGAGCAAGCTGGTTTCATTACATCTCAATAATGGAGGGTAGTGTATTAATGTAAGGTGAGAGGATTTCTTTGCTAGAACCTTACTAAAAGTTGATTCAATAATTGTAATTTCTTTTTTATAATAAGTAGAACTAGTTAAATAAGTCTTCTCAACTTTACATATTTTTAAAGTCCTCTTTCAAATATCCTTCTGTAGAATAAACAACTAAATTAAATATGAATACATATTTAATTTTGAAGATGTATTTTACGTTTTTGTTCAAAGTAAGAAAATATGTATGCAAGAGAGACTACTTTGAAAATTACATCCTCAAGGAAAATATACTTATCTAATGTAAAGCTAAGTGAAATAATGACTTAAAATATCACCTTGGCCTTAAGTTCTTTGATTTTTGATCTCTAAAATGAGAAAGTTAGCCTCTTAAAAAGGGATGAAAATGTAAGCAAAACAGAATCTGATCTTATTCCCTCCCTGGCCTTCATACTTACTTCTGCTTTTAAACTCTTTGTATTTAGTGTAAAGCAAGACAGGTGGTTCCCAAACTTATTTTAGCTTTGAGCTGATGTATGTGTCTGGTTGTCAGCTGCAGAAGATACATTTGGGTATCTTTAGCCTTGTTTAGCTTCCCTTCTTAGCTGTTTTTTGTCAATATCTGAGGGATTTGTGAAATATAGGGTGGTCACCTTTCTATCTGCCCCCTTGCAGCTGTTCATATGGAAACTCATCCTGACATGAATTTTTCAGGTCTGGCTTTTGGATTATTGGGAAAAAACATGGAAGCAAGGGACTCAAAGGGAGCTTTATGCTGTATCTACAGAGAAAATTTTGGGGTTCCTGCTTTTCTCTAGGAAGGTAAATATCAAGGAATAAAAGTGTCCTGGAGTGACCAAAATTGCTTGCTTTTTTTTTTGCTGGGACTTTTTTTCCCTGTCTTAGTGGAGCTTTGTTACTTGACCTTGAATTTCGATCCCAGGGCAGAGCATTAGTGCAGTGAACTAAGCATGAATGTGGCTGTGTAGCTACAGAAGAGTGTGTTCCTTTCTGGCAGTTATTCAAGAGTATATCTGAATATTTATATGGTGAATTAGCACCATAGTGTAGAGGAGGTTTGGCAGAAAATCTTTCAGGATCTTGCAAGTTGCTGCATGCAAAGTTAGTGGTTTCTTTGCAAAAGCACATACTAAAAAAAAAACCCAAAAGGCATATATAGAATGTGCTGAGTAAGGATGTTAAGAGATGAATCTAGCAATGTGTGATTTTTGCAAAGGCATCTTGTTATGGATTGTCATTTGTTCAATCAAACCTTTATTTTAAAAACTGCTTATACAGGGGAAAAGCTTTGTACCTTCTCTAATGGAGATCTAAGTTTTACTGAAAATCAAGCAGTTTTATTTTGTAGACCTTTTTAAAGGTTTTTCACAAATTGCAAGTTGAACTCAGCTTTGATAAATCTATTGGTCTGTTCTGAGTTATTGGCATTAATGTGCTGTAGAGGGAAAGATTCTCATTGTCCAGTGGAGGTGAAATTCTTAATTTCATGGAGAGATTGCAGAGTGCTTGCTTCCTTTCCTTAACTTTTCCAAGCTGACATCTCTTAGAGTGGCCTTGTTCTCCTGTGGCAACCTGCCTGGTCAGAGGGGGAGCTGGTGTTGGAGATAAGGAATAATTCTCTTTGAAGAAGTTTGACAAATTTAGAAGAGCAATGAAGACCGTAAAAGTCACAACAATAGGGCCAGTTTAGAAATAACTTGATTTAGAGCAGCCATGGTGTTACCAGGGAGGATTCTTCAATTGGCTTAGGGCAGAGTAATTCTAGTTTAGCACCCACCTCAGCTCCTCCATGCAGGGCTCACACCTGACCCACTGCACCCACCACAGGATGTGCTGCAGGTAACTCATGGGCACAGCAGTGGGCTCCAAGAAGTGGCAGCTGTGCTACATGAGGCTGAGGGAGAAGTTACTCAATTGGATCTGTTCAGGTGGGAAGTTAAGGTTAAACTTAACCATCTGTAGGCAATTAAAATTCGTGACAGAAGGTCAGGGTATTACCCTCTGCCAGTCATTTCTTCATTAACTACACCTATGCAAATATAACGTGATCTGTTAAAATTTAACCCCAGGAGATGACTTCTTGCAAGCTTTCTAGCACATGAGAATCAGTGTTGATGCATAAAAATGGGGAGTAGGTGGAAATGCTGAAATGCCTTAGACACCTCTTTCAACTTGGTATAAAAGCATAGTGGCTGAAAAAAAGGCAATTTCTACACATAACATGCAGTAATTAGTAAGCAGTTTTGTCTAACAGGAATTGGGTGATGGAACTGGCTGATAGAAACTGTGTGCTTGTACTGTGTTTAAATACCTGCTAATGAATTTGGATACACTTTATTATTTAAGATTTCCCTTGATTTCTCAAGTGGCTAAGTTTAATCTAAGTACCATATTTCAGTATGGCTAGTTTTATTTGATGTGGGGTTTTTTGTTGTTGTTGTTTTTAAGGGAGGATGTTCTTTAGGATGCATAACTAGATAAAATTTGAAGTGCTAAAGACCTCTGCTATAGTTTTGGATCACCATATTACAACGGTAACTATCAATTTTTAAGTTTGTTTTTTTTTTTTTTTTTTTTTTTCCCTTTTCAGATGAGGCCTGTTTGTATGGCAGAATAGTGTGTTTTTTTCCTTTGCTCTTAATCAGAAGGGAGAACTGTAAAATTGGTGTCACCTTTGCTGCTCTTCAGTTCTACTGATTGTCACAGACTTTGGGCTTGACAGATGCATGTAACATTTGGGTTATCCATAACTCAGATGTGTGCTTTTTTCAGGGGAAATATCAAGAACATCCACCAAGGTCAGCCTTGATCTTTAGCGGTAAAGCCTAGTCTTCCTTAGGAAAACACACAAATAATAAAAGAAAACAAACAAAAAACCTTACCCTGACCTCTTTGTCCTTTTCTGACTGTGGATGTAGACTAATGTCTTCAAAATTGAATGAAGATGGATCTTTGAAAGATTAGAATGTTCCTGTAACTTTTTTGTTTTAGCTAGTAACTGGGTAAGTAGGTATCATCTGTGACCAGCTTTGAGAGAAAGGCAACAAGATTTGCGCTGGCAGAAATGGCTCAAAAAAAATATTGAATAATAAATACATTAACTGGGGATAAGCAAGGTGATGGGATATACCTACTGAAGTTATTGTAAGGGTTGGGGAATGGAGATGACAGAGTTCGAAGGGAAAAAAAAATCCCTGTTTCTGGAAAAAAAAGAAGTGTTTCATGAGTTTCAGCCCTCAGGGAATGACATATTTTAAAAACAGCTCCTGTTTCTACCCTTCCCCCTCATAAAATGAATGTTAAAGTAAACAGGAATGCAATTACGCTCCTCTGGCTTGAATGTTTCTTCCTGATATACAAAAGCACAGCCACAAGGTAAGGCTGTGGTTTTTAAGTGATGGAACAAGTTGCAATAGCGTTTTCGTCATCTTTGTTGCATATACTTAGATAAGAGAGAAGGAGGTATATGTAGATGTATATGCCTGTGCACACGTATATATACATAGACCTGTATCTGTTTTCCCCTTGTGGGACTTCCGTTTGGAAATGATGATATTCCTGAGAAATTATGCAGCCCTTTCAAATTGAGAATAACTATACAGCAGTGTGTGCATCTGGGATTGTTGGAAGTGTGTCTTAAATGAGGGGTTTCCTTTTGGGTGCTTGGGAGGTTGGTAAATTCTTCCATCACGTGCTGGGGTGGAAATTCTTGCAGTCTGTCCTGAACTACTCCACACCCCCTGAGTTGTCCCCAGCTAGCAAGGGTGGCTTGGAGGCAGACCAGTGTGTGTGTGTGCATGCTTGGGAGTGCATCACTGACACAACTGGGCTGCTCTTAGGGGTTGGGTTTACTTCCTTGTTACATCCACAGTGTGTGGAGGGCTCCTGGGCTTTGGGGATATAGAAGTTGACTATTGAGAGCCTTGTATAAGAAGTACTAAAAACTTGATGATTGGTAATTTTTTTTTTTTTTTAACTATCTGGAATTTGGTATAAGAATTGGTGTATGTTGCCCTAAAGGCTTTTGACTTTTTTTGAATGGTAGTGATGATTTTAGGCAACAGTAGTTCTCTAGGTTGTGACTAGAATAATTTTCTGCAGAATAAAAGAATGTCATGTGGGCAATATGTACTCTCACATGTTTACTTATTTTTAAAAAACAATGCCATAAATCTGAGTTATCCAGTGAAAGCTTTATAAGGAGGGAGAGAGAAAGCAGACAGAAGTGGCAGACTGAGGGCATTTTTGCTGCTAAATACTAGCTTTATGTGGTTAGAGACTTAATGTAATAGATGCAGACAAAGTCCATCTCCGGCAAACAACTGAGGGACTACAGCTATCCAGCCTTTCTGGGATAATATTTATTGCCGCTTCTTTCCTGTTCCCCCGTCCCCAACCCACCCCCCAATCCTGGTCAGCTCTGGTATCTCAAATGAAAAGCTATCTCAAACACATCTCATAACTATTCATGGATAGTTGAGTTCAGCTGTTCCACGTTTGGTAAGGTTAACTCCCGAGGTTTCTCCTGTGTGTCTTCATTTTCTGATGTCTGTCAGTTTCTCCTACATATGCCATGTCTGGACATTGGCATTTGGACTCTGATGTAGGTAGATTCACCACATCCTTCCAGCTCTGCTGGAGAGAAGCTGGTAATTGTTTTTGCACTTTGTTCAAGATTTGCTAAGAGTCTTCTACTGGTCAGGGTCTGAATTTGGAACTTTGTAGCTATATTTTCCTGTCTTTCTGTATGTTTGTCATCTTCCTTGTCTGTGTACTTTCTTACTTTGTGTATGCAAGCATGAAACTTGTGTTTTAATAGCTTCATTGAATGAGGAGGGATAGTGGTGATTTCATGAACTTGCTGGAAAATTTGAGTTTCACTCTCAGCAAGAGGTTCCCGCCCAGATGGGGAAGCTGTTGCAGTTCTGTGCTGGTGACTGCACGGGGCTTGTTCCTGTGAACCTGGCTTTGTTGAAATAAAAACTTAACTCAGCCTTTAGGCATCATGTGTATGGTTTCCCTGTGATTTATACTGTGTTGTGATTTCACCACCATGTGCCCAGCTTTTTAGACAAGAGATAATTCCTTGATGATTTTTTTTTTTTACATTCCTACGTACATTGTTCATAAATCGTAGTTAAAGATCTGGCAATAACTCATTAATGCAAACATGAGACACGTAGTTGTTCTAGTCTGCTTAGCTTCCACTTGCATAATGGATTTTGTATACAGACACAAGGGATGTATATGTGTGGTGATCTATCCCTCCCCCTCTTTCATTTATCATTTTTGCACTGTTACAGTGCCAGAAAGGGAGGAGAGACTGATTATAGAGGACTAAACTCTCTGCAGCACTTAGTTGGAAGGTACTTGGGTGCTACAGTGATGCTATCTGGAAGACTATTTGATTAATGGAGTCTTGGCAATGCATGTTTTTGAACCTGGGTTATATTAAAAGACACATGGCTTATTGAAAAATAATTCAAGAGAACTTCTGTTCAGGTTGACTGTGCTGGAACACTTTCTGCAGTGTTTCTGTGAAGTTGTTGAGGGTGAGAACACCGTTTTGTACTTGCAATGTTTACCAAGCCTTTCTAACATTATTGTGATGTGTTTTTTCTTCTTTTTCTGGGCTGATATGTCACTCTTTGGAGTGGAATTTAGTGTCTATTAAATTTTTTACAGATAATGAAGAAAGCCTGTTACAGCTGGCTGTGATTACAGATTACTGCCAGCATGCTGGAATAGGGACTTCTAGGGTACTGCAAGCTGAAGCAGATAAATAATAAAGAAGTTACCATTTCATAGTTGTATTAGCCATGAAGCTTAATTATACAGTTCAACAGTTTTACCTTCATAAATAATCCTGTCTGAAGCTGTGAAACTTCTGATGTCTACAGGAGCCCTGTGTAGTTTCTGTAAGCAGCTGGGTTGGAATCACTCACCTTTTCCATTTCTCCTGCTGAGCCTTGCATTGTTTTGGGATTGCTACTGCTGCTGCTTGAACCTTCCTACTCCCAGCAGCCACAGAACCTGACCGTGCCTTTTACGCTCCCAAATCATAACAAATCTCTTGGCTCTTCTGTCACAGAAGATGGGATTTAGGGGAGGGGAAAAAAACCTACAAAAAAGCGCTTTGTACTCTGCTTGCAGTGTCTGTGGCTCATTTTTGGGTTTTGAGGGACTGGTGGGCTGTAGAATCGTTTTGGTCAGATGCTGTGGCTCAGAAATGAGGCATGAGGAATTCCCTCCTGTCATCACTGTTGCTGTAGAAGGGCTTCCCAGCAAACTTCCTGGTTTCAGTTTGGAAGTAGGCTGGTGAGACTGATTTTCTGAAGCAGTGGGAGAAATGGCAAACCAACTATATCATTAGGAGTGCTTTTGGTGTTTTTGGGCAGAACTGACTGTTGAGTGCATGGGAAACTTGAGTAGATGGTCATAATAGTGACTGAAAGGAGCTCAGGCCGTTCTTGCAACACCACTGTTGTCTTGCAGTTGAACAAGTATCCTTGTAATGTTCTAGTTCTCTACCAGTTAACTGAAATACAGACTGTGAAATGTGTTGGAGCAACTCCTTCCAGTTCTTGGGGGAGGCATCGAGGACTGGAGCAGGTCCTGGGTGCTTTTCCAGGCTTGTGTGTCAGATGGAGGTGGCAAAGCTCTCTATCTGAGCTGGGCTCAGCCAGCAACCTGGTACTGGGGGTAATATGACTCATGGTCTAGCTAGAAGCTGAAATGTGTTTCTGGGGACATCAAGCACAAGTTAGATTTCTTGTGACAGTTCTCCTCCCTTATGTTTACTTGTTCTTCCTTTTGTTGTGCTGGTAGGAGAAGTTCAGTGGTTGCTCCTGGTCTGGACCCCAGACATGTCTTCTTTGCTGCTTCTCCATCCCAGCTGCCTGGTCTTGCATGCAAGAGTCAAAACAGGGGACATGCATGATTTATTTACAGTATTGGTAGGGATTTATGCTCACTTCACTGGGATTGTACTGGAATGCAGTCACCTGGTCTACCTCATTGATTTTGACCTTCCTGACAGAGGGTCAAAGAAATGATGAACAGCTTCTTGGCTCAGGGGTAGAACAAGGCAAGGAAGATGAAGGTAATTATGGTGGAATGGGAGGTACAAGATTTAGTGTGACAGCATCTGATGATCATGTGGGAGTGAGAAGACTGAAGGAGAACTGTCTTGCAGTTTGCTTTGAGAGCTGATTATCTTATTTCTTAATGGTACGGAGGGTTTATTGGTATACAGGAGGAATAACTGAGCCTTCGGAGGCAAATGAGGAGGAAGACAAGTGGTGGAAAACAGCAAGGCTGGGGGCAATTATTTGGGTGCAAAGGTAGATTTCTAAAAACCATTGGATAATGTAGCTTCTTGAATCTTTGGTCATTTGGCTACATTTACATTGGAGCTGCTTCTCAGTGACCCAAAGTCTCACATGCACTTAGTAGCACAAGTTTCCTCAAAGGTAGGTAGTAGTAGGTTACGTTTTTAAGCAGCATCACAAACACTTTAATTGCATTTGTATGAAGTTCTGTTTTTGAATCTTGTCACCTTTCTCCTCAGCTGCCTTGCTTATCTCACAATCTTAAGCTGTAAAGGTCTTTATTGTGGGAATTACCTTTTTTGTAACATGTTCATGAAAATAATATGTAATAGGGGTTTGTCTTTTTTCTGTTGCTTACCTGAAGTACTTGTGTGATTAGAAAGTGATTTTTTTAATACAAACTTTGTTATAGGGAGTGATTTCAAAATCAATCAAACAAAAGCATCTCCAAGCAGATTAGAGAAAACAAGCAGAATTAATTCTATGGTCATGCTACAAAGTGGAAAAAAAGCCAAAGCAAAACAAAGCAGCAGTGGAGTTTTATAATGCTTTATTGATGAAACTGCCTCAAACCAGTCCAGTTAGAGTAAGGAAACTATGCATAAATAATAGGAAAGCTTATATGACAATGTAACTGTGGGAATACTCCAGTTAGATATTAAATTATTGGTAATGAAGGCAGTATGATGTTTGGCTGAATATAGGTATTATGGAGAACTGCTCAAATCTAGGGCAAGCTGAAGGCAGAATAACAAAGAGCCCAGAGGACTGCATGCTTGTGCTTTAGTGAATTGCAACCGCCATATGAGCTGTTTATATTTTGTTGTTCATCTTCTCCTTTATTTATACTGGAGTTTTACCAACCTATCAAGACTTTGTTTAAAGTACACCTTTAGACAAGTCTAATGCAACTTGCCTCAATATTAGCTTTGTGAAGTTGAAGTGGCTCTTGCCTGAGTGTCTTGGCAGGCCTGCAGGGAGGAACAAGGAACACTTTTCAGTAGCGCCTTGTTGCTGCTCAAGAACAAGAATTAAGTTAGTAAGAAAATAGCCCTATGAGAAAACCTATTCAGTGCTTGGTAGCAGCAACAGAAGCAAGTAGTGTAGTAGGAAAGACAAGATAAAGTAAGGAACAAACCGGTGAACATGTTGTGCCATTTGGAGCACTTTGCTTTGTGTGCTAGGGAGACTGGGGTTATAAAAACCCTCTGCTGAATGGAGTCAAGGTCCCAAACACACAGGATGGTGCATGGTGTCTCAATCTCAATATATTCACTTGTTTTCTAAGATACCTTTATTGTATACTCTTGTACTCATTGTGAGTGTAGTCATGATATACATACATTTGAAATACATGAAAGCAGTGATTGTTTATTTCAACAGGGGAGGGAAGGATACATTCAAAGGGAAAAAAAGCAAATTATTGAAGGCTTCAGCTTTAAAGTGTGTTTGTAAAAGTAATAAGAAGTTTTATTGAGCCTGTTGTAAGGTTGTTGCAGTAAATGTCAGATAGCTTTACAAGCAGTAGTACAAACTGGGCGTGTGGAACAAACAGTGGAAAAGCTGCTGTTCAGACCATGGATGAGACTGTGTGCTTGCTCATACTTCAAGGCGTGATGCTCCAGTAGGGTGACCAATAACATTATTAGTGTAGTGTGTGCATCTGTTTTTAATCCTCTAATTACTTTAAAATCGGCTCATAAACATGTATGTTGTTAACATTAAATATTTATGTGGGAATACTGTGCTGCATGTGTTGCATCACAGTAATTGTTAAGAAGGAATTGAGTTTTGGGGCTTCTTTTTTCTGACTTGTAACTGTGTGCGATTTACCAGTCAGCCTTGCACAGAAAGATTTTTTTCGAACATACTGTACCTGTGACCTTTGTCTCAGGTCTTCACATGATTTAAGCTTTAAATCCAACAAACACTTGGTTATGTCGGTGACAAAAGCCATACGGGTGGAGGCAGCAGTAGCGGAGTTCGTTGTTGTACCACTGCACTCTGAGAGATACAGAAGGAGTTAGAGATGGATTCTGTGCGATTGCAGGCTAACTTCTGCACAGTTGTTTGCTGGATTTGCTTACAAGGTTTCTGAGAGTTTTAATATCGTATCTTAGTGGGTGGTGGCATTTGAAGAATAAAAGAATGCAATCCTTCTGTCCAGTGGAGCTTTGGTAATTACTCCTCTGCACACTTGAGCTTAAATAACTGAGCCCAGTGTTTTCCATTTGACCTGGCAGACGCCTGCAGAGTATACACACAGAAGGCTTGCTGAAAGTTTCTTGAAAACAAGTGAGGGTGTAAACATGCAACGTTTTGTTGACTTGCAAAATTGAGTCAGCTACTGCCCCTCAGCTGCCTATCACTGCCAGGTCCTCTTTCCACCACATCTCCACTAATGGTCGTTTGTGTCCTAAGCTAGTGTGGAGCTGAGTGAAGTGCCTACTAACCCACATTTTACTTATCCTATTCAGCTGAGGTGTGACCTGGGCTGCTCCCCAGTCTCTGTCTGGGAACCTGGGCAGGTGGCTTGAGATTTTGCATTTTATTTGCAAAAGGATGCACACCTGTCTTTTTTCACTGCTGTTGGATCTCTGCTTATGAGTGTGCGTGTACCATTACTTTTAGAGAGACTTGGAGCTTTTTAGTGTTTAGTTGTGTGGGTCATTTCTTTCTTTAGGTAACTGTTCAGTTGTGCCATATACTTTGTCTCTTCTGCACAGTCTTCTCCTTCCCCGGTCCCTTGATACACAGAAGTGTATCAACTGTGCTAAACTGAAGAGGCCTCCCTCTGAGAGCTTTAATTCTGCTTCTGTGGCCATAAGAAAGCAGGTTGATGCTGTGTGTTGCTTTGCTCTTTGTTCTTATGTTTCCCAAAGCGAGCTGGCAGTGCAGTGTGGTGGTTCTGTGTTGCCATAGCTGCTGCATGATGGTCCTCTGTAAACTGACCTCAGCCTCAGAGTAGTTAATTAATCAGTTATTTTGCAGGTTCCAGTAGGCTCAATATTTAACAAATATTAACAAAGGATGTGGTTTTACCTCATTCTTTTCCTTGCTGTGCTAATTGGTGAGTAATTTCAGCAGTAGTTCTAATTATGTACAATGTGATGTACTGACTTTTTTTTTAATACTTTGTAGAGTGTTATACCTGCCAAACCATCTGAATGTTGGATTCTCTATTGAAATATGTTCTCTGGCCTTATTGCAGTCCTGGTAATACTAATCACTCAATGATTTGCATTTTGTAGCTGTTAAAAAGAGATGAGTGGCTGAAGGTTGTGAATGCTGTGTAAGCTTTTAGCAGTGAGTGCAAATTTAACTATTGGGACAAATTAACAAGTGGTGTAGTAGAGCTGCGGTTAGGTGGAGGCTTTAAAGAGGACTGTATGTTTTGTGTGAGTGGTTTTTTTTTTTTTTCTTGGTGAAAGGGTCTTCCATGAAAGTAAAGGCTCATACAGTGGCAACAGTGTTAGTAATTTTAAGATGGGTTTCTGTAGTTTATTGTAAGTTATTGCTCTGGAATTTTGCAAAAGGAACAGTGCTGTGCTTGCCCTCATCAAACTGGGCAGTACATGGTCCCCAGGGGCCATGGGACTGCTCCAGGAGGCTGTGTGTGTGCACCTGAACTGATGTGCTGAGTCCTGGATACCCAGTGCAGCTTTCTCCTACTGAGCTGAGTAGATGTGGTTTGGGTTGATGTGTGTTTGTTTGGGTTTTGTTTGTTCGTTTGTTTTTGTTTTGTTTGTTTTGGTGTGTGTGTGTGGTTTGGGTTTTTTTTGACTCTGATATGAGCAGCATTTTTGGAAAGAGGGATGCTTGCCTTGGGTTCTTGGTAGGAGAAAGGTTTGTCCTCTGAGGAGTGCGGAGTTTAGATGGGGATGCATTTGTGTTGTCTGTGTAACTGTCCTCTGCCAATAATTGCTATATTTATTCTTAATAGACTTGACTCCAGTCAACAGAATCAAGTCACACTTCTCGCATGTATTTCTCAAAATCTGCTGTTGGACAAGAAACTACTTGTTCCTTAGCTGCCTACAATCAGCTATATAACATAGGGAACAGACTTTGTTTTATTTTTCTTAGTTTTAGGGTGCCTCGATAGTGTCTTACTGATTTTTAGCTTTCTGAACTACGAAAAGCCAGCCTGTTTAGTTTAGGTAGCTCCCTCCAGTACTCTAGCTATTCAGGGAAGGAATGGGGAGACTTGGGACTCCTAATGCAGGCTTTCTGCAGAGCCCTCTTTGAGGTGAGCAAAACTCCCCATCCCCTGTACAGTAACTGGGAAGTCCAAAGAACTTCAGTAAGACTTCCTGCAGAAGGCAGAGCAGCTCTGCACAATGCTGTCCCTCTTTGCCCTCTGTGGCTTTTTGTTGTGTTTTAAAAGGATGAATAAAATACATTGTTGCAAACGGGAAGGGAAGTAGACTGTCTGGGTGAAAGAAATTGAACGCTACTTTTAAAAAGACTGGTCATGTGTATACTTGTGATGGCTCAGTGTCAGTGTGCAAATAAATAGTGTGCTCTAAATGGTACAGCTGGAGAGTTAATTTCTTAGAGTGTGCTGTCGGATCATCCATGCATTGTTACAAGGCATTAAAAGAAGAAAAGCCAACTTCCAGATGTGTGGAGCTGCAGTTGTTGGTGGCACCCTGCTAACCATGAATGCAATCATCTCTCAGGCTGTGCCACTCTTGAAATGCACTTGTAATATATTTAACTCTGAATATCTCCCCTCTTCCTCCTCCTATGATAGGAGATGAGGTTTTTAGCTTTCAGGATGAGGGTTGTGGTTGCAACCTTAGCTGGTAGAGGTGTCCTCAGTGAAGGCCTGAAAGCTTTGGCAAGTGGAAGGACATGTGCTTGCTCCAGAGCTGCTCTCCCGGCTTCCTCATATGCTGTCCTTCCGCTCTGCCGATCTTGTGGCAAATGGCAGTGCACTACCCTGTGCAGTCTGCATGGTAGTGCAGTCTGCATGGAGAAAGCTGGGAGAGTTTGAAAAGAGTCTATCAGAATATACTTTCTAATGAAAAAAAAATGTGTGATTTAGAAGGAAGTTTTGAGATATTTGTGTTCTAGGAGATACAGACACAGAACGAGTGACAGGAAAGAGTGCAAGTAAATTATTTTCCTTATATACTTTCCAAAACCATTGCTTCCAAAGCTTTGGATTGTATTTTGGCATGTGAAGGGCAAAAGAGTGAAATGTCTTTTAGAGGAAGTGCCTTTTTCTGCAGCAGTACCTGATGCTGTGGAGGGCGTTGAGGGCAGTGCTCTGTCCTGGGTGGAATTGCTCACCAGCAGCTCTTACAGCTGCTTGGCTGCCGGGTTGAGCCCAGACTTCCCAGTCTGTCCTGCTGCAGCAGGGCAAGTGGTTTTGAGAACTGTAAATCACCAGGATTGCTGTTTGGAGGAGCGGGAGCAGCTCAAGAGATGGTCGCTGTCTTGAGCTTGGGCTTCCACGCTGTCACTCAGGGCTCAGTGCCAGGGCTCCTGCTGAAATACACATTATACCCCAGCATACAAAGTACACAAGTGTTGAGCTGTGCATCTGTCATGGATTGACTGGGATTTGTTTTATAAAGTTGCCCATGAATGGGCAAGTAACCTTGTTTTGGAAGGTGTGCTCAGCATTTTAAATGAGAAACAAAATACAAAAGGCTTCTACTTCTCCTCTGGACCTGCTGTCACTCTTTTGGGCTGCTGGAAAAAGGTGGCTCAGCATGTTTTGTGAAATGCCAGGTGCTGGTTGTGTTGTGGTTTGGTTTCATGCGTATGATTATAATATAAGCAATACTTTTGGAAGACTGATGTGCTCCACAGGTTTTCTCAGTATTTACATTCAAAATATTCCCTTATAGATATACAAGTGGAAAAGGGAAGCTCTAAGAGGAACTTTGAAAAAGAGTGACTGAAATTATGGTGATTCTTGAAAGGCATTACAATTTATCTACTGTTGCTACTATTATTTCTTTTGCAAGATGAGTTGGTTATTTGTGGCAACTGCAGACATACTGTTTTACAAGAACCATGTGTCAAGTACTCAGAACTCTGTTTCTTATCCAGATTAGCAAGGGCACTTACTGTGCTGCTAATTTCCTTTTCAGGAGAAAACTTTATCATAGAATCATAGAATCAGATGGGTTGGAAAGGACCTCTGAGATCATCAAGTCTAACCCTTGATCCACTACCACCACAGTTACTAGACTATGGCACTAAGTGCCACATCCAGTCTTTTAAATACCTTATGTTGACATGAACCTGCTGTGTGAAAGGAGGTTTCAATAGAAATGCTAAAAACTCCTTGTTATCCATCTGAAGTTGCTGTTGCTGTGGATTTCCTAGAAGCAGAGATTAAACTAGTAATCAGTTTCCATAAAAATGCAGCAGGCACTTTAAACATTACTTTATGTTCAGGTTCCTGCTGCCTTTTCACCATCCTTCTTAGCATTGCCTTTCAGCTCTTGTTTGCTTGCTCAAACAAGTATTGTGTGGTCTAGTAATTCAAAACATGTTTGTCCAGCCAGCAAAAAAAAAAGTCCTGTCATGTTGTTGTGGTGAAATAAAACATCCTGAACAAAATTATGGGGTATTAATGTCCCACGGCATGAGAAATGCTTAATAAGATGCTCATTATAGCAGTGTATAAAGGGTAGGACTAAACAGGTAGCACAGGAACCCTGCTAAAGAAAGTGCTCCTCATCTAGGAAGGAGGAGGCTCTTGGCTTGTGTGTGATGGAGACAGAAGGCAGAGTTGAGACTCTGTACCTCCTTGTTCTGCTCTCATAAGAAGTCCTTAAGTTTGTTTTTTTTTCCTCCACCACAAAAACCAGCCTTTCTCTATGGACTTATCTGGAAAAGTGGAAGTTCAGAGCAGGGTTAACCAGGGCCTGCTTGGAACAAAGCTGGAAGGAGGCAGGCTGTGAAAAAGAAGCCAGTTTCCTCTTCTCAGAGTCAAGGCATTCAAGACTCTTGGAAGGCTCCCAGAAGGCAAAGAAGAAATGGAAACCGATCTCATTCTAGATTGTCTTGCATACAGGGAATTTTTATAATTAAAGGATGTTGCCCTCTGCTCCCGTTGTTTTTTGCCTCTGTGAATTGTAATTTTACTCTGAGCCGAGTGCTGACTTTGTGGGTGCTGAGGCTGTGATAGAGAAGTGATCTTGAGTGTTTATGAGCTCATCTTCAAATGAATAGGTACAGTTATCTGAGTGTTTTCTCTTGTTATTTTTCCTTTCCACCCCTTGCTTCTGTGCTTTTTTGCTTTTCTGTTCCCTGCTGCATGGACAGAGCTACAGCTGGGGTAGTGTTTCATGTATGAAGTGTGGCATTCAGACCACCTCTTCAGCAAGGACTGAATTGCCACCTAAGCTCCAGCCCTCCTGAAAACTGTTAAAGCAGGCTTGTCATGTGTTGAGAGTAGCCTTGTTCTTCATGCTTTGTTATACATAGGCAAGCATAAAAATATGTGATTTCTACTTACTAGACATCTAGTTAGGCTTCACTTAACTTCTGTCTTCCAATCATAGTTTCAGCTGGTCTGTTTGGCTGATCTTTTTTATCATACATGATAAGAAGACTAGGCAGGCAGCCAGCTGCTGTTGAACTATAATAGGGCCAGTGGTATGTACAAAATTTGATTACTGCTGTCAACACCAGAGAGAATAGAAGAGAGCACGTACTCCAGTCAGAGAGCTGCTAAATAAATGGCCTATTGAATCCAGTAGTAGTAGGAATAAGGCCGTCTTATAATGAATGAAGTGGTTTATGGGTAGAGAGTATGCTAGTGTGTTGAACTCTTGTGTTTGTTAAAAAAGGCAAAAAAAATCTTCTTTTGCCTTCTTCAAAGATTACTTTGCACTGAAGTTTATATTTCTCTTTTGCTTATCAGCTTTTGTGGTTAACACATGGATTTCACACCCAGTGCTTCAGATTTTGGCAGAGGCCATAGCTTCACTTTTTTGAGTTTTTCTTAAAAACATCTTCCTGCCATCCTAAAGCTAACTCCTTTGCAGATGGGCTCTGATGTGAAACTATTTGATAATTCTATCTCTATTTAGGCAAGAGATGCGCTATATTTAAATTAAAAAACAAACCACAACTCCCTCTTAATAAATATTCTCGGTGTGTATTCTTACTGAAATGCTGGATTTTCAAGGTAAAACTTGCTGGTAGATAAAAGCGGTTTCTCTAATGTACCGCTGTAGCTGCTGATGGCAAGGCAGAGCTGGAGAGATGAAGTTCTCTGGAAGCTCTAGTGCATCAATGGTTTTCTCCAGTCCCTTTAATAGCTTCACATTGAAGTTCGAGGGACTGATGGAGTCTGAGATTGGTGTTTCCCTAACTGTTCTCATTGACTGCAAACCCTTTCTTTTTTGAGAAGTAAGAAATATTGTAACAAAGTAGCTGACTCCTGAAACTTGTGCTTATTCTTCAGCTTTGGCAAGTGTGGATGGGCCTTATCTTGGAGTGGCAGGGACCATAGTGAGATGAGGTATTGTGTCAACAGGAGAGCATTCTTAGGGAATCAAGACCAGTTTCATCAAGACCTGAAAAAGTAAAGCTCTGGTGCTGTTACTAAGACTTTTGGTGTACATGCATGGCTATCTGCTAATTCTCATCGTCTGGTGAAGTTGGCAGCATCTTTTTGTTTTGTGCTTGTGAAGTGCTTAGCACAGTAAGGTTTATATTTGTATTTACTATGGCAAAATACATCTCTATTTCTAAAATAAAAACCCTAGCTTTAAAGTTTTTATTACCTCTCCACATTGCTCTTGTTTGTGTCGTTCACAGAAATGTTTGGATACAAACGTCTAATTTAGCCCCCTGAATGTATGGTTGCCTTTATTCATGGAAACAAAACTCCCTTTGTGTGAAGTCTTTCAGCCTTCAACTTCGAGGAATTCTTAAAATTGAAAAGAACTTCCAACCCACATAAATAAATAAGACCAATTCCTGGCCCACAAAAACTTAAGAAAAATCTGATCTTGATTTCTCTCTCCTCCCCTCCCCCAAATACTGTCTTGTGTGTAACACAGTAAACTGTTCCAACTGAATATTAATGGACAGATGAGAGCAATATTTAGAGCAGTTATTTGATAGCATAGTACAAAAGGACAAGCAAATCAAACAGCGTCTATCTGCTTTAGAAATCAATTCTGTTGTTTAGAATTCTCCTCTCTTTTCATAAGCTTGTAGTTATGTGTTATAGTTAATCTCTTCTTGCATTACTTTGTTGTGACTATCAGAATTTGGTACAGTTCAGTACCCTAAAGTGTTCAGTCTGGAGTTGTGTGTCTTTCATAACTACAGAATCTGTAGTCTGCTTAATTTGGTTATAAAGTTGGCAGCAGTATTTTGAAAACAGAGAGACTGAATTTGCTTTCTGTGCTGGTGGTAAGCACAGTTTAAAGGCCCACATGTAAAATAACTCCAATGCTATTGTAGCCTTGCATTACTAACCTTCTGCTTTACTTTTCTGTCCTCTGTCCTGTTTGGAGTTGCTGCATAGTGGAAAGGGCATGCCTATTTAGAGTTTGTAATTTTTGACTTGGAGGTTTGTCTGTAGAACTTCCTTTTTAATCTGAAATCTTGTGTTTAGAATCTCTTGTGCTGTTTTGAAAGGTTGTTAGAAGAGTTGTTCTGGTTTCACATTCTGTTGAATGTGTGGAAAAGGTGTTACGGTGATACTGCAAACTCATTGCAAAGTAAAGGCTAAAAATATCTAGAATTTTTAAAACGGGCTAGGTGTTTGACCAGACAGGTTAATTTGAACAGAAAAGGGAAATTGCCACCTGCTTTCTGGTGAATTTAATTTGCTGGTTCTCTGAAAGCTAGCATGTCCTCCTGTTTCCATAAGGAGTATCAAAACAGCATATTCATATGTTTCTAAAGAGAAAACAAATCTCTATTAGCTTAGAGTTCATTACTTGTTTACGTGCAGCCTTTTAAAAGGTTTGTTTCCTGAGTGGTTCTGTCAGTCACTGTGCGGCTGAACGTGTCAAGCCCTCTGAGGAAAACCAGCGCTTCCCTCCCCCTTGAGTCCCAGCATGCAGTTCTTGCATGGGTACTAGCGTGTACTTCCTCTGCATCTTCACTTTCCTGTTATTCAAAGACTGAGCTTGATGATGAGTGCTCAAACAGCCAAGAAAGTTTTGTGGAAAAAGTACAAGGTTGCCGCACCTCGAGATACTGACAGGCAGACCTGTTACCCTCCGCCGGGTGAGTGCTCACTGGTGTTCTGAAGGCTGTGGTAGACGAAGGGATCCAGCAATGTGGGATAAAAACCCCTCTGTTTTTATCTTCTACACCTGATGCAAGCCCACTTTTATTAACTTTTGCTAAAGTTAGTTTGCGCTAACTAACAGGCTGTGGAAGGCATGGCAGGAAACTGAAAACAGGGAAAACTGTTTTCTGTGGCACTGCTCCATTGTAAGTACTGTGTGAGCTCTGGCTGCGTCACACCTGCAGATCCTGTTGGTAATACTTGTGTCATGGCTTCCCTTTCACCTATAACATAAGCATAACAGGGCATAAAATTTTATTGCTGTTCTGTCTGATTGTAAGTCTTAATGCCCTCTATTTTCCTAAACTATTTGTGAAGTTACGGTGATTTCAGTATTTAGTTGTTTTGATTCTTAACAGTTCTACTTACTGTGTCTTCTGGGACTTTTGAATGTATGCTTATAGCAGCTCCTTTACCCCTCACAGGCTTTTCTTTCCATTTTAGTGGTGTTTCAAGAGAACAATATTTCCCATAATTTGGAAAGAATATGTTTTTTGAAGGGGTGCTTTGGAAGAGAAGAAATTTGGAATATTACTCTTTCCTTTTTTTTTCTGCCATCTTTGTTACCCCTTCCAATTGAAACTTCATGTGTTGTCTCTTCTTCTGTTTTGTGACTAGGGCCAAGTGACAACAGATTGGCAAGGAAAAGACAATTTGAGGATTCTTAGTACCTGTGAATATGCTGTTTAGATTCAGTAACTGACAGATGTGGGCTATTTATTTTGTGGTGTCAGAACTTCATCGATGCAGATCCTCCTGATAATAGGGAATTTGGTCTCTGACTTAATTTTTGGTACAGGTTTTTTGGTACAAACTTGAAGTCTGAATACGGTTTTTTAGAAAGAGAAACAAAAATCCTCCTACTGTTTATCAGTGTCATAGCTAACTTTAGAATAAAATGATGGGCTTGGACTCTGATCTCACGTGTGTTTGCTTCTAGAACAATGAGTTGGATTTGGATATAAGCCAGTTTAGTTGGGAGCAGAAACTTTTCCTGTGTGGCTCAGTCCAAACTCTCTTAAAACTGACAAAAATGTCAAGAAAACTCAGTAATGTGAGTGGAGTTGGTTTTGACTGACTCTGGAGAGCTCAGTAAATTATAGGTTGGAGAGATCTGGCATTCTTCAAAGTCTGCACGTATTCAATCTGCTAATGTGAGACAGCTGCAGTTGATCATGCTTGGAAGGTTAGAAGCAGAAGAAAATCAGTCTGCTTGGTTTCTAACCTGGGCTGTTGTTTGGGGAAAATGTTTCTTCTGGCACTGTGTGTATTGCTGTGGGTTTTTTAGGAATATTTATTGGATTTTTTCCTTTCTTCTTTTATTGTTATATTTTTAGAAGAGCATAAACTCGGGACTGTTATAGCCAGTACTGGAAGTACTCAAGGAGGGAAAAAAAAGGGTGGAGAAGTTGGGAGGGAGTGTTTGTGTAATTGTTTTCTTATGTCCTTTGCTTCTTACAGAAATCCAGAATATAAATAACAGGGAGAATTTTGAGAAGTTTAGGAAGCAGCTTGTGTGCAGCTCTCCGGCTAGAAGTTTTAGAGGTGATTACTGCCCTGTAAACATTACAGTGTCAGAAGGGGTACAGCTTGGGCTTTTTTGGTTGTCTGCTTGCTGTGAGAATTGTAAGGGACTGGAGGAAGGGAGGTTGAAGCTCATATCTGATAAAGGATTTGAATGTAAATTAATTCATTTAGGTAAAACCAAAATGGATAAGACTCTTTTCTGTCCTCAGAAGCCTAAAAGACATGAACGTATTTAGTCAGAGATTGGTTTATGACCTAAACAATACTAAATAATTTAGCTCATATAATAGAATGTTCTTTATAAATGTCTAATCTCTCTTAATAGCCTCTTAAGCTCTCAAGTTGGTGATAGGTGCTGGGAGTGTGGTGGCACTGGTTGGCTACTGGAGCCTAACTGGAACCAAAGCTTGCTCTTTATCTGGGAGGGGAAAAAAGAAAGGATCTTCTAATTTCTTCACCTGTTCAAACAAATGGGCTTTCTTCATTGCTGTTCCATGTCATGGGAGATAATTTATATTCTTCCAGGAAAACTTCTAAAACTGTGCCAAGGAAATGATTGGGCTATTTTTTTATATATACATACTCCACTGTTGTGACACTATTTGATGTGATTGTTTTCTTAAATAATTTTTTAACCTCAATTACCTCATTACTCATATGGATGCCACCCTGTCATTTGCGGGGAGGCTACTTAACCTGTATTATGAAGGCAGAAAAAGATGCCAGTTCTGTGAAGCCTTCTGAAAGGGGTTGCCTTGTGGCACTGTTTCCATAAAATGTCAACTCCTGAAGCCAATAAAGCACTCTGCAGTAATTGAATAATCTATGTTAGCATCTTAGCATTATGCCACTAGATACTGTTTTGTTATTTTATTCATACAGTTGTCAACAGAAGCAAGAGATCAATTTGCATTTTATTGTGTGAACTAATTGTGTGGCCGCCACCCCAGTGATTGAAATGAGTCTTATTTTTTTAGTAGCGGTAGACAGTAATGGCAATGACACGACTGAGACATTTTGCAGGTGGATAGTTTGAGAGCATATTTATTTAAAAGATAAAACTCTGCATTTAGTTTCTGTTACCATTTGTCTTGCTTCTTGCTCCAGTAGTCTTCCTCTGGAAATCCCAGGAGTACTAGCCTACAAATGAAAAGCTTCCTTTCAGGTGGGAAGGAATTAATCTGTGTTCCCACAAGATATATGCACTGATAGCAGCTTGAAGTTATTTATGAGAACACACAAGTGGTTACAACAGTCAAAATAATACTGATGGTATTGTTCATATTACTGTAAGCTGTGGGTTACTTAGTTGTTTAGTAGGGCCATGCTGGACCTCAAATCTGTTTGATTTCAAACAACTCTGGATTTTAAACACCTGAAAATGGTATATTTCCTTTTTGGCGACGTGATGAAGGATGTGTTCTGAAATGCAGTGTAGTTGTAGATAAAAACAGGTTACATAGTAATTTCATCATATTATATAGTTGCCTTTTGGGTCTTCACCTGAACTGATTTTCAAGATCTGAAAGACTTAAAAAACCCTCTTATGTATATTAAACTATTAAATGCACATGCATACTGAAGAACTGGAAAGTTTTCTATTGTCTTATAGTAGTCCCTTTTGTAAACTGTAGGGGCATGTTTTGTTTCTGAATACAGTCTGTGCCCCTCTGCATTGTGTTGGACAGAGTGGTGCCTGTGACTCACTTCTGCCATTCGGAGAAACCATGTTCCATTGACCGGTGAATAATCTGCCGCTGGTCCACTTTTATGTTTTCACTGAAATGGTGTGACCCTTAACTTGAGGGCTCCATATGCTTCCTGCCCCCGTCCCTGATGAATAGGGCAGGAATTGGCAGCAGTGTGGTCTGCTCTGTGACCTCATTTGTGTGGCGTCTGGGTGGAGTGCACCCTAATCTTCACTAAGCAAGAGGCTGAGAAAGCGAATTGCAATAATTCCCTGGCTGATCCTTCTAGCGAGTAAAAAATGGGCTTGTGCTGCAGGGCGAGGAGATGCCTTTACTCTGACACTTTTTATGTACTGAGATGAATTTCTATCTAAGTGTTCAGAAAAGTAGCAAACGGTTCAAGGGTTCTCTGCAGAAATTAGGGAGTGTACTGTCTGAGTTCTTCACTGTGGAGGATGGCAGTCAACAGCTTTCCCTTTGTGTCTGCCCCAATCAAACCTGGCACGCAACAGTGTGCACTGACAGCCCTTGGTAATATTTGACACATAAAAGATCATTTAGTATTGCATATGCAGATGGAAGCAGGATGGTTGTATCTGTCGTGTTGAATTTGTGTAGTAATGTGGGTTTTGTACTGCGGTTATGAAATATCTCCTCTTTATTGAGATAAAATATTGCTTAGGCTTAACTGTTCTGGGTCTGATTAACTTGAAATGAGGGCCTGAGATATACCAACTTACAGCATACAGGTGCAACATTCAGTTTTATGCCTGGGATGCAAAGAGAGCTGGGCAGGTAGTAGAACTGTGACCAGTGTCAAAGATCACGCATTTGTCATTGTTCTGGTAAACTGGTTAGAAGGAGCGCATCGAGTTTTCTAGCGGTGAGGCTAACTTTGTAAAGAGATGTTGTCCCTGCTGATCCCCTCCTATGCTGGTGACTGGTTCCAGCCCAGTGCTTTTCCAAGGTTGCCCCTGAGCTGTCCCCCCAGCCTCAAGGCTTCAGGACTACCTGCTTTGGGTTGAAAGAAAGCATCCTGCTTGGCTTCCTGAGCTGCTGAAGTCTGGCCTTTTAATGTTGCTTCTCAGCTATACTTTTCCCCTGCTAAAATTGTACAGCTCAATCATTTTAAGCTTCAGATTATTTTAAAAGGTTCTTAGCTGGTTTAATACCTTGTAATGCAAAATATTTTTAAAGCAATTTGTAATTTCAGTGGTCTGCACAGAATGTTTTAACTTCTGGTCCTAGCTCATCTATAGTAAAATCAATATTTACTTGTCTTGTGTCACATGAGTCTTCTTATATATAAGGAAAACATTTCCAGTGCTGCTTTTAGGGTAGCAAAGAAATAGTCAGGTTGGTAATTTCTGAATTAGATCGCTCTGAAGCTACTTTTTCTCTTACATACAGTCTTTATACTGATTTTTTTCCCCCCTGAATTTGTCAGGCACACTGCTTTCTGCTCTCTTTCCACATCAAGTGCAGAAAACATTTGAAGATCCTGAATATGATCTTTTTAGTTGCTGAAATAAACATAAACTTGAAATTGAATATTTCAAAACTAATCTGTATGACTAAATAGCATCCATTTTCTTTTCTCTGATTTTTTGTAATGTAGGTCTTGCATTATAATTTTTGACCAAACAATTTGCTACTAATTCTTATTGTAGTTTTCCTTCCAGTGAGTAAGTTTTAAGCTTAAGCTTGCTGATTTCAGTTTGAGATGGAAGGTTAATACACTGGGATATTTATTGTGTACAATAAAGATGTAAAATGCTGTCACCTGATGTCTCACCATCGTTCCCCTATCTGTTGCCAGAAAATTTCATGCAAGCATTCCTTATCTAATCTACAAGCAGTAACTCCAGTAGCTTGAAAAAGGTTCCATCTGTGGGTTAGACAGATAAGTTTCCTGTGGGAACACGTCTCAACACTTTGTTTAGTAGTCCTGAATGCAGGTAAGAGCCTCCCACAGTGTTCAAGCTCATTTCTTCTGTTTAATAAAAATGAGAGAAAATATAGCTGGTGAGCTCGAGTTTCAAATGATGACTTACTGATAGTGTACTCTGCTGTAGTAAGCAATCAGTAAATTGTTGTTAAATGGAAGCCAGTATTTTTTATCCTTTTGGTTTTTGACCTGTGGACAGAAGTGGTTATACCTAACTTGTCAGCAGAAAGTTGCAAATGCTAATACCTTGACAGGATGAAACCAATCACAGTACATCTCTTGTGTTTTTAGTTGATTCTGATGCACTTCAATTCCTGTCTCTAATATTGTCAAGTGGTATATTTTTGAAAATAATCAAACTGTCTGTTGTTCCTGCTTCAGTACACAGTAGTGCCAGTCTTCTATTGGAGGTGCTTTTTATTTTGTGTATTTTATGTACCTGTGACTAAGAAAAAAAAGTGCTTATTTTAAGCAAGCGATTTTATTGGTTTTGCAAAAGAGAAACCAAGGTATTGCTGACAATGCAGGATGTTATCCTTCCAAGATATTTCATTTTGCAATGGATTAATTTCAGAAAACAATACTGTTTAACTCATTGTTAGGATCAAAGGATGTAGGAGTGATAGTAAGCAATACTATAATAGACTTTGTTGTATATAGAGCATGCATCTTTTTCTNTTTTTTTTTTTTTTTTTTTTTTTTTTTTTTTTTGGTGTGTGTTTTTTTGTTATAGCAATAAAAAAAACTTCAAGAGTTTGCCCTCAGGAGTTGAACTGGAATTATTTTATGGCCACATAAACTAGTTTGCTGTCTTATCAGATGTCCTGCTCTGAGCTAAGGGGAAAGATTTTTCTGTATAAGTTGTAGTAAGTGTGCCTTATTGCAGCTAATATTTTCTTTGTTGCTGTTCAGTCCCTCTGGTAAGTTGACTTTGGTAGCTGCGAAATGCCCATCCGTCTACTGCCTCACTCTCCTCTCAACTGGACAAGGGGAGAAAAAGAAGACTGAAAAGCTTGTGGGTTGAAATGGGGACAGGGATACCACTTGCCAGTTTAAACTGTGGGCAAAGCAGACTTGACTGAGGGGAAGTTCTTTTAACTTACTAACAATTAAAATAGAATAGGATAGTGTGAAACAAAGACAAAAGCTAAAACACCTTCTCCCTTACCTGTTCTTGTCTTCCCACACTCAGTTCTGCTCCTTCATTCCCAAATCCTTGCCTCCCTGCCCCAATGTGAATGAAAAAAGCCTGCTTATTTAAATTATATCTTCAATTAGAACTGGGCTTTTATTTGTGAGAAAAGCTGGCTTTTCTTGGCAGACACATGCCATTAACTCTCAGCAAGAGCATGAGCTTACTATGGTCCAAAAATTTCCAGATGGTAAAAATGGACTTTTGATCTGAAACAAACTTAAATATATCTGAAAATAATTCCAAGTATGGTTTAGCAAATATGCTAATGCTTGTGGGAGCAGGGTTTGGGTGACAGTGTTTCCTTGTACCTTTCTTTATGGTGCGTGACTCTAAACCCAACACAAACGTTTGAGGCATGCAAACTTGCATTAAATATTTGCAGCGTCTTGGAAATGGTCCTGATCAGCTGCTGAGCAGTGTTCTGCTGCTCTGTGTGTAAACACTACTCTTACTTCTAATGGCATCAACTGAAGGAGCCTGCAGGAGCAGTACGACTGGTTTACAGCCAGCGTAAGCGGGAGTAATGAATGTTTTCCAGTGCCTTTTGCTAAGTCTTGGCATGGCATTCCTTATTTGCTGCCCTGTTTCCAGTCCCCTCTGTGGTACACACACAGCTGCATGTGCCTTGTAGCTGTCACTCCTCCAGAGTGATAGAGGGTGAGTCAGATCTGTGACAAAATGTGTATGTTCTAATAGCCTTGTCCTAGTGAATATCCTTGAACACTATACTATACACAGCAGATTTATCTCAGGTAAATAATTAGCTATTGTTTTGATTGTGTAAATATGCTCTTTATCTGTAAGATGGGAAGCTATTTGACTAGCCTAAAAAATTTACTCTAGCCATTAAAAATAACACCCCACGAAAAACAACCCTTCTGAATCCAAACAGAACCAAACATATCTGGGTACACAAATTATCAGTGCCTGAAGTAATCAAGAAAAATAGGTGTTCTTCATCAGTTCAGTAGTTTAGCATGTGGTCCTACCAGAGTCATTGCTCCCTGTTTAATTAAAAATTGGATGTGACACTATGAATAAATCTGTAGCTGTCTTATTTTTTACAGCACAATCTGTGGGAGCAGAGCAAAGTTGATGATAGACTTGGTAGAAGTTCCTGTAAAGTGGCTCAGACAGCCTGCAAAGCAAGAGGTCTTGGGGAAATGCTTTATTGGCTTAGCAATAGCTCTTGAAGACTTTTCGGGCAAACAGATAATTTCTGATTGGCTTGTGTTATTATTGACTGCTTTGCAGTGGAAGAGTGCTCTCTCATCTCTACTAAATCATGGAAGCTTTTTTTCTTGTTTCTCTGTCTTTGCATATTCATTCTTCTGTTCTGTTCTGTGTCATGGCAGTATAAATGAATTATTTAGCCTTCACCTTTGTAAGAAACAAATCATATGTGCAGTTAAGAGAGTTAAAACAAAGTTCCAAAACAGTAACTTATATTGTCAGGGGAACATTTTTTTTTGAAATCTCCCTGGTATAGATGAGTGATGTCGTGTGTTTTTGAACTTTGCACAATTATGATTTTGCTACGGCTGTAGTGGTTTTTTATGTGACCTTCAGCTTTCCTCCTTATGTTTTGCTTAAGTACCTCTTTGAAGTTATTTGATAAATACTTTCCATTTCTCAGGCTCTTTGAGGGGCTGCAGTGGATGAGTTGGCTGGGCATGGGGATGTTGGTGCAGATGAGCTCAGCTGGGTAGAGCGTGGTGCTAATAAGGCCATCCTTCCTAACCTTGCTATAATATGACACTTCTGTATTTATCTCTTAATTCTTCAGTTTTCGTGTTTTAACTGATACTTGCTTTCTGTCCTCATCTTTCCCCTCCTGACATATCTCTCTGCTGTCCTGTGTTTTGGAGATTGACACAATCCAGATAAAGAACTTGAATGATAGGGTTGGAGATAGTACAATAAATACAAACATCTGTGTTTCATTCTTGCTCACTCTTAATCTTATGTATTTCTTCCTCTCCCAAGAATGAGTATCTTCACATGCTGCTTTCTTACATGGTTTCTTCCACTATGCTAAAGGCAGAGAGTAAAAGGTAGAAATTCAGGCTTTTCCTGAGAATTTCTGTGTTTTTTTTTTTTTTTTTTCTGTGGTGTTGCATGTCTAGGAGGTGTAGTTATTGCAACTGAACAGCTGGAGTTCTGTCATCTTCTAATGCTCCCTGACTGAGCCCAAATTTCCTTCTGCATTTGAAGGATGCTAAGACTGGTAGTCAGCCTTAATTGCTTTTCCTTTTTGCAGCCACATAAAGACTTGAGGAATAACAGTATTGTTACATGATTTGAAAGAGTGGAACAATGTGACAAGACAGTTTCTGAGCTTTAATTTTAGTTTTTAGAAGTCGATGGTTTTCTTTTTATTGTATATGTATCTCTGTAGGGCTGGAGACAAGTCTCTTTCATGTAGAAAGTTGTAATGAAATGTACCAAAATTCAAACTAGCATAATAGGTTGCTATGTCATCTCTCAATCATGCTAATTCTTTGGAAAGCAAAAATCTTCACATATATTCCTTTTTTTTTTTTTTTTTTTTTTATCTAGCCTTTTTAGATGTCCCTTTGACACTCTGATTCTTCCTTTGCATTCTCTCCTTTCACTTTTCACTTGTCATTTACAAAATTTGAGGGTTCTGTTTTTGGATAAATAGAAGTCTGTGAAGCCGGTCATGCCAGTTTGTAGTTGGACTGAAAAGATTCTGGAGGATAAAGCAGATCTGTACTGCCTTTTAAGCACTTCCAGAGCCCTTCTTAGCCAGACTGTGTAACTTTGAGAGGGATCATAGCGATATTTAGTAGAATAACTCTATAAAAAAGGGAATACTGTGTATCTTCTGGCCATTTGAGTTACTCTTCAAACATGAATTTTCATTTCCAAATCTGTTCGACAATGATAATGTCTCTTGTGCTGTTTAAGTGAGTAATGGGTAGGTAGATGACTGACATTAAGGATATATTTGGTCCTGCTATACCAGCTTGCAGATGTGTGTGCAGTAGCAGGAATTCTTTTCTTGCCTCTTCAGGATAGGCTTCATGAATACTTGGGTTTTGTGAATGATTCTGCTTCTGCCACAGGTTGCTGTTGTGTGTCAGCGGTGGACAATCTGAAATATGAACACTGTACTGCAGCTTGCTCTGTGATGCTTCAGACAGCAGTGTGCATGAGTTCATATACCCTTCTGTACATCCTTAATACTGTTTCCCATTTCCTTGCTTCTTTGCAATTTAAAAAGTTTTATTTCCTTTTTTTTTTTTGTGCTGCAGCTTTGCTTGTGTGTTCCTGGTCAACAAAATCCAAACATTTAAAGAGTAGCCTTAATACAGCAATACTGTGGAAAATCAGAAGTGGTAGTTGACACCAAGTGAAATTAGAGATCTTCAGATATGAAGATCTAATCTGTATTATGGGAATTAAGCTTCTTATTGTGTCAGGGATGAAAACACTTGTGGTGTTTCTTAAAAAAACCACAACTACGTGGTTTTATAGTTTAGTTATTGAGAATGTTGTCTAAAGGAACAAACAGTAGTACAAAGATCTTGGAATAACTGGTAAATATTCAACTGATTAAGGTTTTCAACTGTATTTACTTTACAATGGGTTAAGATGATATGGTAAAGTGGAACAACTTCAAAGTTTTAGCAAATTTCATCAATCGCATAGCTCTTAGTTTTGCCCTGTGTGATGTGGGTCAGACTGTCAGAAATGCTGGTTACTTGTGACAGTTAACACAGTGTTAAAAGTAAACCTTTTTTTGCTTTTTAGTTTATAGTATTATATATTTAATTTAAAATTGAATTAAAAATACTTTCTACATGCATTCCCACTTTGTTCCCTCACCTAGTTTATAGTACACAAAGCTAAAGATTCAAAGGCAAGTCATATGAGGACAACAGTGTCTTTAGGAGATGACTTATGATTTTTATTTTGTAGTTTATTTCACCTTGTTCATACCACTTGTGCTTTCTGTGGTGGTAATGTTTCAGAAATAAGAATATTTCTATTATTGCCTTCATTAAGATACTATATTTGCATAACCGGAAGAGTGGAAAATGCATTTTTTGTTTTGGGATTTTTTTTTTTTTACTGCCAAGCTTTAAAGTTTGTGATAAGTTAAATGCAGCATTTTATTGAGACTTTGAAATTCTTGTAAATGTGTATGAATTTGTTATAGTGGCTTTCTCACTCAGAAATGCAAATACATGTTAAATGGAAAGCAGGCTACTCTTAATCCCATTGAGGAACGTGACTATTGCTTTTCTTTCACAGAGCCTGTGTTTTTGCATACTTTTAGGAGTACATCCTGGCCCTATCCCCATCTCCTTTTTCTCCCTCATTTGACCCTTTGTCTCTGAGTAATTACACATCCATCTAGACCCTCCGTAGCCTGCTCAAATATATTGGAGCAATTGGGCTTTGCTTCACCAGAGCTGTCTGGTTCTTGGGATTGTTTACATGGATAGGTCTGACAAAACTAACTAACGTGTGGTTGCCTCTTGGGAGAACTGAGGATGTGCAGAGAAGGTGTTAAGAAGTAACTTCAGACTGGGATGTTATAGAATCCTGGCCTTTAAACACAGCTCTTGTCCTGTCTTTGCTTATAGCATGAGAGTGATCAGGCATTGGAATGACCTGCCCAGAGAAGTGGTGGATTCACTGTCCCTGGAGGTTTTTAAGATGAGGCTGGATGTGGCACTGAGTGCCATGATCTAGTAATCGCAGTGGGGTTGGATCAAGGGTTGGACTTGATGATCTCGGAGGTCTCTTCCAACCCAGTTAATTCTATGACTCTGTGTATTTTGGGAGATTTGGGAAATACTTGTTCAGTAAAATTGTATGTAGTAAGAAGTATTATTTGGCACCACTTGCAAATAGCTTTTCTTTCTGGGGTGGAGTGGAATTGTGAAAGGCTTAGAAGAAATTCCCTTTTGCCTTATGTGACCCAGCAATGGTGATCTTGTCCTGGCTTTTTCTGGAGTGAGGGTTAAGTGCTGATCTTCTAGTCCACTAAGAAAGGTGTAAGTATTTTTATTGATTAAAATATCTCAGACCAAGTGCTCCGAGTTTAAAGATAAACATTTGCATTGAGGAAATGATGATTTTTGTATTACATCAAATGCTTTTGTCTGATGCAGAGGCTGTACTTGGTATAGCTTTGCTGTATAGCCTCCCTTTCTTACTGGCAGAGACAGCTGATCTGCCATGCAGTTGTCAATATAAGTAAATTAAGCCAGCAAAAGCTCTTCATTAATACAGGTTTGGCTATGCCAGAGTGATGTCCATGTGCATTTGACTGTTGCTATTAGTGGTGCCCCTGTGCGTTTTTCATGTATCAAGGTGATGGAGTTGAGCCAGCAAGACTCAGTAGTGTATGTCTGTGTTTAAATGCTGTTTTATGTTCATTGATAGTAGAAACTTTTTTTATACTATACCTCTGTTCTTCCTGTGCTACTAGCTTTCATTTTAAAAGTCATTCAAAGATACAAAGGCCTTCTTTATGGGGGGGATTTTCTAAGTGTTTGAGTTTAAAACATTGCTATCTAGTTAAGACTGCTTTTAAAAGATCTTGAACACATACTGAAGTATTCTTAATCTTCTGTTGGCTGCTTCAGCATTGAAACTGGTCTGATGAACTGATTTTATGTTACTTATCCCTTCAACCTGGGTGCTTGGATTTACACTTCATGTTCAGTTTAGCAGGGGAGTGGGTTACCATAAGGAGGGCTGTGCTGGGTTTAGCCAAGCATGTGCCTGTGCTGGTGTCCACAACTAGAAACCATGTGCTTATACTTCTTCCATAAGCAGATCTTCGGTGGTGCTTTCTCTAATATGCCTTATTTTCCAGTGGTTTGCAGTTCTACAGCCATAAATTATATATGTCTTTTTGCAGACTCTTACTTCCATTACCTTGTCTTTGCTTTTTTAGCCAATTTATGGTAGTGCCCTCTTTTTTCTCATTTCGCTGGTGGTTATCATTAATTTTGGTACTCAGGCTAGCAGTGTTCAGGCTGCAAACTCCTTCCTCCCTGTGAGGCATAGACACCATGTCTGCTGCAGGGACATTGACCTTTGGCAGAAGGTGAGACAAAGCCAGGGACTTGAAGCTCTTGAACTGCTTCACCTGGGCGATTGTGCACTGGACAGGAGCTGTGAATCTTGAGCAGGCTTGGTACCTGACTCCTCAGCACTGGGAAGGCATGCAAAAGAACCCTTTCTGAAAGTGCGCTCAGGACAGGATTACACCTGTGAGTATGACTGATCTACTGGAGTTGTTGCCAGAGGCAGCAGTAATAATAATATGTAATTATTTGCTTTCATTAGGTGACTTTGTTTTATTTGTTTAGCCAGTTTCCAGAAAGCTAAAAGTGTTGTGTCTATTCCAAATAGTACACAAAGCCACTTGATGTTAGAGTGACAGCAATCAAATCCTATGTTTGCACAGGTTCCATCATAGTCCTCCTAAAAGCTTGTTATTAAAAAATAAAAGCATGGGGATTGGGATGTGTACTTGAAGTCCTTTGCCCATGGCTGAAGTTCTGCCGAAGGCTTTGTAGGCTTTGAACTTTGTTTGCTCTCCTTTCGACTGCTCTGTTGCTGTATTTTTGTAATTATAGGACAATTTGGGTTGGAAGGGGCCTTAGAGATCATTTAGTTCCAAATCCCCTGCCGTGGGCAGGGATACCTTCCACTAAACCAGGTTTCTCAACCCTATCCATCCTGGCCTGAAACACTTCCAGGGATGGGGCACCCACAGCTTCTCTGGACACCCTGCTCCTGTGCTTCACTACCCTCACAGTGAAGAATGGCTTCTGTATATGTAATCTAAATATACTCTTTCAGTTTAAAACTTCTTGTCCTCTCTGCACTTTCTGATAAAGCCCCCCACCCCCACCCCCACCACCATTTTGCTCTTTAGTCTCCTTTAGGTAGCGGAAGGCTGCTGTAAGGTATCCCTGAAGCCTTATCTTCTCTAGACTAAACAACTTCAACTCTCTTAGCCTATCTTCATGGGAGAGATGTTCCAGTCACCAGATCATCTTTATGGTCCTCCTCTGGACCTGCTCTAACAGGTCCACCTATGTTGGGGGCCCCAGAACTGGATGCAGGACTGGAGGTGGAGTCTCACAAGAGCAGAGTGTCTTCTTGAGTTTTTGTCACACTTCGGGGACTGGATCTTTCTGTATTGAAGTGTTCAGAAGTATTCAGCAGGCTCACATTGTTGGTGATCAGTGGCTTGCTTGATTGCATAAATACCTGGTTTAATGCATTCCAGATATTTGTCCTCCAACTGCCAAACAGAATTTATGTACTTTCAGAGCAGTTAATCGGGAGGGGATTCAACTTTGGGGACTAATTAATGACTAAGCCAGGGAAGGAAATGAGAGTTTAATTAGGATATAGGATTAGCAGTGCCTCAACCTACTGCTGTTCTGATCAAATGACAAAAGAAAATGTTTTCCACCAGACCATTCACAGTACTTTACTCCAATTTATCTTTTATTTTTTCTCCCTTAAGGTGTCTCAGTAAACACACAAAGTGAATAAGACACCTTTATGATTCTGTTTCTTCTTGCCTCTAGAGAAAGAATACTCATTTCATCATGGACAAAGTGCTCAAAGCTTTGCTTAGCATCATAATTTTCTGAACAAAAGTTCCCCCTTCCCCAGTGGCGCAATAGTGCTTGGCCAGCAAAGGAATGTGACTGGGAAAGGAAATAACTTATCTGAAGAACTGGACTTGCCTTTTACTTAATTTTCCTCACTAGAGCTGAGTGACAGTACCAGACACTTAACATACTTTGGGTTGGTCATGTGAAGCTAAGAGCAGGCCAGCTTATGGTGATCATTTCTGTAGTGAACTTGCTGGATTATTTTATGGATAGAAATGAGACTGTTTGGTGTAGTTTGTGCTAATAAATATTTTGGATTTAAATTGTTCGCATACTCTGTTCATTGTCTTTGCTTGCTTCTCCTTCATCTTTAGAGCACCATTACACCATGTGAATTTCAGGGGCTTCCTTCCTTTAAACTTTCTAAGTTTCAGGTTTCATCTTAGTAATTATAAAGGTCAGTAGTCTGAGGTAAATAATTTACAGGCATCAGTGACTGATCCTTGACAAAATAATGGAATAGCTAATGAAACTCAGACTTAGACTGCCTGGAAACAAAATAGGCAATTTATGCTTTTTTAAACTTTCTTTGCCTATTTTATTTCTGTAGAGACTGAAGTTTCTTGCCGAGACTGGTATGCAATAGTTTCCTCCTCTTCTATCTTCCAACTGTTGTGTGGGAATTTGTAAGGGTAACATGACTTAGTAGGAGTCTTGATTGTGAAGAATTGAAATGTTCTAGTCAATTGTTATGAGCTGGCCACAGAAGAGCGTAGATTTCTAGTATGTAGTTTAAGTGACTTTCCACTAAACCATATTCCTAAGTGCCACATCCACATGCCATCTGAACACCTACAGGGATGGTGATTTCACCTCCTTTCTGGGCAGCCTGTTCTGATGCTTGACCACCCTTTCAGTGAAGAAATTTTTCCTAGCATCCTATCTAAACCTCCCCTGGCACAGCTTAAGTGACAGTGTTATGGCTTTAAGATACTTCTTTCTTGTTCTCCTTTCTTAATTTCTAACATAACTAGTACTGGAAAGTTCATTCTTTATTACCTTCCCATATCAGTTGTATTTTTTTTTTTTTTGGTCTTAAGACTAGATTTCTAAATGCTATCAAGGCTTTGAGAACAGTCAGACCTAGGAAACTAACACCTTGACTTTGCGTAACTGAACTGCTCAAGCTGCTGTGTTATTATTGTTTTCCACACTGGACTGCTAGTAAAAACTTAAATTCCATGGGGTTATAAATTCCATTTGTTTTTAAATGGCTCCAGTCTGCACACTGCTGTCACTGAAATGACACCTATATGGTATCAGGAGATAGTTGGTTAACTTCCTTTCAGAAACATTTAATTAACATTTGTGTAATTTTTAAAATACATTAACAGCATATAGTTTTTGAAATCTGTTGATTAATCCATGCTCACAAGGAAAGTAGGATACTCTGATAATGCTTATCTTCCAGTCTTTCCCCTGCATAACTGGTCCAATTTATATTAACTAGTGGAAATTCAAACCAGTATTCATAAAGCTAATTTAGTGTCATAAAGCTAATTAAGTAGCTAGAGGTTCTGTGAAAATCAGGAGACTCTGAATGCAATGCCTTCGCTAAAGAAGAATTTTTGAAAAAAGATATGGATATCTTTGCTGCTGTCTGATGGATGGCCAGTCAGCATGTGCATGTGAAGGACAATCTGTTGCATACCCAACTATCTGTAGCCTGTACCTGTGTGCTGGGATGGGGCGGGAGCTTGGAGTGAGAGGCCAGAGAACTGGTTGGGGGGGAGCTGGCACTAGTGGGGCATCCACTAATATATAGAAAGCCAGGCGTTCTTTATTTTCTCATTAGGAAATTGGAGCATGTAGTAATATGTAAGAACCGGGTATTACTAAACTTTATCTCAGGAATTGGCTTCTGTTTGTGATAAGCTATTGCCCTAGAGAGTTTTGGAGCAGGAATTATGATAGACTGTAGAAGCCTGAGTAAAAGAGAGGCACCTCTGAGGGGATGGATCAGGAAAGTTTTTAATATTTGGAGTGAAAAGACAGGGAATGATGAGGGATTGGAGTTGTAGCCTTTGGGCTTTTAGAATAGGAGAATTGGAAAACCTCTGGCTGAACAGAGTTGGGATAGAAGAGACTCTGGAATGTGAGAGAGCAGAAAAATTCAGTGTTGTGGATAACTGCAGAGTGCTACTATCTTTACTTTCCTGTCACAGAGAACAAAATAACATTGTCTTTTGTACTGTGAACATTGTTTCCTGAAGATGTTCAAACAAGGTTGCTTGTGATGTCTGCCTGATTTGAAACTCTGCCATAACTAGCGGAGAGAGCTACTCACATATATACAGTTTATGGCTTGGCTTCCTTCTCTGTCCAAGCAGTATTGCTTACTTGGGCCTGAGCAGGGTCTTTGACATCTGTTGTCTCTGCTTCCTTCTGGTATTCAGATGGGTTTTTTGTGTGGGTGGCTCCTCTGTTATGCAGGAGATTATGCTATATGATCACAGTGATCTCTCTGACCTTATATCCTGTGAATCACCTCCCTAAGTGCAAGTGAGCCTAATAATAGTTCTTATTTGGGCAGAGAAAAAAGAGCAGATGGCTAACACCAAATTGTGCAAAGCGATTCAGTTTTCTTTGTAACTGCTTAGAAATTCAAAAGCCTAATTTGTGCTTGTAACAAAACTAGCTGTAGTAAAGCTAGTGTGTGATTTTGTGTTCATGAATTTATTCTGTCTCTTTCCTAAGTGCCTTACTATTTGTGTGCTTAGAAGCATCTTAATTTACCAGATTTTGGGCAGGAGTTACCTGCTTTTCTCTTCTCTTTCTGTGTGCCAGTTATGGTGGTTGGGATTTCAGAGAGATGGCAAGGGCATCTTCCTCTTCTTGTGGGTGAAGTTTGTCCTTTGATATCTATGGGGTGCATATCCAATGCATTCTCTATCATCAGAGGTATTTGTGATACCTTTATTTCAGGTGGTTTTGTTGTTGTGTGGTTTCCCTTCCCCCCCCCCCCCATATTTGCTGATAGCTGAAACTTTGTTTTAACCAAAGATTTTGACAGAAAATTTTTCAGGCACAAACCCTGGTTGGGTGATCTTGGGCAGTTTGTGAAATGTGTGCTCAAATGTATTTATATTGCATATTCACAGGGCTGTCTTCCACTGGGAGCTGATGCTGCTTGGTTTGACCTAAGAGTTAGAGAGTCATTGCAAGCTGTTGGAGTGAAATGTGGGGTTGCTGGGCCCTGTTGGCCTTCTGGAGCAGCCCTGTGTCAGTGTTGGGACACGGCCTCCAACCCTTGGGTTTGCATTCTCATTGCATGGAAACAGCAGGGTCGCTGACTGACCAGCGTGGGCCGTCAGGCTCAGTGTGTGGTGTCACAGCATTATTTTGGTCTCCTGAGAGCTTCTAGTTATCCCTACTTCGCTTTTAATCATCATTCCAATGCGCTGAGACTGGCAGCGTGGCATGTTGGGTTGCTTTTGTTGGGAGGTATGTAAACAACTATTTTAATATTCCTTCAGCTGTGAGGATGCCTTCCTCTAAGTTATCAGTTGCTGGGGGATTATTTTTGTTGTGAAGTAAATACAGTTTAGCTTAGACTCAAAGCATGCTTCAGTATGCTCAGAACCAAAGTGTGGTCCTCATTACTTGTCTGTGATGCTTTGTTTTTGATGGTGTCTGCTGTTGGGAAACACCAGGGAGTGAGGTCCAGGGGTCTTTTTAGCTTTAGGGTTTGTTTTTTTTTCTTGGTAATGGTTCCATTTCATAGTTTGTTCTATACAGAGAATTCATAATTTGGGCAACTGCATTTTGTTTGACAGTTGCTATAGGCAGATGTTGTTACTTTTTTTGTTAGAGACGCGATTAATATAACTGGCTTGCCCAATTGCTAAAGTTTGGAGAGAGAGAAGGAATGAAGAAAAGCTTTGTGCACATCATTGATTGCAGAATTTAAAATTGCAGTGCAAAGGTGAAAGTTTACAAGCAAATTACTTGTTGCTGGAGCTATTTGGTGTTGCAAGAGAAGAGGAAATCCACAGAACAATCTTAGCTTTTGCTTTCTGTTTCTTAAAAAGACTAAGCACCTTCTCCCCTACCTTCCTCCTGCCCCCCCCCCAAAAAAAAAACCCCAAAACAAAACAAACACCTAACCCAACACAAAACTGCAGGGCTGCTGATAAAGATTATTCTGTGTTGATAAAGTCAGGGCCCAGTAGTCCCGATGAGCATCAGAGGTTCTGTGAGCTCAGTGGTCACAAACTCTGGTGCTTTGTGTCTTGCTTGGCTTTTTGCCTCTTGCTGTCAGGGATAAAAGCCACACTGGTTTCCATCCTCAAATTTTAGATATTATTTTGTGTCTTTTGATAGGTGGATTAGTCTGAGGGAGTTTGGTGAAAAGATAGTTGCTTTCAAAATGCTTTTTCTGTCCAGAAATACAAAACTTATCCCTCTTTTTGTTACTGTTGGCAGTTTTGCGTGTGTGCTAGTCCTTGGTGGGACAGTATCTACAACACATACTCCTGATTGCCTGAAGACATAGGCAAAGGGATGATTCTAGCTTCATTACATTCCAAGTGTCTTAATTGAAACCCACAGGCTAATTCCTTCTTTTATTTCTAAATTCCTTTGCTGAAAACCTAAATAATGAGGTGGGAAGACAAATTTAAGTCTTAAAATATGAGATGACCCTTGTTAACCTGTGCTGGAGTGGTTGGGCAATTTCTGCGCTTCTTGTGCCAGTCTAGCCTGTATGCTTCTCCAGGGCATTTTCATAATAGTGCTGTTCTGCCAGCTGTTTTGAGTGTGATAACTTTCGTCTTTCAAAAGCTAAATAACACTGTTCTGTCATGTAAGCATATAATAATGCATTTTGGGGAAATAAGAAAGCTGTCTCTCGGTATGAAACAGAAGTTGAATAAAGGACAAACCATAATGCAGTGAGGCTTATGTTTTTACCTTTACTTTTAGATCATTTAGGTTCCTTTTTGCTTGCACACATGATATTTGCAAGGTAATGGATTAGACTTGAACTGCGTTTTCAAGGTGCCCTAAATGAAATTAAGGGACAATGTTGGAGGTGGAAGAGGTATGTAAGGCTGCAGAAGCAGCTGTTGGGGGCGACTGAATGCCAGAACACGGACTGGGCATCTGATCACAAGAGCTGGTTGTTCTGAGCGTGCTTCAGGACGTACATCGTGTTGTGTAACACAAGAAGGCTTCAGCAAACAAGCATCCGGGATAGGAAGCTTTCCTTCTCTCCCTTGTCATCACAAGAATTTCATTTTGTGTGTGTGTGTTTAGGTTTGTTTTTATTTCCTCTTAAAGGAACAAACTGTTCTGACATTGTCCATTACAAGTCCATTAAGTGACCAGAGGGCAGACAGAGCCATGTTGGCCAGAGGAAACAGTCAGTAGGTAATGAAGAAGAATTTGGCCCCGAGTCAGTCCTTGGCTTTTATTGTCAGGCTGTGGCAGTGTGAAAGGAAACAAATGTTTTAGCAACTTGGTGAATTTGTTTCTCACTGGGCTGTAACTTGCTGACATTTTTAATGTCTTGTGTGAGAAGTTGACTGGCTGGAGTACTGTGTGTTTTGCTGAATGGTGATATTGTTTTTTTCACTGAATGTGGCTAATTTGTTATCCGAATCATAATGTCAGCCTCCAGGGGCTAGCTTGACAGACTCATAGGAATCTAAAGAAAATTACTTTGAGGGATAAAATAACTTGTCACTGTTACTAACAAAGCACCAGCATTTCAGTTGCAATTTTTTTTTTTTTTTTTGCAGGGATTTATAGCAGAAAGCTCTACACAACCATAGCTATAATGGCCAATTACAAAAATCCTAGTTTCAGAGGGTTTACAAAGCAAACATGAAAACAGAGCCTGACTGGGCAAGTATTCTCTGTGTTTTATAACTGACCAGGATGTTTTGGGAAAACAGGAATTGTGCAGATTCTGATTCCTTACTTAACTGAAATAGAAATTATGCTCTGATACTGAAGAGATAGTTGGGTATATGCATTCATATTCTTTCTTTCACTGAGTCTTTCATCAAGACTAAGTAGTTTTTGTTTATTGGATATGTTTCTTGATGTTTTTTTTTTCCTTACCCTTGCTAAGAAACCCTCTTTTTGAAAAGACAGAAAAGAGGTGGGATTTTCAGTAAATGCCATGGATGCTAGTGCAGCACACATAGCATGAGCACTTACATGAACTGGACCTGAGGTGTTGGGGGAGCAGCTGTAGCAGCAAGGCCTGCTCATGTTGTCCTGGGAGGTGAAGCTGATGTAATGCTGAAAAGAGCTGTTGCCTTCTGCTGTAAGTGTGCTCGGGAAGGGGTTGAACCCTCCAAGAGTGGGGTGTGTAGAGCTCCTACAGCACAGGATTTATAAATCCTTGACCCTTTTCATGACCATTCCTTTTACGCAATCATACAACTATTTTTGGCCTCGGTGTTTTGCCTTTATTTTGTTAAAGAGTAATACTGTTAAAAGAATGTGAGATCTCAACCTTTGGTGTTATTCTTCGTTCTCACTGAAGCTTAAGGAAGGAAAAGGTAGATGGAGCCTTAGGGAAGCATTCTGGTACTACATAGGTATGTACTTAGGGCTATTGGCAGAAAAGGGACAGACAGAGGTTATTGAATAATATTGAAAAGGGAGAAGTATGTTTAAATCTTAATAAGTTCAATTCAAATAGTATATGCAATTAATGGAAACTGAAAACAGTATCAAGAGTTGGACAGAATCTGGGATTGAGTTTTGTACAAAACTAGATTTTTGATCCAACAATGGCAGGTAATGATCTAGTCTATTCTTGTTTCTTTAAGGAAAAAAGAAACCCCAAACTTGTAGGGAAAAAATAGAGTAAATATGTTTATATGTGCATTTGGAATTTTCATCTTGACCCTGTCAGTCTCCTGTGAGATGGATACTTAGGATCTATCAGAAAGTTACTTCGTTCTATCTGTCTTTGATACAAGGAGCTCTATTTCACTGAGGGAAGACAGCAGCGTTAATGAGATCTCTTAGGTAATTATATTCCCCCAGAACAATACTTTGAGTTTCAACCACTTGTTTTGAGCATGGCCTGCTGTGTGTGCAAAGTAGCTATCTTGAAGCTCTTTAAGAAAAATCTTATTCTACATTGGTCTGTCTTTGATGCCTGGTTGAGCTTGAGGTATGAATCAGGAGTTGGCTGTGTTGGGTCAGCTTCAGCTGCCAAAAGAAGAGAGGCATAGAAGGGTGAAACAAGGGCTTCTGGCTGACATGCATCCTTTGGCATGCCCTAAGCAAGTTTTTCAGCTGTAGTCTGAAAGGAGCCCAAACCGGAGGTTTTATTCTAGATTTTTATGGGCAGTTTCATAAAGATCAAGTTTGTCAACTGTCATTTCCTACCAGTGTGACTTCTCTTGTCTGGACTGAGCTGTAGCTGCTATTCTTTGTTCATGTCCATTAAGTAAAGAACACCTGGTAATTTTTTTCACAGCTTTATGGCTAGCTATATTAGACATGAATACATGAATAGCATCAGTTTCAGATGCATGAAGTCATCTAAGAAATCTGCTAAGAAAATGCTAAGAAATCACTCTGTGATTTTTTTTTTTAAACTTTTTTTAAATAAACATCTGGATTTTTTAGGTAAAACTTCAATGTGTAAATCTCAACTTCTGCTGAAGTGTATGATCTTTAAAGTGGTGCCTTTTAATCATAATCATATTACTTCAGAGTGTATAAATTTTCATGATTTCGTGAAGTAGAATGTTTGAGTGTCAGCTGTTTGTGGCTTCACCCTAGCGCAGGGACAGTTAGTCTGAACACCATGGCATTGTGCTGCTTTGTGGTGTGGAGCTTGGAAAAATTGATACCAGCTGCCACCAAGAGGTTCTGCAAGAGAGCATTCCAGGCAACAGTGTGCTGTGGACACCCAAAGTGTGTCTCTAGACTGGTCTGTCAAGAAGCTGGTGGAGTCTTGAAGGTCTCTTGGAGACTATGATCTGGGTTGCAGCTGTGAAACTGAGTTTGCCTGGTGGAAGGCACTGCCTGTCTTGGCTGTGTGGTCTTGGATTTGGAGTTTGAAGCCTTTGAAGGCTGCATGTAATATATGTTCTTGGCTGTAGCAAGCAGAAGTGAAAATCCATAGTGGATCAACTTCCTTTCCTTGTTCCGGTTGGTCAGTGGCTAAGTCATTGTCATTTAAGTGCATAATCCCACCTTTAGCAGTGCTCAGTGCAATTTACCCAAGATGTGTCCTGTGATACGGGCAGAGCTCTGCTGGAGGTGACTCATCCTGGTTTAGTGGGACAGACTCTGTAAAATTGCGGGTTACTCCTAAATGGCTTCTTTAAACAACCTGGGAAGCTACTTTCTCTCTGCACAGCTGGAGGCCACTGCTCCTCCCTCTGCTTTGACCTGCAGGACTTGTCCTTCCTCCTTTCCTGCTGGGTCCTTCTGGCTATTTCCCAGATCCTGGGTGGGGGTACTTTGGTGTCACACCAGTAGGGGCATCTGAAGGTAAAGGCTGCTGAGCCCTTCTCACACTTTAGCTGAACTTGTCTGTGACTGATCACTAACATCGTTCTGAACCCAGGTGCAAAGCCAGATTGAGGGTGGGTAAGGCTGCAAGTGCTTCAAGGGTGGTTCCAGCAGCTCAGCTACCACAGTTGCTGGGCTGTGTGCTGAAGGAGGCTGTTATCTGCATCAGAAGCTGAAATAAGGGCCTTGGCACCTTTTGCAGTAATGCATCCAGGGAAAAAGGTGTTGACAAAGTCTCTTAATTAAAAGCCCATGGTTTCATAGGCTGCTTTTCACCAGATGGGAAAGCTTGTGAATTTTATGCGTCAGAATCCTGCCTGGGAGGTGAGGTGAGGCTGATTCTAATGCAAAGGAGCTGCTGTGGTTGCTAGCAAGGGCAAAACATTTGTGTGACTCTGCAAGTACCAGTGTCTTGTAGAAGTTTGAGCAGCTTTATTGATGGATTAGGCAGAAAATTCTTCGGGACAGTGCTTGATATGACCTGTTTTGAACAATCTAGGATTAAGAAGAATGCATTTTCACTCATTGTTTTCTTATTCTCTTTCTTCAGATGAACACAATGACGTACAGAAAAAGACCTTTACAAAATGGATAAATGCTCGCTTTTCCAAGGTAATGTTGATTTGGAAGTACTACTTTCTTTTGTTTGACTCACATTTTAGAAAATATTTCTCTTACTTTTTAGAATACTCCTATTAAAATGTTTCAATGTATAATGAAAGTAGGTAAAATATTATAATGTTTGTTCTCTTAGCTTCCCCTTGCACATAAATATTTGATACTAAGTCCTAAGAAAAAAAAGAAAGATTCTATTTGTTAGTATGTTAGAACAGTTCTTTGCATGAGCGTGTCTGGTTTTGTTCCTCTTCATACAGTTTATTTCTACATGCAATTTTCAGAGCGCATTACAGCAGATTTTGATCCTTAATAATTGTGTTTACTCTGTGTTGCTGAGTTAGCTTTACTTACTCTGCAAACCTCCAGTTGAAGCCACCTGGTGTTGCTACTCGAGTCTCGACTGTGAAATTTACTTGCTCGTTTTGAATTTTCTTTGGCTCTCATGCTGTATGTTTCTTGTTTGAATTCTCTTTATTGACTTGAAACTTACTGAGGATCTTCTGTGCTTTAGGATGAGAAAGGAAGTGATGTTTGCTTTGGGATGCTATTTAAAGCTTGCTTTTTACACTGTTCTGCTGGTAGGGAAAAATGACACTTTGCCCAGGAGCACAGTTGCTGTGGGAAGTTTTTCTACTTCATAGTTTGAATGTGTGAAGCAACCTGGGATATTATCAAGGAAAACTTGTGGGCTTTTTTCTAGCCAGCGTGGTGCTGCAAGTGGGGTAACTTGGCACCCTGTTAATGAAAAGGGGCATGTGAAATGCTGAAAGCAGATATAAACATAGAAGGAAGGGTGTGTGTGTGGGGTTGGTTTGTTTTTCTTTACAAATAAAGCAATGACAGTGCTTTAGCAGTGAATGATTGCCTCTGGAGCGCTGCCCTTCTGAAGTTCTTGATCAGCAAGCAACGTAAGGTATTTTTGCCATCCTTTCCTTCCTGTGCAACAGGACTCGGAGCAATGCAAGGATTGTGGCCTTGGTTGATTCACTTTGGCTTAGGTTTGTTTTGGTTGAAAGCTGATATTCTGCACTCTTCATCCAATGCATTCTTGGCTACTTTGCTCTTCGGGGAGGGTGTGTGTATGGGTAACTGGTTTCTCTACATTCGACTTCAACTGCTGCCCAGAGGAAAGGTGATCCTGCAGGAGGAGCTCTAGGCAGGGCAGGATCATGTAAGGAGAGAAAATGCAGTGAGAAAGAAAGGACGGTTTATAGAGATATATCCTGGCATAAAGATGGCACGACTATGGAAATGAAAGTGATCCTGAGAATGTGCTAGGTGACTTGTATGTGCTATGGAAGTTATACTCAAGTAGGTAACATTGTTTTCAGTCTTTGTTTTTACACCTATGGATACATTTCATAGTATCTTTATGTTTTATACTGTATATTGAGACACATCCTGCTTAGCTGGATTTCGCAGACACAGAGTATGGTCATTGGATTTGAAGGCACTCTGTAACTTGGTAACTCTGTAACTTCATGGCCCATTAAACCCACTGAAGCTACGAAAGCCATGCTAAAGAGACTCCTACAAAAGGAAATACTCCTGACTACTGCATATCCAATTCAAACTTAAGCATGGCCACTTTGCCATGACAAGACAGAGATTTATGAAGATTGGCATGTCCAAACTGCTGGTGTTAAGTAGAAATCTCCTCATATATGAAAGTCTAGTTTCAAACTGTACCTTGAAGATGTAAAGGGACTGATTTCAGTCCTGTTGAAGTTTTTGTATTTACCAAGTCAGTTGGGTTGATTAAAATTCCTTTTCTGTGAACTAGATTGATTCAGCAGCTTAGCAGGATAGAGTGATCATAGAGGCTGGGTAAATGAAGTCCGACTTACATTGCAGAACACAAAATATGGTAACTGAGCTATTTTGTGTGGAATTGCAGATTTCACTCCAAGAATTTTACTTGTCCTTCCATGTTAATTATGTTGTCCTTCATTTAGACACACAGATAAAAAGTAATCCATTGAGCCTCTGTAAACTATTTTGGCATACAAAATCCTAGAATTGCAATCGCATAATGCTAAATTTGATTGAAGTCAATTCAGTAGGGTTTTACAAGAGATCTAGAAAGAGAGCAGTGCCTTTCCCTTCTCTCATCATAGAATAGGTAGGTAAGCAAAACACTTTAAAGTATCTCAAGTGTGCTGTGAGGTGCCTATATCTGCTTCGGGACCCTATTCAGTGAGATGAGTTCTTGCTGTAGATTGCAGTACAGTAACTAGTGTTTGTGCACTTCATTTAAACTGTGCTAGAACAATGCATTCTATTTGCATGTATTGTTTGAAATGAAGGCACAAACATTTAAAGTGGATTGAGTCTTAAGGTCAATAAATGTACTCAGCCAAGGCTCAGTGCTCAGTGTAATATTTACCGTAGCAGAGCTTTGCGCACTACAACGCACAAGCCTGTGATGGTTACATAGTGAGGTTTTTTTTTTTTTTTTTAAATTACAGGGAATAAAGATTGTTGGATAAATAGTCTATTACCAAGTTTTAACCAGTAGGGTAGTTGAACTTTGCATTCAAATATTGATGTAGAACACTGCAGCATACGTTTATAACGCCATGTGATGTTTTTACTTATTGTATATTTTCCCATTGCTCTGTCCAGTCTAATTTCAAGAGTCAGATTTAGGTGTTTCCCTGTGGTATAGCCTTGCCAATCAAGTAATTTAGTTGTATGGTTAGCTAATACATGCCCTTCACACTCTGTAAAATTTTCTATGCCTTTATCCCTTTATATATTAATCTTCATTAATACTCACCAGTTCATATGTATTAGTGGTTATACTTTCAGAACACCTTTCTGCAGTGCAAGAGTACTATCTTGTCAGAGTGGTTTACAGCCACAGAGAATAAAGGTAAATATCAGAAGTGGCTACCAATTTTGAGTGCTCAACCTGAGCCACTGGGTAAATTGTCCCAGAGGATTTGGCATTTCTGTCATATTTTGATATAAAACAGAGCTCTTGAGTCTTATGAAGGGGTTCAGAGTGTTCATCTCTTCTGCAAACTAAAGCAAACCATCTAAAATACCTAGCTGGTTTTGAGATGGAGCTTGAATCAGCACAGAAAAGGGACTTCAAGAAGATGTCTGTATCAGCAAGGACTGGACTTAATGATCTAAGGAAGTCTCTTAGTCTGGCACACAGTTAGTGATTGCACGTAAAATTGCTGTAAATGATTCTGATTAGACACAGCAGAACTCTTGGCTAAAAGTAGAGTTTGAATTCTAGTCCACAGAATAATTTAGTGCTTCTTTAACCATTTGTTACTTGTTTCGCATATGTAAAGGGAGAGTGAACAGAGATTTTATCAACCGTAGTTTTCCAAATGTCAGAATAGTTTCAGTCTGTATTTGTATCAACAAGCCTGGGACTCTTAGTTCCATCTCTCAGATCTGACTCTTCAGCTCATAACTGCATAGCATCATGGCTGGATACTCACACTTGCAACTCTAGATGGTTTCTAGAAACTTGATAGGCATGTTGAGGAATTCAGGAGTCTTGTGTCCCACTTTAGAACTCTGCAAGGGCAATTTTTTTTTCTGCCCTGCTTTCTTTCTTTCTTTACTCCTACTTTCTGACCCTGTTTTTGGTTTGTGTTGTGTGTTTTTGTGTTCCCCCCCCCCCCTTCACTTACTGTTACACCCTCTTGTGTCAGAAAGCTTGCCTGCCTGGCAATCCTGGGAAATCTGGAGTTTTGATTGCTCTGTTTATTTCATTCCCACTTCTTTGTCACTTAGTTGCTTTCCCAGCAAGACCCAGTTTTTCTTTTTAAAGCTACAGACCTTCTCTGCCTGTCCTTCCTTTCCCGCTTACAGGGATTGATGCTTGTGTGGTCAGTCCTATTTTTGCATCTCCATTTTCTCAGCAGTACTAACCTCGCCCTCCCTTTTCCTCCTTGCAGGATTCAGTCTTTGCTGGCTTTCATTTTCCCACTTTCCAAGGTGGTACTTTTCCAAGTTTGCTTTCAGATTGGTTCCTTTCCTCTTCTGCTATTCCTGAACTTGGCAGATGTAACCCAGAGTCAGCACAAGAAACATGATGCCCTAACTTAATATAGACCCATAGAGTCAGGTCTGTTACAGCCTGTCGGAGCTTAGTGCTGTCACTCACTGGAGGAAGTTCACAGATCAGTATGGGCAAACTGTTTTCCCCAAAGAGTTGTTTCTTCATTATATTTGTGAAGTTTTTCCATAGGGATGGCAAAAAGCTTTATTTCTAGGAAGGTTGTGCTCTGCAAAAAGAACATAAAACCCCGGAGATGTTTGCGGTGTTCAGTGAAAATGACACTGGATTTCCCTGCCCCTCAGTTAAAAGTCTTGGGTAAGAATAGCTGTTGAATGGAGCCAGCTGGGGCACTGTTCCAAGATGTCAGGAACTGAATTCTAAGCCCTTGCATGCCTGGGTGCTTGGCCTCCCTTCCCTTTCTGTGATATGCTCCCATATCTTTCCAATCCAAGCTCTAAATTTCATTGTTCTTATATACAGAAGCCTTATACAGTCTTACTAGAGCATTTGCAATGTTCTTGCTGCATGTATTTCCATGATTCTGCTCTTCCAGGTCCTGTGCTAGGGCCCTGGCATCTGCTTTGGCCAGCACTGACAGGGCTTGAAGCCAGGATGTGCCAGTTTGGATGAAGCCAGACAACTCACGCTGTTGCAGTATCTTAAACTCTCTCCTGCTTTGTGGTCTTCCAGAAATGCTTCAGTTCAGGGTTAAATGGCAAGGAAAAGTCTGAGAGCATCTTGGGAGCAGACTCCGTGCTTCAGGGCTGAGCTCCAGGTTAGCCTGGGAGAAGGCAAATGCTCAGTGCTGGTGCTCTTGTGCATTGCCTCTCCTGTGCTCTGATGTGTCCCTTCCCCTGGAAAGACACTGAGTAAAGATGAATAGGGCAGTAGGAGAACTGATGAGTTGTACTGGGAGTGCTTTGGGTTGTTATGGCTTTATATGAATGTTAAAACTGAAACAGTCCCTCTCTCATTATAGCAGGTCATTTGATAGCTGCAAAATCTTGTCTAAGTTTCTGGGAGGTGGGCTGAATAGATTTTTCCACTGTTTTTGCTCCTTAATTTTCTCCTTTTCTCCAAGGGTTGTTTTCTCGTAATAGTAAATGTCAGATCCAATACTTCTAAAGACATTTTGCTGCTCCACTGCTGACTCTTAGCAAATGTGATAAATCTTTTTAAAGACAAAGTCATACCTATTCAAGATAATTAATTTCACATGACCCAAGACACTTGAGGTCAAAGACATTTCAGAAGTGATTTTCTGCGGGGAAAGGAGAGTTATGGAGTTCAGTGTATTAGTCATGCAAAAAAAAAAAAAAAGAGTTCAAAAAGATTGATTAGGTGATTTTATCTGTCCAAGGAGACATCACCTAAGATGGTCTTTAGTCCTTTCTCCAGGACAATTTTTGTGGTGCAAGCAAGGAAATACTTGATGACTGACAAAATATTCCCTAGCCTAGTTGCTCCTGATGTTTTTCACTGCTGAACTAAACTGTAAAATGTAACTTCCCTCAAAGACAGTCATAGCTTAAAAAACAACAGCCTAGGTGGAAAAGAGGAACAACCCGGATGGAAAAGAACTAGTATTTGTATTATGAGCTGGCCTTGAAAAATTCCATTTTTAATCTACTTTAATTCTTAACTGGGTTGCTTGATGTCTCTCTATAAGAAGCCAAATAGGATGTCAGCTAACCAAGCAGCGGGAAAATAAATGTTTTCTTCTCTAATTGGTTATGAGTTTTGGTAAGGATGACTACTTTCTAGCATAAAAGCAATAATATGTAGCAGTTCATGATCTCTCCCAGACATAGCCACAGAATGAGAATTGCCAATTTTCTGCCCTCCTCTAAACTGCTGCTGTCTTCTGCTCTAAGAACAGATTGGGAGCAGCATCTTCCTTGCTGGACTTTGAAGCTTGGAATAGTAATACAGACTGTAATTACTGCTGACTTTGGTTAATGCTCTGGGTTTGGGATAGAGTTTGATTCTGATTCGTGGACTTGGTTACTATTCCAGTTGTTAGAGTGTTTGTGTGACCTTCTCAGGCACTAGAGTTGAACCTGTTAGAGGCACTGAAGCAAATCTTTACCTTTACCTGTTAATTGCTAATGAGAATAATAGTCAACCTGGTCAGCAGGATTTTTTTTTTCTTTTTAAGAAGCCAAGTTATAATCTAGATTGAAAAAAAAAGAAATAAAAGGTTAACCTTCCAATCTTATGGGAGAAATAACTGACTGTCCTAGTATGGTCCTAGCTGCCCTTGCTGGTAATAATACTACATAATGAGGCTTAATTGCAAGCTGCGATCAGTATTGTTACATTAAATGTGTTATAATAATGTAAGCTTATGTAAATGCATTAGTAAGTACTCTGGGGAGAAAAAACCACAGCATTGCTGATGCCTTGTGGTTATTTTGCTTGCTTGCTATGTCTAATATTTGCATTGATGTGTTTTCTCTCCCTCTGTCACGTTGTCAGTAAAGTCTTTTAGGTGTTCTGTGGATTGAACTATCTTTAGCTTTTTAGCTTTGTTGCTCCTTAAACTCATGTTTGTCATCTAAGGGAATCAAAATTTCCAGCATATCCCAGTGATTAGTCTTCTGCCTGCCACCCTATTAGTCTAGGGTTTGAAATAACTATTTAGTTGCATGTAACGATTTTATTTTTAAGCACCAGTAGTGATGTTTAATTTGGTCTATAAGGTGTTTTCCTCTCGTGGTTGTAACTTTTTTTTTCACTTGGTTTTTGAATTCATAGTTTTGGTACTAGTGTCTTGTAGAGATGCTGCAATTCCTTAGGCATATTCAGCATGGATTAGAGCATGCTCAATGAAATGTATGTCACAGCATAACTGGTATTTATGTGTGTTGTCCTGTAACTCCTGCATGTTAGTGGAAGGAGAATGGAAAAAAAAGTATCACATTTTAATAAAAATATGTCTGTAAACAAAGACTATGGTCTTAAATTAGAAATTGGCAAGATTATTTGTTGACTTAGTTGTTTACTTTTTGCAGTGACCTTTTTGCTTTCTGATTTGTTTCCCACATTGAGTTCCCATGTACTGGGCTTATGATGTAGAAGCACTTGACATGTTTCTTACTTTGTACTGGTTATGATAAAGTGTAATTCTTGCTCCTTGTGCTGTTTAACGAAGTAGATGATTGCCATTAATTCCCTGTGAATGTACTTGAGCATTATGAATGGTTTGTGTTCTAGTTTGAGCCCAACCTGTTCAATATTTACCCCTTCTCGAGAAAAAGAGGAAAGGGTTCTTTGTAGCTCTACTGTTTTGACTGGGCATCTTCTTAATAGATGTTAAAAATAGTCATATGTGGGTTAAAAACAATTAACTAAAGACACATCTGAACTTCATAAAAGTAACATTTGAAGATCAGAAAAATCTGATGGAAAATCAATATGTACTGCTTCCCATGTCTTTTCAGGGTATTTTGGTGTTTCTGAGGTGGCAGATGATATAAATGGCAGCTAGGGCTTTTCCCAGCACTGCTCTGAGCAGCTGGAACTCATCTGCTGCATTCCCTCTGTGGCTGATGGAGGTTCTATGTGTGGTTTTATGAAATGTGTTGCTTTCCTGGTGACAGCCAGTGTGCATTACTGTGAAACTGAGAGAACCTTTCATCCTGGTTTTAGTATTGTCACTAGGAGGTCTGAATCAGTATCACTGAGCAGGGTGTGAAATAGAGGTCGCTTATCTCTTGCTCCCAAATACATTTGACATTCACTTATCGGAAAAGTTAGATTGATAATGTACTTTCAGTAACTACTGATTTAAAGCACATGTAAATTATCTGCTGCAGGTAATTACAATATAAGAGAACTGCATGTTTCTAGTAAAACAACTAGGTAGACATTAAAACTTCTTTAATGATTGCCTTTGCGTGTCATGTTCAAGAACAATATACAAAGAACATGAATAGCTGGTGTTTAAAAAAAATGTTTTATTTTACTGAGAATTTGTGACTCCCTTTTTCTCTATAATTTGCCTCAGTTTGATACAGTTCTCCATTTGTAATAAAGGGATAATTAAGCATGTTCTGCTGTAGAATATATTCAAGAATAATTGCTGCCTTGTAGCTGTGTGTGGCTTTAGTAGAACAAACTGTAAATGTTGATGGATGGTCTTTCTACTGTCAGCAGCATTGGATGACTCTTAAAAAAACCTACTCTGGATTTTGTTTATATCTCCCTGCATTTCCTGGGAACAGTTTCTGTCAAGGAGAAGGAATGACTTCTGCACAGTCATATTGGCTGGCCTGGATGACCCTTCTTTGCGAGTAATTCTAGACGCACACAAGGAAGTGTGAGTCACCCTGTTAAACCTGATCCAGGTAGCGGGGCTGAAAGATGGCCAAGGGGCATGTGAGGGCTGCTATTGCTGCGAGGAGATCACCACGTGTGGTATCTCCTTCCCAAATAGTGCCGGTATCTTGCTGGAACATGAAAAGCTGATGCCTGAGGTGACTGGTCTTGTCACATATGGCTAGCATCTGGTCTCCACCTCCAAGGTCATTAATAAACCATTGCTGCCTTGTGAGATGAATCAACAGAAAAAGTTGTTTCTGCTGTGGATAACTAGCAAAAGCTCTTTGTCTCTTCTCTCCCTTACTTGTGTTAGCACTAAAGCTGGCACCAAAATATTTGTTGAAATAAATGTAATGTGGTGAATTGGATCTGCTTCTGATCCTTTGTGTCTGCCCTGTGGTGCATGACAAATGTGTCACCGTGCAAAGTTCATAGGAGCACAAGCAGGCCTAGACCCAGCTTTCATATGGTTTCTAGCTTTTATTTTGTTCATTTCCTTTCTCTTGCTCTGCCTTCCTTTCCCTTTCTTATTGCCTCTTTCCCTTTCCCTTACACCAGCCCTGTCAAGTGAATCAACTCCTTTCCTGCTATCAGTGCCAATTTAAACCATTGGGGAACCACCATGGCCTCTTTCTAAGTTAAGTCTGTTAATTATGTTCTTCTGTGTGTTTTATCAAGCCCTTGTGTCTGTTACAGTAACTGTGTGGCAGCTCTGCTGGCAGAGCCCTCTCGAGCAGGGAGAGAGATTGGCCAATGTTGTATGGTGGCTTTTTCTTTTCTTTCTGCTGTCGCAGCAAACATAAGCAAAGCTGAGAAAAACCACCTTCTGTTAACTGATAGAAGTGTTCAGTGAGGAGGATGTGAATGTTTTACACCCTGAACCGCTACAGCTCTTCTGGTATGTGGTGTGTCCCTGCCTGTCCTTTATACTATCTTTGTAGCATAAACTGGACTCTATTTTGTCTCTGAGAAAGGACCCATTATCTGCCTTGTATTTGTACAGTGCTTAGCACAATGTAGGCTGCTCCTTAAGTACTTAACAACACAACCCTGACTAGCCATTTGCCCTTGTGAAGGGCTTGGTGTGGTTTGTCACTGTCACTGTTCTAAGACAAATACTTAAATTTCTTGACCCATTATGAGCATTGATGGACTGCTTCTCCTTACAGGATGCTGGCAGGGGCTGAACTACATGGTACTTGTGTAGTCTTTAAGTATCTAAAAAGTGATTAAAATGTCAGTTCTGAAAATCAGTTTAGATTGTCTTAGTGTACTGCATGCCAGGCAGGACTCTACAGAGAGGGAGAAATACATGTGCTTTTTACATACTGCAGATTTTATATTTATTTGTGTGCGTGTGTATCTCTGTGTACAGACTTCATTTTTCAGAAGGCCAGATTGCTTTCTGGGGGTTAGGAGTATTGGCAGGGAAGCAATCTGCAGAGCCCCAGGCCTTACCCTGTATGGTGGGAGAGGACTTCTGCCCTGCCTCAGAGCCCAGGCTCTTGCTGCAGCACAGCAGACTGCCCCAGCACAAAATTGGTCCCAGGGCTGTCTGCTTCACAACAGTGCTGTCTCCATGGAACAAGTGCCTCTGTAGTGGGAGTCAGGGTGGTGGGTCAGAGCCAGGGTTCAGTGTGCTCCTGACCCCTGGTTTGAATTAAGCTCCCTGACTAGAAGCACAGGCTTGGACTTAGTGACCATGTATTGTAGTTCCCAGATTGCCACAGCAGCCTGCCCCAGTAGACTAGGTGCTGGGCCCTACATGTGAAACTGGGGTTCTACATGTGTTTTATCCCAAGGAGATGGTGGTGGTGGCAGCAAGCTGGCCTGGCTCATGCCTGGCACAGAAGGGCATGCACAGCTGTTTTGTTAGCTTTGCCCCAGAGCTTTTCCTTGCCTTCTCTTGGGAAACGGATATCTGGGACTATCTCTTGGGCTGCCATTTAAAGAAATTGTTTTCCCACACCTTTCTATGCTTAATAAACTTTGTAAGTCATACAGTTGTCAGAAGCTGGGATCTGTAGCTGTTGTGTCTAGAAAAAGAATGTAGAAGATTTTTTTCTGGAGTACTGTGGGTTGCTGTCAATTGCACCCCAAGAAAGTGGGCCAGCATCCTGCTACATTAGAGGACAAAGCAGTGATGTTTGTGACTGCAGACCACATGATTCTCATAGCAGATCTCACATGGAAATGTGTGTTCAGGTGTGAGGAAAAAGCATGGGTGGGAGGAGGCAGTGTCAGCAGAGCAGGATGCAGTGCCTGTGCGGTCTCTGCTCCCATTGCAACATCAGCTGACTGTCAGGGCTGGCTTTGTGCCGTGATGGGACAGCTAAGGGTACCTGGGTGGCCGCTGCCACCAGGTGTCTGCGTGTGCTTCATGTGGGTGTGGGAAGCTGGAGGAGCAGGTTTCCAGCCCTCCTGATGGGTGTGCTGCTGTGGAGGTGATCATGGGCTTGGTGGGGTGAGTGCTGCAGCCCATTCTTAGCAAACTTGAGTCACCTTGCACTTCTGAAATACTTCCTGTGAGCTGACTTCCTGGGGTGCATCAGGCAAAACATCACTAACTGATCACAGGAGGGGATTGTCCTGCTTTGCTCTGCACTTTTGTGGCCTCACCTTGAGTATTGTGTGCAGCTTTGGGCACCACAGTATAAGAAAGATACCAAGCTATTAGAGAGCATCTGAAGAAGGGAGATGAAGATCACAGAATATGCTGAGTTGGGAGGGGTCCTATGCAGGGCTAAGGGTTGGACTCTATGATCTTGTGGGTCTCTTCCAACTCAGCATATTCTGTGATTCTGTGAAATACAAGGCTTTGCATATTGCTTTGTCTCTGTTTTAGGGATAGCGGGTACTTTAATAAACCAGGAAAGAGTAGCTTAGATTGCAGAAATAATTAAATACTCTTCTGCTGACTCTTTAAGCTGACAGCAAAATGATAGTCTGATGGCCAGTGAAATGGAAAAGTCTTATCCTCCTCAGAAAGCAAATCTGAATTATTTCCACCGTCACAGCAGGATGTGTTGCATGGGGCTGGAACATACCGTGACCTGTTGAAATTAATGACTGAAAGCAGGAAGTCATTCAACTTCTTTTCATGTGTGTGAAGTGAGGGGATGGAAACAAAGAAAGAAGGCTCTATGCTCTCTATACCCTTGTTACAGAGTATTAAATGAGGTATCTTTCTGCTTTTTCAGAAGATCCAAATATTTTAAAACTTCTGGACTGAAGGCAACAAATTTATTGAGGATATATAACTATAGCATTCTCTGTTTTGGTGTAATACATGTGTGTGTTGTTCTAATTTTACAAAATCATAATTAATTGTATAATTATAAAGACCTTCCATCCATAGGGCCTTTGACAGTGTCTCCCACAACATCATTTATCACTCAGTTGGGGAGATACAGGTTCGATGAATGGACTGTTAGGTGACTAAGGAATTGGCTAGACAGGTGCATCCAAAGACTTGCAGTCAACTGCTCAATGTCCAAATGGAGATCAGTAACAAATGCTGTCCCTCAGGGTCCATAATATGATCTGTAGTGTTCAGTATTATCGGTGGCATGCAGTGAGTTTGAGTTGCCCTCCAAGAACTTACAGGTGACACCATGCTGAGCAAGTGCAGTTCATTCATAGGTGGGAATGGGTGCCATCCTGAAAGACCTTCAGGGTAGAGGAGTGGGCCATGGTCCTGTCCTGCACCTGCATCAGGGCATTCTCCAGTATCAGTACAGACTAGGAGGTGAATGAATTAAGAGCAGCACTCTAGAGGAAAACTGGACATTAGCTGCCAGAAAGCCAACCATGTCCTGGGCTTCATAAAAAGAAGTATGGTCAGCAGGTCAATGGAGGTGATTCTTCTCCTCTACCCTGGAGAGACCCACCCTTCAATGGCTAACAAGGTGTTTGGTGTTTTTTGTTTGTTGGGGTTGATTTTTTTTTTTCTTGTTTCATCTTTTTTTACTTTATTTTTTACTAAGTGAGTGTTTGAGTCTTACTGCATCCAGTGGGACCTCTGGTAACTCCTACTGTCTACTTTTCCGATCACATGAACAATTTCCTTATGCCTTTAGCAACCTTCTCTTAGTGTCGTCAATGTTGTGATGCAAATCAAATGTAGACTAAATTTTGCTGGCTTCTGAGGTAATTGCACTGTGGATCATCTCCTCCTGTATTACACCATAAACTATAGAAGATGCTTCTCCTCATCTATGCTTAGGTTATCCTATTCTCCATCTCATAGACTTGCAGAATGGTTAAGGTTGGAAGGGACCACTGGAGATCATCTAGTCCAGCCTCCCTGTTCAAGAAGGGTTCCCTAAAGGTTTTTTGAATATCACCAGTGAGGAAGACCCCACAACCTCTCTAGGTGATCTGTGTACAGTTAACTTGACAGTAAAGTTCTTTCTTATGCTTAGATGGAACTTCCTCTTGGAAGTTCCAAGAGGCTCCATTGTCTTGGTGCCCTTCCTTCATATACACATTGATAAGGTCTCAGTCACCTCTTCTTGAGGCTGAACAGGCCCAGCTCCCTGAGCCTTTCTTTGTAAGAGAGATGCTCCATTCCATTTGTCACCTGGCACCCCAGGATACCACTGACCTTCTTGGCCACAAGGACACACTGCTGGCTCATGGGCACCTTACTGTCCACCAGGATGCCCAGGTCCTTCTCTGCAGAGCTGCTTACCAGCAGGTCAGCCTCTAGCCTGTACTGGTGCCTGGGATTATTCTTCCCCAGGGGCAGAACCCTACATTGGCCTTTGTTGAACTTCAGACAATTCTCTGCCCCCTCCAGCCTGTCGAGGTCCCTCTGAAGGGCTGCACAGCCCTCTGGGGTATTGACCACTCCTCCCTGCTTTGTGTTGTCAGTGAACTTGCTGAGGAGGCATCTACCACCTCATCCAAGTCATTGAGGAATGAGTTAAACAATACTGAGCCCAGTACTGAACCTTGGGGAACATCACTAGTGACAGGCCTCCAACTAGACCCTATGCCACTGATTATCTCTGTGCCCTGTGCTGTTCAGCCAGTTCTCAGTCTACCTCACCATCCACTTGTCCGGTTCACACCTGCAGAGCTTGCTTATGAGGACATTATGGGAGACAATGTCAAAAGCCTTGCTGAACTCTGTGTAGACAACAGCCACTGCTCTCCTCTATCTTTCCAGCCAGTTGTCCCATCATAGGCTCCAGCATGCTTTAAAGATTTGGTTAAGTTGCTGTGCAGCTGTGAAGCATCTGAATCATCTGAGAAAGTGTATGCTCTGGGAGGAGGGCCTTGCTGTGCTAGAGAGGCAATAGTTGAGCTCAGGAGGTGGCAATATGTAATGGCTGAATGTTATCAAACACTGATATTTAATGAATACTCCTATTTGATATAGGTCTGGCATTGCTTTCTACACCCTTTGCCTAAATATGCGTCAACATGTGTATATACACTTTTTCAGGCATGACTTTTAAAATTAATTGGAGAATAATTTTATCAGAAAAATTCATTGCAAAAGTAATATATTGGCAGACACTGGGACTAGCATCTGTGTATCTTAGGAAGTGACCTTAGTTAAAAGACTGTTCTTGCCACTGTTTAACTGGTTGAAATTATGAGTTTTATTTAGTTATGTTTCTGTACAGGAGACTAAAATATGGCTCTGCAGCTTTTCAACTTTAGGGGTTTTTTTTCGAGTTTTAGTAGGATCAAATCTAATTAAACTGGACATTTAAGGAAAGCCCCTTATGAATTCTGGGGAAAAAACCCCACACATTTGTCAAAAAAGGGGGTTCAGTGGGCCATTCAGCTCTCTTCTTCTGATTTGTTAGCCAGCATTTGGCAATTACTAGCAGCTGTTAGGGCAAGAGGAGATCTATGTCAGCCAACTCATGTCGTTTAAGATGGGTCTTTGACAGTCTTCTTTCTGAAGAGCAATGTTATAAAGTCAAGGTGATTGAAAAAGGCAATATTGGAGTTTTTGGTGGTACTAAAAATTTTTTCTTCTCAGATTGGCACTTCAAAGGGACACTGAAAGCAGTGGTTTAATTGATTTCTTGGCAGCTAGCAGCTGAGTATTACAAAGCAAATGCACTTAGTTGCTGACTTTCTGTGCCTTCTCCCTCTGTCCTGTAGAGCTGTTCTACAATGGCCCAAGAAGGGATAAGATTAAAAGGTTAATATGATTCTGCTCTCATCTACTGCCATTCTTTACAGGGTCCCTCCATGCCCAAAGAAAGAGAAAATTAGAAATGTATGACTTAGAGTAGCTCTGAATTTCACATTTATCTTGTTTTTCTATGGTAGAGAAAGTGATTAATTTATTTCAATAAATATTACACTAATCTGTGTAGAGTAGTGGCACCTCCTTACACAGGGCTCAATTCCAAGTCCTTTTCTGTCTTTTGTCTTTTTTTAAATCTGAGAGAATTTGTCCCAATAGCTTCTTTCTGAAAAGCCCCAGTTTCTTCTTCCTTTAAATGCAGCCAGACCAAGGCATTCTTTCTCAAATGACTCCTCAAACTTGCCAAGTTTTCTTTCTTTGCTATCTTTACGTGTTAATGCATCCCCCTAATGTGAGTCAGGATGCATTGCTTTGGTTCTTTAGTACAAGCCTGTGATGCACAGAACCATAGAAATAGGGAGGGGAAAAAAAAACCACTAAAGAAGGGAAGAGTTCTTTCCTGATCACTGTTGCAGTCCCCTAGCTTTCATTTGCTACTTTCAGTACCAAATAAGAATAAATTGAAAGATAAAGAGGAAAAAAGCACCTGTTTTCTGGAAAGTTCTAATTAAACACTGTTTTTATTACTGCTTTCATTTCTTCTGCAGAGTGGGAAGCCCCCAGTTAAGGACATGTTCACAGATCTGAAAGATGGAAGGAAACTTTTGGACCTTTTGGAGGGTCTGACAGGGAAACCTCTGGTAAGAGAAACATCTATTTCCATTTATTAAGAAAAAACAAACCAATGAATAAACAAAACACAAACCCCAAACTGTGACATGTTTTTGTTTTTGTTTTAATTTTAATTTATTTAAAACCCTGTTTTGCTTGTAGTGTGTACTTGTTCTCTGAAGTTTCAGTGAAATTCCCATGAACTGCACTTATGAGATACAGGGTCAGGCTGAAGTTTAACTGTGTAACCCTCTCGTGAGAGTTTACATACTGTCTAGCAAAGCATGTAAAAACAGTGCTGTTATTCACATAGTGTGTGTTTCTAATAGAAAGCTTTTAATGGTCTGTTTCTGGATGATCAGAGAGACCAGCGTTCAACTGGTTACCTGTGGGTTCCTAATAAGCTCCTGAAAGATCCGCAAAAGAAAAAAAACAGCAGCTAGTAGGCAATGCAAAAATCTGGATCTCCACTGAAGAATTCTGTGACCTACAGTTTGAAAAAGCCTGAAAACTGCTCAAATTGCATATGGGAAAGTGTGTGTGGCTTAAAACTCTTCCCCTGGTAACACTGATAGCACTTCAGAAAGATACATGAGGCTTGGTGAAAACTGTACCATCACTATTATCCCATCACTTGGGGATTAAATTCTTGATTTCACTATTTATAAGAAATCTCAAATTTGTTTATTGACCTTATGAGGAGCCTTTAGCCATTTAAAATTTCACATTGCAAGCTTGCCTTGTTTTTTAAACAGATGTGTTTCACAAGCACTTTTAATAATTTGTGTTGTCATTTGCAATATGCCCAAGACAACAGGACTCTTTTGGTTTCTAAGTTGATTACGTGTCCCAGGTTCAGCTCCATGCTCTTGCAGTATGATCATGTTCTACCTCAGGAGTTAAATTGTGGTGCTTAAAAGCAAATGGAGTGGCAGGTATTGTCAAGAGTTGAAGTGTTTTTTGTTTGTTTTTTTCCCCCCCTTGATATTAAAAGGAAGGGAAAGTCAGGAAGTACAACTTTTTCCCAGTATGCAAAGATCTAGCAGGCTTTTGGTGCCAGAAAAATAAATTGCTGCTTGTTCTCTCTTGGGAGCCAAAAAATTTCAACTACTCTGGCAAATGTTCAAAAGCCTCAGATATTCACCGGGAACTCTCACTTTGCTGTTGTATTGCCAGTTAGTAATTCTGTAGATGCTGGGAATAAAATTGGATTTACTGAAGATAAGCTGAAACACATTTGGAATTCAAGGCTTGTTCTGTGCCTTGAATTGAGGAATATTGTTCTGGTTCTGATCAGTTTTCATTTTGAAATTATTGTGGATGGTCTTGTTTGGTTTCCTCTTACCTCCCCACCCCCCCAAAAAAAAAAGTTAAAATCTGGGGAAAAGAGAGAAAAGAACAGGAATTTTCTTTAATTTTGTTTGGTCTGTCAAGTTAATTCTGATGTTGAACAGATTGTAACTTTTTATTTTCAGCCTAAAGAACGAGGTTCCACACGAGTACATGCCTTAAATAACGTCAACCGAGTACTGCAAGTCTTGCATCAAAACAACGTGAGCATGTTTTTGCACAACTTTTTGATAGATTATTTAGTTTATTCTTGTGTGTAAATGAGTTCAGAATGCAGAAAATAATTTTTAGTATGTAAAATGAGAATTCAGTGAGACGGGTAAACTGTTCTTAGTTTTCCTTATCTGATGGAGCATTTAAGTGTCCAGCAATTTTTTGACGTCTTAAAATGTTAACTTAATAAGTATTAACTAATCTGTGGTTTGTTGAGATGTGTTAGTTTCCCAAGACAAAGGTGGCTTGAAGCTCTACGATTGCACAGCTAATGAATCTGGCAGGATAAAAAACTAATTTCCAGTGATGACACGTAACTTGTGTAGAAATGTGTAAAGGGATGACAGCTTTTATGGCTGTTTTTACTGTCGTGCTCTCAGTATCCCAGAGGATCGTTTCAATGACATCTGTCAGCTCTGTGCCCAATGTGTACTGTTTCTAATTTGCAGTTTCAGTAACTGATCAGAAGAACAAACAAGCAAACAAAACTAAATCCTCCTTTAAGAAAAATGAGAAGAATAATTGTGTGGTTTAATATTTGCTTTTACTGTCTGGAAGCCAGTAGTGTTACAGTAAAGTGATTTTAGTTTTTCCCTTGAAGAACAATTCCTGAGAAGTGTGCAATCTATAGTTAGCATTTCTATTTGTGAATGTCAGGGCACTAAAAAAACTTAATAAGAACATTGTGGCAATAAAATACACCAAATACAAGAAGGCACTGACAAATTTATATACACTACTGATTGAAGAGTGATACCAACTGGCTGTATAATGCTTCAATTTCTCCTCTGTGTTGGTGCACTAGTGTCATATTTCTAGGAAGCAGGCAAAGCTAGTAGTGAGTTATTTGTTTTTGTTCTTTGTGGTACTGTAAATATTGATTAACTTTTTTTCTAAGGATAAGTAATGAGTTTTTTCAGCTGGAAATTGATTTATTTTATGATGATAATAAATAATTAATACTGAATTACAATAATTAATTAGTTCTTCCTGAAGATGACGGGATCTGGGTTTCTGGAAGTAAACAGATGGTCTTAGTTAGCTGAAGGTTGTTAAGGTCATGTACTTGATTTATACAAAGTGCTTACCTTCATTAGAAAGTGTGTTATATGTTAATATGAAGGGAAAAACTGAGAAGCAGTTGCAGTCTGTTGCTTGTTTGTGGGCTATGCAATATTTATAACTTGTGAAATAATTTATGAAAGTGTTTAAGTATATATTGCAGAGATCAGACAAACCTAGGGTGTGGGTGATCAAGTGATCCTGAGAACCTCATCCTTTTAGCAGAATGGTTCTAAGTAATGAAGTTCAATGTTTTTTGTTTGTGGTTCAATTTTCTAAAAATAATAATTAAAAAAAAATCCACTGGAAGTCATTCTGTATAACCAATATCAGTCTACTGTCTTTTATTGATTAACTTTGCCTAAGTCTCAGTAGTCTACTCACAGTCCTACTGAATTGCTGGCTGCATCCTGCAAAGCACCATTACAATACAAAAATGGATATATCAAGTATTTCCTTTGATGTATAGTATGGATAGCAAGAGGAATGCATTATTAGCAATAGTATTCTTGATACTTGATTAAAAACTGAAGTGTTTTTGTTGTTACCCATTCTTGGGAGCGTTTTTATTCTATCAGAGATGAAAAAAAGCTCTTACAATGCAATTGCTTTATTTTTTCACCCTTGGTCTTCAGTCTTGCTTTCTGTTCCTTATGTTCTAGAGTTCTTTCCAGTGTGTTTTTAGTGACCTGCACTGGTGATTCTTTTGACCTGTTGTTTCCTATTTTATAGTTATCTTAAAATATATGCCCTGTATTTGCAAAGAGTATTGCTGTACTTTTCTGTTCTAGGTGCTTTAAAAATTGAGAGAGGAAAATGAAGAAATCCACAAATTTTTTTAGTATTCAGAGTGTAATTCGTGGTTCCATGTTAGTCTTGCAATACAGTTTTGATTTGATTCTCCTAACAGAGGCACCTATGGGGAACTGAAAATTGTCAAGATACCTGAAAGCAATGAAGTTACAAGTACATTTTGCAGGATTGAAGCTATTTATATTTATTTGTCAGCCTTATATCCTTATATATCAGCAGTATCATCTAAAACAAAATGAAACTTTGTTTCTGTCTATTCTGTTGTCATAGGCTATGTCCACTGACAGTCAGAGATGACCTCCATTACTGTCCATGATTGTCCATATTGTTTAATTGCTAACCAGCTCCTTGGTGCTGATTTAGTCTCTGTGACCAGTGCTGATCCAAAACAACGTCCATATACAGTTCTTAGAGTTAGTGTAAACTGGGAGGTATTTCTGGTAAGCATTGCAGCTAAAACTGTTCTGAAGCAAGGGTGAGAAAGAAATTAAGAAGCTTCTCCATTGAGGTGAAATGCACTGGTGCCACTTGCCCCTGGGGCTGGAGAATGATGCCCAACGTCTGCCCTGTGCTGGGAGTGTATTGCAGCATCTGCTGTGTGCGTACTTAGACCCAGGGAGGTATCTGCTTCATCTGCTGTAGGCAGCTGTTCCTAGCCTGATTTTTGTGTGGTGGTGGCTATGCAGTGCAAGGTGGTTAGAGTTAGTGCTACTTTCTCTGCATTAACTGAATGGAGACTTGATACCCCAAATTAGTTCAGACTCCAGAGTAGCACTGAGTGAATATCTGGTCATGTGCTCCAAGCTTTGCTTCTTCTCAGGTCTGAATACTTGGGCGGGTTACCTCTCTTGCTTACTAAAGCAATCTCCTTGCGTCTCTTTTTAATAGTTTGTTAGACCATTTTCAAGTCAATGTTGGGTCCTGTGCATGTAGGAAACTTGAAAATCTAATTTTCCCCTTGAGCTCTTGGTCTCTTTTTATAAACCTCTCTCGTTTTGATGCTGTTTGTGCAAAGGACAAACCTATTCATTAACAGTTTTCATGGTTCTTCAAAATCTCTGAGTTTGTGTAGGAGCAAATTTACTTAACTGTTATTTTCCTGTCAGATCCTTCATACTTGCATTTCTGTTGTTCAGTTTTGACTGCTGGTATGCATTTGTGTATTAGAGGAGAGAATAAAACTGTTCCAGTGGAATATCTTCTTTGGTGCCATTTTTTTGTCATGTTGTTTAAGCAGTTATCTTTACAAATTCAGATGGACAGTTCTCTGCCAGCTCTGGTTTTCTCTTTCTAACTGCTTTTTGTTTCAGAGCACTTGGTAATATATGGTTGGAAAGCCAGGGATATGGGGTGGGGCTGTGACTTAAGGCTGTGATAACAGTGTTTAATATAGAGTTGATCCAACCTCTCTAGGTGGAATTGGTGAATATTGGAGGAACTGACATCGTTGATGGAAATCACAAGCTGACGCTGGGGCTGCTGTGGAGCATTATCTTGCACTGGCAGGTGAGAGGCTGCTGTGAGATCTTTTCCTTTCCAGGAATTGTGTGTACTGATCTGCTGGGATTTTCACAAACCTTCCCAGGGTTTTGGTGGCAGAAAATACCGCTTCTATTTTGGGCTGGTAAATAAAGGCAGGCTGGTATTTGGTTTCTGCTCTCTTTCTATTGGCTGCCTCCCATGATACGTATTCTTGTATGTGCTCAGTTGTACTCAGCCTCTCAGTTTAGTTCCTACTGGTGTTAATTGTGGGGGGACTTTTCAGGCCGAAGCTTTGCATTTATATTTCTTCCTCAAAGGATTGAAGCAGGTAACTTTTAACTATCTGGGTAGCTGTGTTTGGCTTGCATCTTGCATGCTACTGAGGTTTGTTAGTCTCATAGATTGAATTGTTCCTGGTTTATCCAGGTGTCTGGGAAGATCATTGAATTCACTTGGAGGGACTTCGGCAGATGCATGCGGGTAGTACCCAAACAACAAACTACTTTTGCTTGATGATCAGATATCCTGCTCTTGCAGAAAACCTGTGCGAACTGTATTTTTGGGGTTTATTTACCGGTGGAACCGCAGCACAAAGCATAGAAGCATCGAGGAGAGGGGGAGGATTGTAATGTAAGAGTAATGTGTCATTATTACGTGAGGCATTACTGGTTCTTGTAATCAGAAGAGTGCAAAGATGCCCTGAAGACTCCTATTCCCAAATTTTGTGTGAGGAGTTGGAGTTTGATTCATAGCTTTTCATGGGGAAGACTCTTTCATATTTGTGGAATCATTTTGCTTTGTAAGTAGGACAAGTGCAGCATGTGTGTGTAAGGTGCAGTTGTTGCTGTCTTGCAGGTGAAGGATGTCATGAAGAACATCATGTCAGATTTGCAGCAGACAAACAGTGAGAAGATACTGCTGAGCTGGGTTCGGCAGTCCACGAGACCTTACAGTCAGGTCAACGTTTTGAACTTCACCACTAGCTGGGCTGATGGACTTGCCTTCAATGCTGTCATCCACAGGCACAAGTAAGTAGGAAAAAGCGTATCTTATACCTGGAGAAGTAAACAGCTTTTTTTTCTGTGTCTTCATGCTTGAGCATTTGGCAGCTTCTAGCCTGTTTTGGTGATTCATTGTCCGGTTGTTTGTCTTTTGTTGTGGTAACAATAGCAGTGGTGGGATATTGCCAGAGCTTTGCAAAGGCTGGAGCCAATGCAGGAGTGTAACACTCAGTTCCTGCTCATGCACAAACACTTGCTAATTGGAGTGGATTTACATCCCACTTAGTATGCATTGTAAAGCGAGTGTGTTGAAAGGGTCTCTGCAGGGAGAGGGAATTTGACCCATCTCCTTCACCTGTACTTCCTTCCTTCTGCCTGCCCTCCTCTGCAAAGAGAAACATTTCTTCAGAGTTTGCCACTTTATTTCACTAAGGAGATACATAAGCTTCAAAACAAAGGAATAAGAAAGGCTGTAGCTTTTCTGGTGTTTTTTAATATATCTTGCATGAAAGACAGTGTATGCACTTCTTTCATGAGAACTGTTGGGCAGAAGAATCAAAGGGTAATAGAACACTTCAGGTATCTGTGGACTATTCATTAGTTTGTTCATTATACTTTATAAGTCAGGCCAGGCAGGAGCAGGGGAGGGGGTCTGGATGGACCTGGGTGTTCCCTGGACTGTCGAGGGGAGGCGGGTGGATGGTCCCGTTTAGAGGTGGGGGGGAGATCTGCAGGCCAGACTGGGTCAGGCCAGGAGGGGGCAGGGGTGGGGACAGACCTGGGGGTTCCCCAGACCTACCAGGGGGCAGGCGGGGCTGTCCCTATTGGGATCTGTGGGTGGGCAGTGCAAGGGGGAGCTTGTGATGGGGGGGGAGGGGTGAGGTTGGGGTGAGCTGGGAGTCTCTCTGGGGGTTGGGGGGTTTGGGCTGGGCAGGGGCTGTGGAGGGTGCCCAAGCCCCGGGTGGATGCGGGGGCCCCTTAGATTTGTGCCCGCCCTGCTCAGGGTTATGCCGGGATCACTCCTGCTTGGGCACTGTAGCAGTGAGGGTGGGATGTGATGGGCTTGACTTGGCTTGCCTGTGGCTTCTGCCCAGAATGGTTGGTTGGTTTGTTTGTGTTTGGCTTTGTTTTTGTTTTGTTTTGGAATTACAGCGTCTTGGAGGGGTGTTTAGGGCAAGGAAATGTCCCTGGGTGAGAGTGTAGGAAGCTGTGAGGGAAAAGCGGGGAGAGGGGCTTGTCCAAACTATTTCAGTGGGGAGAGGCCTGTATGCCCTTATGAGGCTGTGAGCTGTGCTGGCGGTGGCATGTGCCTCCAGTAGGGTCTCCCATGCCAGACAGGTCAAAACTGAAGGGTCAGATCAAATGGGCAGGATGGGCTCACGAGCCTTCCAGCAATCATCCTAGGAGAAGGACAACTCTAATTTCAAACCTGGGCAGATGGAGCTTGCTTAGCCCTGTAAGGCCATCCATCTAAGAGAAGGATACTCTAATTAAACCTACATCCTGAGGACCTCGCTTTCACCATCCAAGCCTGTTAGGCCCTGGCAGATGAACCTCAGGAGTAAAGGGTGGGACCAGTTCTGCACGCGCTGAGCCTCACCTATAAAATCCACTGCACAGGCTCAGAGGTTATACCCACACTTGTAAAGCCCTGCAGTGACAGGTGAGGGATGAAACGGCAGGTGGTAAGGTGCACTGGAAGCCACAGTCCTAACCCTGCATGCAGGCGGTTCAGGACATTGGTCGCTTGAGTCTCACCCTGGAGATGACAGACTCACTTGGCAGCATCCTGAACGACCAAGCAGCCTTTTTCAAGGAGAGCACTGCTTGCTCCACATGGAGAGGGTCCTAGAAAAGGTGGCCTAACCAAAGCTCATCTCCACCCTTCACTTGGTTGGTTAACTGCGGCCAATGGGCATCTTCTGTTGTGGTCAAATAACGACTAAGAGTCAAAGGCATACACCTGCCTTCAAAGGTATATTCACTTGCATTCTGGAACATCAGAACCATGCTCGATACTGCAAATAGTGGATGTCCTGAGTATTGCTCTGCTCTAATTGCCCATGAACTATCACGACTCAACATCGACATCGCTGCTCTCAGTGACGTTCGTCTCCATGAGGAAGGCAGCCTCAGAGAACATGGTGCCGGTTATACACTCTACTGGTCAGGTAAACCCAGAACTGAAAAGCATCTCTCAGGAACTGGCTTCATGATAAAAAACTCTATTGTCTCTAAACTCAAAAATCTGCCGACTGGTCATTCTGATCGCATTATCTCCCTACGCCTCCCACTACACAACAAGCAACATATTGTTCTCTTTAGTATATATGCCCCAATCCTCCAAGCTGACCCTGCAGAAAAAGATAAATTCTACACTGACCTACACTGCCTTATTCAAAAGGTTCCTGCAGATGATAAGATCACTATCCTTGGTGATTTCAATGCCAGAGTAGGAAAAAACTCTGAAGCCTGGAAAGGAGTACAAGGCAAGCGTGGTGTTGGGAACTGCAATGATAATGGTCGCCTTCTGCTAGAGTTTTGTGCGGAGCAGCAGCTCACCATCACCAACACTATCTTTCAGCAAAAAGATAGTTTGAAGACAGCTTGGATGCATCCTAGATCCAAGCACTTGCACCTCATTGATTATATCTTGCTCCGACAGAGAGATATCCGTGATGTTCGTCACACCCATGTGATGCCTAGTGCAGAATGCCAAACAGATCATCGCTGTGCGCTGTAAACTTTAACCTCCACTCTAAGCTCAAACCTAAAAGGGGTGGCATTCCAAGAAGGAGACTTCAAGTCAACAATCTTCAAACAGCTGCAGTGAGAGACAGTTTCCAGGCAAATCTTCAATCCAGGCTCGAAGATCATTCCATAGATCCCTCTCCCAAAGCGCTTTGGCAACTTATTAAAAATAGCATCCTGCAGTCCTCTGAGGAATCCTTAGAGTTCTCCTTCAAGAAAAACAAGGACTGGTTTGATGAAAACAATCAAGAGAACCAGGAATTGTTGAGAAAGAAGAGAACTGCTCACCAAGCACACCCTGCTCAACCATCTTGCTATATGCAAGTCGAAAGGCTACCTTTCTTACATAAAAAGTTCCAACAGAAGCTTTGTGACATCCAGAACAAGTAGTGGACCAATCTAGCGGAAAAAATCCAATTGTGTGCAGATACAAGTGACTACAGGGGATTCTATGAGGCTCTGAAAACAGTTTACAGTCCTACACACTAGGTTCCAAGCCCTTTACTCAGTGCAGATGGTCAAATGCTTCTCACAGATAAAGTTTCCATTTTGAATCGATGGTCTGAACACTTTCAGACTCCCTTCAGTACCAGCTGTGTAGTTCAAGATACAGCAATGCAGTACATTTCACAACAACCAGTGAAAACTAAACTGGACACTGCCCCCACTATGAGGGAAACTCTTAAAGCAATACAGCAGGTGAAAATTGGCAAGGCAGCTGGGGTTGACGGAATCCCATCTGAAGTCTGGAAGCATGGTGGCCAAGCACTCCATGCTAAGTTTCATGAGTTTGTGATCTGTTGTTGGGAATGAGGTGAACTATCTTCAGATCTTCGTGACGCTGTCATCGTCACCTTGTACAAGAAGAAAGGAGATAAATCAGACTGTTCAAATTACTGAGGTATTACTCTGCTCTCCATTGCTGGTAAAATCCTTGCAAGAATTCTTTTGAACAGATTAATACCCGCTATAGCAGAAGAACTTCTATCTGAAAGCCAGTGTGGTTTCCGAGCCAACAGAGGTACCACAGACATGGTATTTGTTCTCAGACAACTGCAAGAGAAGTGTCGGGAACAGAACAAAGGACTCTATGTTACCTTTGTTGATCTCACCAAGGCTTTCGATCCTGTGAGCAGAAAAGGTCTGTGGCAGATTTTGGAACTTTTAGAATGTCCCCCCAAGTTCCTCAAAATGATCATCTCACTTCATGAGACCAGCGCGGTCAAGTCAGATATGGGGACGCACTTTCTGAGCCCTTTCCAATAGCTAATGGTGTGAAGCAAGGCTGCGTTCTTGCACCACTTTATTCACAATCTTCTTCTGCATGATGCTCCAAAGGGCCATGGCAGACCTCAATGAAGAAAACCGTACCGATGAGAGCCTTTTCAACCTAAGGGGACTGAAGGCCCACACTAAGACCTTAAATCATCTTGTCTGCGAGCTGCTTTACACTGACAGTGCCGCCCTTGTTGCTCACACAGAAGTAGCTCTGCAGCGTTTAACATCCTGCTTTGCGGAGGCTGCTGAACTTTGGGATTGGAAGTCAGCTTGAAGAAAACAGAAGTTTTCTACCAGCCTGCACCTCAGGAAGTATCCCATCATCCCATATCACCATTGGCAAAACAGAGCTCAAATCAGTCCAGCAGTTTAATTACCTGGGGAGCATCATCTCATCTGACGGTAAGATTGATGCGGAAATAGACAACAGGTTAGCAAAGGCATACAGAGCTTTTGGTAAACTCCATAAAAGAGTTTGGAGAAACAAACACCTGAAGAAAAGTACTAAGATCAGTATTACAGAGCCATCGTACTGTCTACTCTTTTATATGGGCCTGAATTTACCGCCACCACTTGCATCTCAGAACGCTTCCATCAGCGCTGCCTCTGTACAATCCTTAACATCCACTGGACTGACTATGTGACCAACACATCTGTCCTTGAACAGGCAGCAGTCCCAAGCATTGAGGCCATGCTGCTGAGAACACAGCTGCGCTGGGCAGGGCACGTCTCCAGGATGCAGGACCACCGCCTCCCTAAGATCGTGCTCTATGGGGAACTTGCCACTGGCTGCCGCAAGAGAGGAGCCCCGAAGAGGAGATACAAGGACTGTCTGAAACAATCCCTCAGCCTTGGCCATATTGATCACCACCATTGGTCTACTCTGGCCTCTAATTGGGAGGCCTGGAGACACACCATCTATAACCCTGCTGCTGCTTTTGAGAACACACGCAGGATCACTCTCGAGGAGAAAAGACAACGCAGAAAGAATCGCATCTTGTCGATATCACCTGGGGAGTCTTTCTGCTGTACCTTCTGCAACCGGACTTGTCTATCTGGCATTGGCCTTTTTAGCCATCAGCGTGCTTGTAGCAAGCGTGGGTAGAGCCCCTCTCAAATCTTCGTTCGCGAAGCCTAACCATGATGATGCTTTATAAGGGATCATGTTAAAGCTTCTTTGCATGGATCTTTTATGTTTTTTCTGATTTTTGGAGAACTCTTTGGTAGTTTAAAGAAATCATTGCTACAGACTCCTATGAAAGTTGCATATCTTTTTGTACTTCCCTTTAAAAAAAAATTTTTCTTTCAAATTTACTGGAAAATATGTTCTAATCCAATGTACCTTAATTGTTAAGTCAACTCATTGCTTTGCAAGGTCTGAGTATTCTTAACCCTAGTAATGGTTTAAGCATGGTAATGCTTTAGTAATTTCTAGAATTTAACCAGACCTCCTGACCATCAGGTATCTGACAGAGCAAATGCTTTACAAATACCCATAACTTCTATACCAAGCAGATGCCAAGTGTTTGCAAAACATATGTTCACTTTGAACCTTCTGTTCTCTGCTCTTAAGTGCCCCTTTGGCGTGTGCTAACTTAAATGGGCTCTGTCAAAGGTTTGCTGGCTTCAGGACTGGTCTGCCCTGATGTACCTCTGTGCTTTGTAAACCAGAGCTGGCTTCTGTTCAGCCTCCAAGGGTGTGTAAGGGGGACCTGCACCACACAGAGGGCTCCTGAAAGTTTGGAAGGACTGTTATGCAAAGGCAGAGCAGCACTAGTAAAGGTCTTGCTGGAATTTATCACAAATGTCCCCATGTCCCTTCTCTGAATGGAGTGAACTGTAGTGGTGTTTTTCCTACTGGCACAAATGCCTGTAGTGACTTTGCTCAGCTGCTGAGCAAGTGAAGCTTTGTGGTGGAGTGTGCCAGCTTTAGCTGCAAATGAGACCTAGGTGACCTGAAGGGAAGCAGGGAAGAGAGAGGTAGCAAAGTTTGTTTCAGGCTGTTTGTTGTCCTTATTATTGACTGCGTGCTTGAGCTTTGCATGATCTGAATTCTGCTGTTTTCAGAGCATGTTAAGTAGCAAAAGCCCCTGCTGAAAGCTTTGACTGAGAAATTGTCATTTTGTGTGGCTTCCTAAAATCTCTGGGTCTGCTTGTCTCTGAGCCTTTTATTCCCTATTCCTTGGAGCCTGACAGCTGCTAGCATGTCAGAATTAAGCTTTGCTGTACCTTGGGCACAAGTCCTTTAGCCAGGGAAGCACCACACTGACAAGTTTTGACCCGGCTTTAAATTCAGGTCGTCTTTGAAAGAGAAGCTTTAAAAGCAGTTGAAAAAGAAGGGGTCTGGGGCAGGTTGCAGAAGTGGTAGGACAGCAAATCTGTTTAGCTTACTCAGGTACTAGTGCTTCCCTGCCTAAGGGGCAGTTTTTCAGTATTGCTTTTTTATTTTAGTTTAAATTGACATTTAGGAGAATCTTTTTGGATCTCATTAAGAGACTTAGTATCTTTCTTTTCTCTATTTGTATCTATGAATAATTGTTAGCTCTTAGTTAAGGTATCTAGTAACTTTTTGTAACACCTGCAGCACTTAAGTGACCTGTTACCTCATGTAATTTTATTAACAATTCACTGTGCTGGTCTCTTTCATTTCCTAATATTAGCTTAGTTTCTCTTTGAACTGAATTCTACTCTTTGGTTCAGTTTTCTCACTCATAGGTAAATACCTGGATTGTGATTTATTAAAACTTGTGTTATCCTGTCAGTGTGCAGGTACTGCATATGCAATATATTGATTGCAATGTGTTTTTCAGAGTCGGAGTCTCTGCTAAAGCTTTACGTGAATCTATGTGGTTATCCTTGTTGCTCCTGCATGGAGGTATTCCATGAGCTTCTATGCTTCTGGCTTTTTGCTTAGCAGACTTTGCTGGCTTATGGCCTTCCCATTTCACAAATGTAAGGACTTGATAGATGATAAAGGATGCTCTTAAGTCAATTCACTGAATCAAATTCAACTCAATCAAATATTAAAAGAATTAAAGGTAGGCCTGTCTCTTTCTCCCCAAGTTCTATAAAGTACAGAATCAATAGCAGTGTTTTGATGAGAAGCCACTATTGCAGGAGATGGAAGCTGTGTAGCCAGCTCTGCTGGTGTAGCACTTGGCTGATCGTGCCCTGTTGGTGTGGGCACCGCTAGGAATGGGCCCTGTTTGCTCACCTTGCTTCCTGCTCTGTGCTCTGCTCTTTCCTCTTGAGACCTTCCAGTGTGTTTTGGGTGCACAGCTGGACTGGAGATATCATTGGGTTAACACTGACCTTAAATGAAGGCTGGTGACACTGCAAATCAGTCAGCTCCTTGGCCCGATTTGCATTGTGACTCAGGAACACTTGTGATGGAATATTTTTTTTGTAGGCTGTGTGTTATTACAGGGGTGGGGGAGGGAATGGGGAGGAGTGAGCAAGTGAGGTGGAGACTGCTGGTTGTTCCTGGCTGTGGTGACCTGGGGTGGCCACACTGCAAGTTTGGAACGAGGCTTTCCAGGAATAGAGTGACTCTTGATTACTCAGGAGTACCTGATGCAGAAAATGTGTAGTACCAATAATGCTGTGAAAGAAACAACTGAAGAAAATCGGTTCTGGGATAATTTTTAAACAAAGTTTATGAATTCTTGTTAGTAGTATTTGGTCTCTTGTTGCGGTCAATGACTATATGTTTAAAACACAGAATGGAAGGTGGATGTTGCTGTGGACATGCAGTCAGTTAACTGGTTTGTGATTGTCAGATTGTCATTAAAAAAATGACAGATATTTGTATTTATGCATTTGTGTATATGAACTCATGTTGGTATTTTGTATATGTGTATGTTTATATTACTTGTGTAGCTACTGTCATATCTGTAACTTGATATTCTGCATGTTATGGAATTTTTTTTTCCAGCTAAAATTTACTTTCTTCCTTGGTTTGTTTTTACTTTTAGACCGGAGCTGTTCAGCTGGGACAAAGTTTTAAAGATGGCCCCTGTTGAGAGACTGGAAAATGCTTTCAACATAGCGAAGAACCACTTGGGAATTGAAAAACTGTTAGATCCTGAAGGTGGGATATAGTTACTTTACTTGACAAGAAGTTTTTTTGAGCTCTCTTGAAAGAAATTTCTTCTGTTGACATTAACTATGAATAAAAATTCCATCATTTTTGTGCAGTGCTATTTTGTTTTGAGCCTTTAAATTTGGGTCTAAAATAATGTAATTTTTAGGGTGAGGTTGTGTCTGTGCGTGCTTCTGTTTTGGCATTTGGAATATTAAGGTTCAGGTTGACTTACCATTCAGAAACTGTATAAGGGAGCTGAACTTGGTAGCCTGACTGTCTTTCATTTTAGGTAGGAGTTGTACTGCAAGGGTGTGTGCTTTTCAGATACAATAGAGCATTATGTAGAATGGGATATTTTAAGGACCCTGATGTCTTATTCTTTACATATACACTGAGTAGCAGTAACTGCCAGTGCTGTGAGTACATTCTGTGTAGGAATGCTTACCAGGAAACTTTTTTTTAATACTGAGCTGTTTCTCAGCTTTGAAGTGAGTGTCCAAAGACTTATTCTGTGTTGTAAGCTCTCAAACTTTATAGATTCAAGCACCACCTTCTTATTTAAAAAAAAAAAAAAAAAAGTATTAATTGAGTGGATACTGCTCATAACCCAAGAGATAACTGAACCTGAGTCAGTGAAACTCTATCAATATGAAAAATGAGAAGATTAACTGACCAATAATGGGAGTGGGGATAGAGCCCAAGTGAAAATATTTGTTTTTAGGGATACTGTCCCTGAACTGCATTTCTGCTTGGGAGATGATTCAGAATAATTTCCCCTGAATGGTTTTTATCCCTTAACAACTTCGTGTCTGGGCTCTTACTTCAAAAAGATCAAGCCTTTTAATATGAAATCACTTCCAAATGTAGAAATTTTTTTTTAAATTTTTATTTTTTTTTTCTCCTTCATACTTCTTTGACAATATGTCAAACCTGGTCTTTAAGTTAAAAGCTTACCAAAGGCTACTCAACAGGAGAACCTGTGATGTGCACAATATGTAGTCTTACCTGTGTTTTAAGTAATGATTTAGAAAATCAGCTTCTTCATTTATTTTTCCTCATACTTTCTTTTTGATGCAGATGTTGCTGTACAACTTCCAGACAAAAAATCTATTATTATGTATTTAACCTCTTTGTTTGAGGTCCTTCCTAAGCAAGTCACAATGGAAGACATTCGGGAGGTGGAAACTCTTCCAAGGAGATATAAGCAGGAATGTGAGGATGGAGAGTTCAACATGCAGCAGGTGTATTTATCATCAAAGTCAACCTGTCATTTCGTAAGCTGTAATTATAGCTGACCTTTACGTTTGTCAGTTATCTCTGAAACATGCCTTCTGTCTTGGACAACACAACTGGGAAAATATGAAAAAATCTTCTTTGTCATTAACTTCAGTTTTTCTGTCTTCCTTTTTCTTTTCTGATTCATGTGCAAAATCTTGTGTGTTGAGGTACAAAGTTCCATTTTTGTTACATTTCTTGCTTTTGCTTCTCTTGTATGTCTTGACCAGCTGAAGAGAGTGGTCTGAAATCTTTAACTGAATTTGCCACAGAACTTGTGGTGGGTAGTGGTAATGATGAGGTTTTGTTTGGTCGTGAGAGTCACTGTTAAAAAAGTTGAATTCTATCCAGATTTTTCATTTTAAAATGAAAGTTCATTAGTAGTGACTCTGACCTTTCTCATTAAAATGTGTCCAATGCTTACTATTAACATTTTATGAAGGACTAAAAGTTGTTCAGTTTTTAATATCATTTGGGAAGGCATCTTCTGTGCACTTCTAAGATAACCCTTTTCTCTTGGCTGCCTAGACTGTAGCACTTGAAGAGGACCAGGACAGTTCTAGAGCAGAGACTCCCAGCACAGTGACAGAGGTGGATATGGACTTGGATAGCTACCAAGTTGCTCTGGAAGAAGTTCTTACATGGTTGCTGTCAGCTGAGGATGCATTTCGGGAACAGGAGGAAATATCTGGTGATGTTGAGGAAGTCAAAGAACAATTTTCTACCCATGAAGTAAGCTTCATTTGAAAATACCTTTGTTGTGGTTTGATTTGGGTGTGTGTATGTGTGTAAGCTGAAGAACTTCTATTTCCTAGTCCTGCTTCAAGAACTTTCATTCTGTTTCTTTTGTCTTTTTCTACATGAAAAGCACCTCTAACTGAAGGTAGTCCTTGTGCCGTTGGGATTTGTTTTGTTTGTTTTGTTTGTTTGTTTTTCTTTTTTTGTGTTTTTTTTTTGTGTTTTTTTTAAGAAAACAAATAATGGCTGCTTGAAGGTGAAAATGGATCTTTTTAAAAGAACTTAGAGTGGAACATGCTTTGAAGCTTTAACGTATTTTTTAAAATCAACTTTTGGTGGGTCGCTTACTGGTGTTCTTAATACAAAGGCAGTCTGATCCAGACTGAGTCGTGCTTCCCTGCTGCCAACTACTAAAAAGCCTGCTCAGCCTTTTGCCGCTTGCTGTTAAAGGAGGGCAATGCTGAAATTGATAATAACATCAGTTTAATTCAGTGGTCTCCCTGTGATGATGAGGATAGTTTGTTTCAGAAACTTGAGTTGATGCTTCTAAATTACTCTTGTTTCCAAATTATTTTGGTTTGACACTGTTCTAAATCTGGACAGATGTGCCAATGTTGAAAGAAGTTTAAAGTGTCATGCTAGATGTTTTAGTTTTCTCCTGTGCCAGCTCACTGTATAAAATAGCATTAGCATATAAAATCTGAATGCTGATCAATATGAGGAAAGTTTTCCTTGTGCTACAATTTTAAAGCCATGAACCAAAGAAAGAGGTATTCTAGCTGTATAGTAAATATATGAAATTTTGAGTGTTGGTAACTGATAGGGTTCTAATTGCTTTCCTACAATACATTTCAGATTTTATTTTATATTCTGTTGGCCTTAGGCAAGTTTGTTTCATATTCTTGGTGAGTTTATTCAAAGGCTGTCTTCTACCAAACAGATCTTTCTCTGAGGTGGTCAGCTTTTTTTTTTCCTGAATTAATTCTGGCTGTGGAATGTTTGTAGCTCATGGAAAACCTTTTGTCGAAGAGAGGAACAGGTCTGCATTGTGTGTTTGCTAGTATAGCTCATTCTGCAGCAATGTTTCAAGCATGACAATTTTTAGGATATTGACAAATTCATAAACTCTTGTAGGACCCCATGCTGATGTCTCTGCTTGTTCTATTTCCAGAGTTTTATGATGGAACTGACTGCACACCAGAGCAGTGTTGGCAATGTTCTGCAGGCTGGAAACCAACTGGTGGCCCAGGGAAATCTGTCACCTGAAGAGGAGTTTGAGATTCAGGAACAAATGCTACTGCTGAACTCCCGTTGGGAGGAACTCAGGGTGGAGAGCATGGACAGGCAGTCCCGGTGAGTGATGGCACATAACCCCTTCTAGAGGCACAGGACCGACCTCTTGTGCTTGCTGTGCCTTGGAGAAGTTGGTTTGCGTCCATTTGTAAGAACTTTTTTTTTAGAATTAACACTTCGGTTTGTGACATGAAGTCTACCTTCATAGTTTCCAAGGTGAAACAAAAGGAATGACCATAACTGATTGGGGTGGGTTTTTTTTATTATACAAAGACTTTGTGACTGTTATGCTATGTAGATGTGCGACACTAAATATATGGTATTTAAATGCAGTAACAAAAGAGTATTAAAAACACATGTAAGTTTCTCCATAAAGTGGATGTCGATAGCTATGGGTATTTATACAGCTAAAAACAATTCAGAAGAATTTTTTTCTGCAGAAAACCTGTGGGTTACCAAGGTAAGAGCTGCACATCAAGGGAGAACTGCATTTTGTTGTGACTCTCAGCAGAGGCTTTATTAGCAGCAAATCCCTGATGGAAGAAACAATCTCTGATGTAAATTGCATAATTCACCAACTTTTTTTGTTCAGAAAGAGAGAAGGAAACAAGAATACTGAAGTGTGTTCCTTAGCTTAATGGTGAACACTTTATTTGATGCTAGGTAACTGTTTTATGAATGGCCTTGCTGCTTTACTATATGAACTAGAATTTAGTTTCTTTCCTGGGAAAGCTGTTTCTGAAATAACTCAGTCTGTGCTTCCCCCTGCAGCCTGCATGACGTGCTGATGGAGCTCCAGAAGCAGCAGTTGCAGCATCTGTCTGACTGGCTGACAGTCACAGAAGAACGCATTCAGAAGCTGGAATCTCAGCTCTTAGCGGAAGATTTGGTGTCCCTTCAAAAACAGCTGGAAGAACATAAGGTAAACCTTTTTGTCTGTTATGTGATATGTATGGGAGAAGTATCTGAAAGATGTGTACACTGGCGGGTTCCTTAGCTGAGAAACCTGATTGTGTCAGAAGTCGTACATGGCAGCATTTGGTGTTTGAAAAGGAGGATGATGGGGTAGAAAGGACCTGGAAGTCTAAACTGATGGCTTGGGCACTGCTGACTAGCAGGAACTATTATATTTGCTTCATGAAGGAAGTGAAACCTATAGGGAAAAGTGTTACCCTTGCTTTGTGCAGAGACTAAGACCTCTCCTGGTAAATCATTGGTATGAAGAACAGCATGAAATATACTGTGGACAAACTTGCCCTTAGTAACTGGCAGGCATGCTTGAGGCCTGCAGATTAAAATAATGTGGGATCAGGAAGGGACCTCGAAGTCACTGATTCCAGTCCCTGCTTTTACAGGGATTGCATCCTAAGAGGGTGCATAGACACTGCTCTCTGATGTGCATAATATTTTGGAATTAGTTTGTGTCTCAGTTGAGTTTTTGGATGCAAGTCCAACCTTTTTATCCTGCAGTGTTTTCGTGAAGGAGAAAGGTGTCCTTTTTGATATTTGTCATGGTTTCAGCTTCAGCTTTTTGTTCTTAGTGCTGAGGTTTGACCTTCTCCCCTGCATGGGACATACCTCACAGAACAAGAACAGTGGGCTATTTTTGGTCTATGTAGTTTCCTGTCCCACATTTACATTCTGTCTTTTGTCTTCAAAGTCTGAGGAGTTTGAGGCATGTTGCTTGTGGAGTAGCTTAGGATATGCTAGGATGAAAAGTGACATTTATAGTACTGTAAAGGTGTATTGATCTTGCAGAAATATTTTGGAGGTAGACTTTAACCATGGAATCTGTTCTTCTATAATTTATTGCATGAATATTTAAATCTACATATTATTTTAAACTAATCAGAACTGCAAGTTTTCTGCAATTTTGAACTATTGTCTTTGAGCATTGTGATCATTATTGCACTGTTGCTACTTATGGGAATTATACTGTCAACTCTTAACAGATGAATGTTCGTAGTGATTTTTCCCTGTTTGGCATGCCCTATGATATTCAAAGTTGGTAACCTCTGTCTTGTTCTTGTAGAGCCTGCAGAGTGATCTAGAGGCAGAACAGGTGAAGGTAAACTCCCTAACACGCATGGTTGTCATTGTCGATGAAAGCAGTGGGGAAAGTGCAACAGCTATTCTGGAGGAACAGTTGGAGGTAAAATGGTAGAGCCCTCTTTTTTTAACTGTAGTAACAGGCACTTAAAATCTTGGCGTATAATTGTTGATGTTTTTGTGTTTAAAGACAATTTATACTAGAAAGTAATTTAAATTTTTTTTTATGAATTAATGCTAACTTAAAAAATTATTAAATTAGGTCAAGCTAAAACCTGCAAAAGTGCTTTGGTGACTTTCTAGCTCAACTCCTATTTGCATTCCCAATGACTTAGGCACTTTGTAGTCTATCCATACAGCAGTTTCATAAAATGGGAAGATACATAGCAGAACTCTTATTTCATATAAGTAATTTTTATTAAGAAGTTAAAATCTGATGGGAAAAATATTTAAAGACATTAAAATTATTTATCTAGGGAGCATCATGTGAAGTATTTTCCTGTTTTTATCAGAAGTTAGGACTGTAACCTGAAGTACAGTGAGTGTGGGACATAATTTATTCAAACAGAATTCATGCTACTTTGTTCGCTCCCTTTAAAGTCCATCAGATAGCTTACTGACTTCAGCAAGAGCAGAGCTAAGGCCATAAGTGAATGTTTTTGAAAGTGTAACCTCCAGTTCTGTGCAATACAGTGATAGCAATAACTAACAAGGAGGTAGGTATAATGTAGAAAGAAGTAGTTAATGTAAAGTAGAAATTTTTTTTGAGTATCTGGTTTTGGCGTTTTTTTGTGAGGTTTGTGATCATTCACGAGCGTTTCCTGCTTTTGTAGAGGCTTGCTGAGCGGTGGACAGCAGTTTGTCGTTGGACTGAGGATCGACGGGTCAAGCTGCAAGAAATTCAGCTTTTATGGCAGGAGTTGCTGGAAGAACAGGTAAGTAGCTGTTCAGCTGATGACCAGTTGATTTGTGGAAGGGAAAAAACAAACAACCAAAGAAACCCAAACAACCAAGCCTCTGACTAGGGTGAGAAAAAAAGCCTTGAAAAACTAGACTTAGTTATTGTTTGGATTCCCACTGTTTTTTGAGGAGTAGAATAGCCCTGAAGTGCAAGAGAAATATTTTCTGAAATTTTAAGAAAGTTTATAACACCTTAGAAATTATTTTATAAGGAATCTTGCAAAATGGTCAAGAAGTGTGAATGTCCACGATAGCAAAATGACAGTGACTTCTCTAAGTATCTGGTGGTTTTGTAATTACAGAAATTTTCCTGATTAAGGTATATGTGCTTCCAACATGGATACACGTACACAACTGTGCAATCAACTAATCAATAGATAAGTGTTTTCAAAATGAGTAACATCAAGAATGAAGCATGCAGCTTGTTTCATTTTGCGAGTTCAGGTGAACAGTTGAATTGTCAAGAAGATGGCATTGTGATTGTTCTCTTGCTTTGGTATCATCTATTTTACATATAAAATACTGCTCCAACATAAATTAACTGATGACATAAAAATGTGGTAACACAACTGTGTGTGCTAGGTTTGCATGCCTAATGCTACAGCTTGCTTTGTGTCTCATTTTAAAATAGTTGATGGGTTTTCTCTTTGAAGGTTTAAATGAAATTTTTTTTTCCTTAAATGATGATATTTATTACTATAACCTAGTGTTTAAACAGCTCAGATTGTTTAGACGTTTAAAAGAAGTTGAACAGTGCTGATAAGCTGTTGGTATCAATTGCAGCCTGGTTTCTTTGACAAGGATGTTTTGTCTGTGGTTTTTGGGATTGCTATGTGTTTCTCCCTGACCCCTCCTTTATCTGTTTGTAGTATATTGATAAGCTGAATTTGTAGCTCATGTGACCTTCTTGATATGGACCCAAGGTTAAAATTTTGGTTTTTCCCATGCCAAGTATCTGTTTATATATACTTCCTTGAAATACTGCTGATCACCTGTGTATGTATATCCAGAAAATTGTGTGCTAACATTTTTTGGCAACTCTTGGTCATGGTAACTCTTGAGTTGACAGAGTTACCCCAAAAGGATTCCCCAAAAATCCTTGCTGTTTATGTCGAAGTATGAACTTCAAGTGTTCTTAGTTTTGGTGACTATATGAACATATTTCTGTCCTCTTCTACCCTTATGTTTTTCTGGGGTTAAGTGACCACTCATTGGCTATTACTGTACTGTTAAAAATGTCATCTTCTGTTGGAGTTGCTTTTGTATTCAGCTTTTTTAATTTGTATATAATTATGTTGCTCTGTAAAAGTGAAACAATGGGTGTGTTTAATGTAGAATGTCAGATAGCAAATAATGAGGAAATATGAGTTTGTTTTAGTTGGTTTTTAGCCTATGTTTGCATTCATTGTTCAACTGAATGAGGCATTTATTACTATGAGGTTTGAATTACAGTCCTCTGTCCTCATGAATGATCAAGTGACTTAAAAAAATGACAGTTTGAAACTGTTTAAAAACTGAATACAAACACTTTGTTAACAGAAAAGTAGCTAAAACATTTAAGTACTAGCATTTTCCATTTTGGCCAACCGTATGGAGAGATGAGCCACAGTGATGCATCAGCCTTTTTGTGGCTGCCTAGAAAGCTTTTGGAAACCACAGTTCTTACCACTCAGGAAACAAATTCCTCAATTGGTGCCAGATGCCAAATACTTCTTAGCACTGTGATAATTATGTTTCAGTTTTCTAGGGGGAGTTATCTTTGGCTGCTGACTTAGCAGAAATTTACTGAATACACTGAAGGGTTTTATGCTCCTCTTATGCATAAAATATGTTGGCTGGGATGCCAGCATGATTTTTCCACGGAGTATGTGGTGTTATAATTTTGTTTCTCACAGCCTTATGGCATTTCCACCACCATTGTATTTTCTGTCTGTACGTTTTGCATATTGGTCGACATTGGAAATGTAAACTGCCTTAACCCTTTGGCCCACAAGTTACTGTAGTAAGTTCTGGGACAATGACAAAAATATACAGATAGTCTGAGAAGCCTAGTGGCTTTTGTAAAGTGTGTTGTTCAAAGAACAAAAAGGTCTACCCTGCTGTATGATTTATTTTTAAACACAGAAGAACAGCAGTGCTCCAGTAGCTATGCAGCTGAGAGCTGGGCATTCTAGTCCATGGAAACTGCTGTGCAGCAGCAGCAGTAAGATGTTGCAACGTAACGTATTTTCTGTAAAATCTTTTCTGATACTTGGATGCTAGTTCTTGCTGATGTTACCACAGGAGTTCTATGTGACTGAAGCTAAGTGAGACCCAGGACGGATTTCCTAGAAAAAAAAATGAAAAAAGTTGAATATCCCTGAGTTAGAACTATTCAGAGGAGACCACTCTAGCTTTCAGTAGTTAATGAAATAGTATTTGCTGAAGTTATTTTGCAATTGAAAGTAGGTACCATAGACAGGGAGGTGACTAATTAGTATCTTTGATCAACTGCCTGGACTAAAATATTTTTGAATTACCAGTGGTGTAGCTTCTGTGAGAAAATACTTGTAACAGCTGGGTTGGAGTCATAAAGGAGGAAGGGTGGAAAACAAAAAGTGTACATGCCATTTTGATATATTCTTATATAATTTCTAAGTCCTACGTCAGCTTTATGATGGATGTCTGTTTGCTATAAATAACTTCTGGGGAGATGTGCTCTGATGTATTGAGAAATGATTTTGTTGAAATTGTTTTGCTGGAAAGTATTACTTCATTCCCTAATCTGATATTTTTGTCCCATTTTATCTATTATTAGAGTCAATTGAAATTCCTGCATATAAAGACTGCAGAACTGTGCTTTGAATGCAAAGATCTTAAAGAAAGAGTTGTCAATAGCTGTTGGACAAACTTGATATTTTCTTGTGCTGTTTTTCTTATGATCTGCAGTGCTTATTGAAAGCTTGGTTAACTGAGAAAGAAGAGGCTTTGAGTAAGGTCCAGACAAGCAACTTTAAAGATCAAACAGACCTGAGTGTGAATGTTCGAAAACTAGCAGTGAGTATTACTATCCTGCACTATCCTGTCAAACCTCATAGACTAAATGAATGGCAAATTATCAGTTTGACCCTAATAGGAGCTGTGAATGCATGACACTTTGGAAGCCAGGCAGCATTCTCTCCTGCCACATTCTTTCACATGAATTAAAAAAAAAATCAGTACAACTAATTCCATGGCTGTTCCAGGTTGGTGTGCCAAACTTCGGAACAGCTTTCCTAGATTATTGATGGAGTTTGGATTTTTTTGCAGGCCACCAGTCAGCTGTGTTTTCTGAAGTGTGGGTTTGTAGTGTGGTTAGTTTTTTATTTCTTTGGAGTGTGAACTAATTAATTTGTTACTCAAGATACTGCTGATTGCTCTAGAAGCTGTTTTAAGGATGTGCTCTTTAAAAAGAGTATCTGTTAGGGCTTTTCTTTACACAAGACTCTGGTAGTACATTTTTCACCCCCATCACCTCCCACCCCCCAACACACTTCACCTCCCAGACAGGGAGTTAAAATCTAAAGGGTAGCAGAATACTTGATGTCAGAATACTTTTAATGTTTTCTTTTAATTTCAGATTTTGAAAGAGGACATGGGTATGAAACGTCAAACACTAGACCAGCTGAACGAGCTAGGTCAAGATGTGGCCCAGATCCTTGGGAATGGCAGAGCATCCAGCAAAATTGATCAGGATCAAGAAGAACTAACTCAGAGGTGGGACAGTTTGGTTCAGAAGCTAGAGGATTACTCTAACCAGGTACTTAACAGGGCTTTATTACTTGTTAGCTTTTTAGATGACTGTATGTATGCAAACTTCACTGATACTGTGTCAGCGAAATAGCCCAGGAGAGTTCTTGGCATTAGGCTAGAGAGGTAGGTGAGTGCTTTTTTCACGTGAGGCTGACTTTATCTGCTGACAGATCTGTCTGCATTTTTTGGTCTTCGAAAGCCCAAGTTGTTAACCTGACTAGTACTATTACTCCTTTCTCACGCAGATTAAGCTTCATTTTTCTGATGAGTAAAGCAGGCTTGCCATGTATTATCAATCAATGCAAATGCCTTTAAACATTATAAGAGTGCTGGGACTGGATTAAATCTGATACTAAAAGAAAACAAAGGCAAAACCCAAAACCCAGAATAGATAAATAAATGGGAGTCATACAAGCATTTATGCTCTGTGAGTATGATTTCTCATCTGTTGAAAATAGAGTAGTTGTTTGTTTGATGTGTAACCATGATAACCAAGCTGGATTGTTAAATGTTTATTTTAGTACTTTGAGTGCTTGGTAATGTTTTTATTTAGACAGAACTCCATTGGTTTCTGTGAGAATTTTATTTGACAGTTTTATAACTCGTGCCTCTTTATGTGATATTAATATGTTGTTATGGTGAAAGCCATGGCACTGATTCACGATCCAGTTAGTGTATAGTGAATGAGTTGTGCAGTCTGAGAAGGGGTTTTATTTCTGCCATGTGGCTTTAGTTTGTTCTTTTTTTTGAGTCAAAGCACTAGAGGATGCCAAATTCTGTCTTCATCCTTTCACTCCCCTTAAATATCAAGCAGGTATTTAAAACTTACAGGTTGATTCCTTTGGGTCTTACTTTATAACCCATTAAGGAACATGGAAGGTTTCTATTGACGTGAGTGAGGTTTTAGGTCAAATTCACCATATATCAGCTCCTTATGAGAACTAGGCTTGTTTTTATGAAATATGAGTACAAAATATTGAATTGTGTGTTAATAAACTTCAAGTACCTTGGTTCTGTTTGTGAACAAATTATGAAGAAAAATAGATACAGTGCTTTTTTTGTTGATAATAGTTCACTTTGACTGGCATTAAATTCTAGTTGAACCGAGAGCATTGATGCTTGGTTTCCATCTGTAAAATGAGAACAGTGAAATTTTTCTGTGGAGTGCATCTGTGATAAAGGTGCTTCGTGTCAGCAGGTCATTTGGAGGAGTGAATGAGTGGGCTTTTATGACTGATGAATAAAAGAAACTAAGAAAAAGCAATTCAGCTTGTGTTTCAAATGGTATGTGATCCTTTTCCTAAATTGTTTTGTGTAGGTAACTCAAGCTGTAAGAAGTGTAGGGATGTCACAGGTTTCACAGAAGACTGCTGCAGAAGCAACGCCATTGAAGGAACAGTCCAGACAGGAGTTGCCCCCGCCACCACTCCCAAGGAAGAGGCAAATTCCAGGGGACAGTGAAGCAAAGAAGAAGTAAGTATATGTCACTACCATTTTTGCATGCTCATTAGATACTACACAGACTCTCAGGCTTGGCTTCTGATTCTTCTTTTATGCAAGTGAGCTATACTTAAGTTGCAGTTGTGAGGTTGGGTTTGGGGGTTGGACTAGATGATCTCCAGAGGTCCTTCCAACCTTAACAATTCATGAAGGAAATGTTGTGTGCAGCCTTGTTTTCAGAGCAACAGAAAACCTATAGCTTCCATTAATTTCCAAGGGAAACGGGTATATTTTATTTCTCATAAAAGCAAGTCTTTAGTCCTTTGTACCTCAGCTCCTTTGCTGAAAAGATAGAATTAATTATATTTACTTCCTTTTGTAAAAACATCTTCTCATCTTTGGTTAGAAGGTGTTGTGAAAGTGCCAAGTATTTTGATTTACTATTTATTTACAATCACCATAAATATATGAGAGAAGTGGGAGAAACTGCAGCCAAAAAAGGCACAGAAATCTATTCCATCTCCCTGGTACATAGCAATAAGAATAATATTACAATAATGTCTTCTTTGAGAAGTATTTCTGGGATGGCTGACTGATTTGCATCTGTAGACTCACAGAATGGACTGGAAGGGACCTTAAAGATCATCTCATTCCAACTCCCCTGCTATGATCAGGGGTACCTTTGCCAGACCAGGTTGTTTGGAGCCCCATCCAATCTGACCTGGAACACTTCCAGGCCTGTGGCATGTACAACTTATCTGGGCAGTTTGTTCCAGTGTCTCACCATTGAAGACGATTGCCAGTGTCTCTCATACTGACAAATTTCTTCATTGTATGTGATCTAAATATACTCTTTCAGTTGAAAACATTTGGTCCTTGTGCTATCAATACAATTCCTGATAAAGTCCCTCCCCAATTTGCTTTCAGTACTGGAAAGGTGCTATAAAGTTTCCCTGGAGCCTTCTCTCCTCTAGGCTAACCAATATTTAATAACTTGTGTTGAATTCTCTTTATTAAATAGCATACCTGAAACTAAAGGAATTGTTTCAAGATAAATTAAGGAAGTAAATGCTGTATACTTGACATTTTGCTTTTTGTGATGGGCTGAGAAAATGAGCATTTCTTTGAGGTGTTACTGGTTTAAATCTTCAAGAGGCTGTTTAGGGTGAGGATAGAGGGCTGCATCAAGAGTGGAGGGGTCGTTGTGCCAGGTGATGTGTGTTTGCACAGTGAAAAAGAGTTATCTTCATTTTTTCTGGAGAAGAAATGGAGATTTGGAGAGGTGAGCAACCTGCCCAAACCCTCTCGAGGACACTGGTCAGATCCTCTGAGGCCTGGTGGGGGTGCTGTGTGCATCTGAGTGTCCCAGGGCAGTAAAGCAGTCAGCAACCCACCTGTCTTGTTCTCTGTCTCACGAGCTGTGGAAACAATTTTAGATTTCCAAAGAAAAAGTGATTTATCTGTCATCTATTTTCACTGAGTTCAAACTGCATTAAAGGAAGGATCAGTAAAAATAGTTTAAACTTTCTGATGCTTTTGCGTGATTCCATTTACTTATGTTGAAACCAACAAATGACCAGTAAGTAGAATTTTGCCAGTTATCCCATGAAAACTTTGAGTGAAGGACAGTGACTTTGCATTTATTGGGATGCTGTTATTCCGTGTTAGGATTTACACTGTTTAGTATAACAGTAATATGACCTAACTTGTGATCTGTACAGTGTATCTGTCCTCCTCTTAAGTTCTGTACAGTACTGGTTAATTTGAGAGTTGATTTGGTTTCTTTTGGTGGTGGCAGGTTGAAACTCAGAGGTTTTAGGCTTAAGAAAGTTATTAGGATAGACATGTCCACTGTAGCCAAAAACATTAAGCTATAAGCTAATCTTTAGTCAACTGAGTGTGCAAAAGGGTTTGTCCGCTGTCACTGCCATGAGTGCTTAAGCTGCTAGCTTTGCTTTCAAACTAAATAGTGTTGCATACTTTTATTGAACCTAGAACTGCAGTTCTTATTTGTCTTGTTCCTGAAGTTTAGTTTATTACTTTTGAAATACTTGGCATTGATAGATCTGTTTTGTGACATATTAAAAGAAACAGTTATAGTTTGCATGAAGCTATGTATAAAAAATGAGAAATAAACGCATTCTTAATTTGTTCCCAAAGGCTAATACCATGGGCATAATTTTTATGGTAGTAGGTTTTTGAAAGTCAGTCGCTGCCCTACTTCCTGTGAGTAGCAATATAAGAAGCATAAATTTTGCGTGCAGTTTTTAGGATGTTTTAGGATGGAATAACGTGCTGAACTGTAAGACTTCTGATATTTAAGACAGAATGACTGAATAGGGAAAAAAACACCCCAAAACACAAAAAACCCAAACCACTGTCTGACCTTTTAAACCAGGTTTGATGCTGAAAGTGCGGAGCTCTTGAACTGGATTTCAAGATCAAAATCTGCCATTCAGGCAACAGACATCAAAGAATACAAGAAGATGAGAGAAACTTCAAGCATGAAAGAAAAGTTGAAGGTAAAATGGGGAGATAGACAGTGTTTCAGTGAATAGTATACTCTGTCTAAGCTGGTTGTCAGCTGGGCTGATCCACATGCTTGGAGGGGATTAAGTCCTTTAGTTAAATACTTTCAGAACTGGACGTACATGGAAATCTCTGACCAGCTGGACACATTTTTTTGCCATTGTTGGGTTGAATAATCCACAGGAAATTTTAAAAACGTGTATTACTGTTGTCTACTACTTTGGAGTTCTGAAAAATGTCTGTCCTCAGGATTATTATCTTTTACACTAAGTAACATTTTGGTTTCTTGTTTCACAGTTGGAAATGGTGTTGATTGACACCACTTTTATAATTTTGGCAGAGATAGGCCAGTGGTGTGCTCAGAGACTCTGTGAGTCGTGCTGTGACACTATTCACACACTGTACCACCCAGGGTCCAAAGTAGTGTGTTATTATAATGTTTGGACATGTTTGCTGTATTAACTTTGAAGAAAACCTGATAGTTACAATTTGTGTACAGTATTACTGACCTGCCAGACAGAATACATAATTTTATAGAAACCTGTAGGAGCCATGAAATAGCCATTTTATCTTCTATTCCTTCTGTTTCAGGAATGTATTCTTGACTTTTTTTTTGTCCTTGAGCATGCTTTGTTAATGAAGGCTTACTTGAGCTTTAGCAAGACCTGAAGCTGCTTTTGAATTCAAAAACAATACTTAAAAATACCTATAAGGAATCTTCTTCTTAGTGCTGTAGTACAAAATGGTGCCAGTAGGAATGTTTGGAGTAAGAGCACTGTTGAAAATGAAAACCAAAACAACCCTCCCAATAGTTTATTTATAGATCTTTATGGATGTTTATAAGCCAATTATAAAAAAGCCTCCAAGACGAACACTGGGTTCCCATGAACAGCTGTTTTTAAATTATTGGGCTGTAAGTGGGTAGAACAGTGCACACAAATAAGTGCACGCTTCTGAATTTACTGTAGCAAGGCTAAACCAGAGTAATGACCTTTGACATGAGTTCCAAAAAGATTTTTGTTTGGAGATACTTTGTTGTAATCACAGAGGATATTGAAGTTGTGGCTTTGTGGCCAAGGAATTTATCTTTCCTCAGTGGACATATTCTACCTATTGACTCACACAGCAATATACACCAATATGTATGACTTGAGTGAAGAACTTGTTCCAAGATTTTTAATCTTGATAGTCATATAGAATTTCTTTCACCATATCTTTGTGAAGGAGAGTGAAGCACTAGAGCTTATGAGAGTCTATGGAACAGGTTGTTCCCTTCTACTGGATATCTCAGACTGTAGAGATGAAGGGACTACTAAAAAAAATAAAGATATTTTCTCCACTGGTTTGCATTAAAGAATTACAATTTTTGATCCCAAGTGACTTGTTTCAGCTGTTGTCCCAGTATCTTATTTCACACTGCAGGATCATCAACCCTTTTAACAATATTTTATTCCTGGTGCTGTTGTACCTGCTCTTGCTTGCTTGGTACTTGTGGGCGCTAACTCTTTTTGCACTTGTTTTCTGAACAAACAGAACTAACAGGCATCTCAGAAGGTGATGTATTCAAGAAAATGGGATGTGTTTTGGGTAGTAGTGGGAAAATCCGTGTTACTGAGGGAAAGAGGGAAGTTGGGAAAAATAACCCTCACTGAAACTATTCTTGTGCGTTTCACTTTGAAGGTGATTGAACAAGAAAGAGTTGAAAAAAGCCAAAAGTTAGATGAACTGAAACAAAGTGGACATGTTCTTTTGGATCAAATGGGAAAGGGTAAGCGACTTTTCTGTTTTGTGATTTAATCAGTTGAGTTGCTGCGAAATATTATTGAAATGTTATCTCTAGTTAAACATCACAATATATTCCTTCCCTCTCCCTCTGTTTACTTTCCTTCAGAGCCACTGATCATTGTTCCTGTTACTAGTTAGCTATGTGTTTTGTTTTCATTAAAGCTTACAGAAAAGCATTATTGTTCTTTTTTAATATGCATGTGCTCATTTGCAGTCTTTTAAGAATTATTTTAAGAAATTATTTCTATTTCAGTAACAATGGCAGTTACATGCTTTTGAGGGAAGGAATTGGTTTGATTTCAAGCATAAAGTTTTATAATATAGCTTCTGTAGAGAAGTTGCAACTTTGAAGCCAAATTTAAGCTTGACACATATGTGTGTGTCTTTTATTCATAGTTTTGTCTATTTTTGTAAAAACTGTCAATATGTTTTGATGTTACAGTCACAGTTTGTGGCTCAAAGATGAGAGAAGTCTACATGATTGGGAAAATGATTGATTGTGAATGAAAACACTTATCCGTGGGATCTTATAATTAACTTCCACAAGAGTTGAATCTTAAAGCCTTGCCAAGACCTTGTTTCATAATGACAAAACTCTACCAGTGAAATGTGATCTCCATAAAAGAGATATTCATATAATCTAGAGACAGTCTTTTAGATCTGCTATACACTTGACTTCTGGTGAAGCTGCTATGACTGGTAGACAGACATCTGACAGGATGGTATCACTGTCCTGTGCACTGAGCAGCATTCCTTTTGGAAAATGCTGATTTCCATTGGATTTCTTGACTGTCACATTTTTCCAGCCAGACTTTTCACTAATCTATATATAATAAATATAAAAATAGCCCCAATTTGCCAAGCATCTCCAGTCCTCTCCTCCTAGCGTACTACAGCTGAGACTTTTTATCGGTGGGTGCCATTGCACTGAAGCTGAGGGCTGAAAGCCACTGATTTGACTTGGAGTTTGGGTTGTAAAAATTTTTATCTGTTCATTGTTTCCAAACATGGACAAAAATCCTTCCTTCCTCCCTCTTCTACAAACCCCTTCAGCTTTGATAGGTCATGACTATGAAACCAGTGTCTGTTGACCATAATGAAAAGTGCATAGTTGAAAAGCTGCTTTGCATCAGTCAAAAGTAAGATACAGAAATTGCCCTTTAATTGTTTGTCATCTTAAATGTTGAAATTTATAGAAAAATCCCCCTGGCTGTTGTGACTGGCTGTTGTGTGCATGCTCCTTCTGTGTGGCTGGCTGCAGCTGCTGTGCTGTAGGTGTGCCAAGCAGATGGTCAGTGTGTGAAGCTTGGGCAGGATCCATGGAGCAGGGTCCTCAAGTGCTCTTGTAGAAGCTGGGTGGCTGCCCTAACAAGAGCATTGGGCTCCACTTGTGCTAAAGCAGTGCAGCAAAAAAAAACCCTCCATGTGTCTTTACTCAAAATGGAAGTGGGTTATCTCACTCTTCATTTTACTATTAGCATGGAGATATAGAGCTGAAACAGTGTGAAGTAGTAAGTATAGATTTATAGATCGTGGACTTGGAATCAAAACATTTTGCAAATGTGCACCTATATTTGAAGAGAGGAAGGATTAAATGTCTGCTAATCAAAATGTGTTGCAGTTAATATAGTGATAATTTATATAATCTTTTTAGAAGGACTTCCTACAGTGGATATAAAAGCTATGATGGAGAAAATATTGTCAGCGTGGAAAGATATGGTTCAAAATCTAGAAGAAGCGGCCAGAAAGATAAAGTACCAGGAAGAAATAAATGCTTATTTGAAGGAAATAAATGAACTTGAGAAGACTTTAATTGAGAAGGATGACTGGCTTAAAAATGATGCCTCTTCAGCATCCCAACCCTCATCAGTCCTGAAAGACTTATGTCAGGTAAGTCTGGCAAAACTTGTTAATTTTGATTGGAAGGTGTCAGAAGCACAGGATGCCCCAGAGGAGCTTAGCCTAGTCAGTAAGGCAATTCAGTTTCTAAGGCATGCAGGGCGCCTGATTTGACTGGAAGATTTTGGTACCTGTATATCAGAAGTACTTTAATGTTGTCGCCCTAGTAATGTGGAAGAGCCGTGCTGCAGTAGCTCACTAAAATCTTTCTGTTAACAAGGCAAGTGTGAATTTGGCTTTTGGTTTCAATCTTTCACAGCGGGAGTTAACGCATCTTGTAAGCCTGAGTCCACGGCTGGAACATCTGAAAGCCACCTGCAAGGCACTCACCTCTCAACCCATGCCTTCAAATTTCATTCAGGAGAACCTGAATGGTTTTCTTGATCACTTCAAATTGACTCGTCAGAAACTAGAGGAACGTCACCAACAGCTGAAAGAAGGTAAAGAAATATATATTAAAAAATATTTTTTTTTTTAACATAAGGCCTCCTGCTTACCTGTGTTCTGATTTTTTTTTTTATTTGTTTTGAGCTGACTGAGAACACTTTGGATTCTGGTAGGGGTTTTGTATTGATTCTACTTAGCTTTGGGTCAAACTGACAAAATTATTTTATCACGTGAAAGTATATTTTTATGACCTCCTCTGCACACACTTTAAAATATACTGTTCCATGGTGTTAAAAGTGATTGTGGAAGGATGCAACATTCCTGACACTTCATTTGAGGGATTAACAAGACATATTTAAGGTGGATAATATAGTTTGAAAGTCTGTGTTTCTCTGGTACTTATACAGAAATAACTAATAATACTAGACATGAAAACTAGAAGATTAGGAGAACCTTGTTAAATAGAAGTGCGCATGTGAAATTTATTCTTTTTCATAGCTTTGAGCACATTAGTCGTACATAATTCCTTTTGCAAATTTCATCTTTGAAGTGATTGGGAATCTGGCTTGCTTTTCATGCAGTTTCTACTTGGGCTTTTGTTGCATTAAAAATTTCATTATGAGTATTCAAACCAGTCATGCTGGTTTCTAAAGGACTTTAAATGTAGCGCACAAAGTATGTGGTTCTGGTAATATATTACAGCTAAATAGCAAGAGCACAGACCTATAAGATTTTTTTCCCTTGGTTTTTATTTTAGAGAAATCCGAGGAAGTGTTTTATTAGTGTCCCCAAATGGAAGAGCATTAAAACTTTATCCTGTGTGTAATAAAAGTAGTCTCAATTACTAAATTGTTGGACCATCTATATAGTGTGTTGCACCAGGCCTGCATGCTTTCATTATAACCATGCAGAAAACTGTGAATAATGTATCTGTCTGCCACGTTCAAGTTACAAGGGTATACTTTAATTCTTACTGTGATGAACGATTATTTTATAGCTGTTTTGAGTTCATGTGCTTTTGAATAATTTTATTGATGTTGTGTATTTTGGTAATTATACACCATATGACAACAAGATTGCTCATTTTTTCATGCCACACATCACTTGAGGTGTTATCAGTATACTTCAACCAGTTATTGCTGGGTAAAAACATCCTACATGTTTTAATATGTCAAATTCGTACTTGTATATTTTTTTGAATGAGACAACCTGCGGTGAAATTATATTGCTTAAGTGCAGAGGGAAATCTCAGTTCAGGGTTTCAGTTGCTTGTTTACTTCATAGTTTGAATTGCTGCAAGGTAAAAGACCTTCCAGAGCCGTATAACTGGTAGAAAAAGCTGGTGGTGTCACTTGCACATTTGTAAACTTGGTATGCTTTGACTGGCTGAAGGACAGCTACTTTCATGGCTCTTCTTTGAGCCTCTGAGAGTTCCCTCATGGAGTGCTACTCAATCCCATCTCTACAGGCATTTTTTTAATGGCAATTGTGACTCAATTTTTTGTCTGTGTGAGGCTATTTTAACTATTTTCTTCTCCTCCAAGATTTGCTGTAGTTTAGTGACAGCACACCTATATGCTTTTTATTGAGTTCTTTTTTTATCCCCTTTAAATTGTTCCTGGATTTTTGAGAAAAAGAGGTTAGATAACTCTGATTCTCTCTAAAAATGTTGACTCATTTTTATAAACAGTAAGACAGTTCTGACAGTACGCTGTTTAAAAGGTACCTGGTGAGTCAGAAGAAGGGTTAGATTAATTTTCACTTGCAGTAGTAGCAAAATTGCCTAGGAATCGAAGGCCAGAGAATGTGCATACCACAGTGCAGGTCTTACAGGTGAAATCCTGTTTTCTGCAGTAGTCCAAATCTGTTATTTTCATTCTGAAATGCCAGAATGAGGTGCTGTCTCCTGCCTGGGATTCCACAGAGGGCTGGCTTGAACAAATTTTGAGAAGCAGTTGAAGACTGGAAGCAGATACTCCATCCAAACTTTAATTCTCTTTTCAGTCTTCTTAAGTCCTTCAGACTTCCTAGCGTCTCTGTTCTGACAACAGGATAAAAGCTGCTATTTTTATATATTTGTGTATGTATGTATATATATATATATAAAATGTAAAACCCCACCAAAACCCTAACGCTACTATTACACTAATATTTATTTTGTGTATATGTGTATATATATGTAAATACTAGCTTATATAGTTACTTTATGTAGTGTGTATATTTTACTTGCTATATACTATATGGCTATTATATATGTTATACTTTTTTTTCTATATGTAGTAGATATCTTTGTATGTGTTTGCAGACAAATAGGAGATAGGTCTAAAACTTTAAAAAATGAAAAACACTAAATTGGGGGGGTTGAGACATGTAAATATCAAAATACTATCAATTCCCTGACCCCACCCACCCCAACAGGTTTAACTGCTTAGGAGTATAAGAAAAATTCTGAAAATGAGATAGAGTGTATAAATGTTTTTGGAGGTTGTCATATTTATTATTGTGTTCTATATAATACATATTCGTACATGATATATTTAATATTTTTTAAAGGAAAAGTATTGTTATCAGCAGAAGAGGTTTTTTAGCTCTTAGTAGGCTAATTATGTTCACATTATCTACAGCTTGGGTCTCACACCTATTTCTATTTCTTTACCTTGTATTTTGTTCCATTACTCTTTTCTGTGGTACCAGAGACTGAAAGCCAGCCGAGCCAGGAGTACGTGGAGTCCCTGCAGCGGCTGAAGGACACGCTGAGTGATCTAGAGGGCAAGCAGCAGTCCATTGCCAGTGAACTGAGCGAACCCAGTAAAGTTGAGAAGGCCCTGCAGCAGGCAAAGGTAACCCTCCTTCGCAGTGAAGTGAGGAATTTGCTAACTCAAGCATGGTCATCCTCTATTCTCCTGCCTTCAGTGGGGTAACTCATGTTGTTCAGAGGGATGTTGGTCAGGGACTGGTGTGTGGAAGATGCTTCTGGAGGTGCCTTGTTGAAAGCTGGGTTACCACAGGCTGCCAAGGGACATGTCCAGCCCCAGGGCTGGGTATCCCTGAGCCTGCAGACTTCACAGCTTCCCTTGCTGCCTGTGCCAGGGGGCAGGGTGAGAACTGGGACTGCTCAACTGGGGGAAGAGGACCTCAGACAACCTTGGTGGCTTCCCCAGGCACTCTGGTGTGCATGTATTTCTTGTTCTCATGAGTCCTAAAGCAGTTGTTAAGGCCCCAGGAGTATCCCTCTCCTAGAGGCTTGGTTGGATTAGGTTGGTGACCTGATCCAAAGTCTGCTCCATTGCCGCTAAGTGTGGTCGTGAGGAAAACCAGGAGCTGGGGGCAGTGTGGGCTCTCTACCTCTGCCCTTCTGCACAGCCTATGGTGGGCAGCCTTGTAACCCTCCCCTCCAAGAACTGGGTAAAAAGCCCACCCAGATGTGACATGCCTGCCTGCCTAAATTGTCTCTGAGGGTCAGCTGGTTAAAACCATCCCACTTTGTCACAGTTTTGAAAAAGGGAAGGGAGCAGACCAGCGACAGGGGTTCTTGTGGCTAGCTTGTAGATGTTAGAAGAGAGCCAGAGGTAGAAGCTGGAAGGTTAGGTTCAAGCTGTGATGCAGCCCCAAGAAGGGACACACGACACAAGTCTGAACACCTTCACAGCCAAGGGCTGATTCCACTTTATTAACACAAAATGGTGGGTTTTATAGGGTTATGTAGAGAAGGGTCTGGAAGGTGGGTGGAGATGGGGCGGAGCATGCAAATCTGCTAACATCGGTTAGATGGGGGTAAATGAATAAACATTAGGAGGTAGGGACAAGGGAGAAGATAACCGGGGAAAACATGATTGGTCAATACCACCTGGTACACTGACCAATGGAACACTGTCTCTATGCCTGCTAGGCTTCAAGTCCATGAGGGAAAAATGGGAGAGACAACCTACTAATAGGTTTTATAATTTTAACGAAGCTACCATGATGAAGTCCTTAACTATTGGTATTGTCACAGGCTGTGGTGTTGACAGGGTTATTCTTCCAGTCCTCAAACGAAATCTCTTCTTTTCCTTGATTCTTCCACAATGCATATGCTGTCTCCATTTCCTCATGGTCTTTCTCACCTCCAACATCACTTCATCCCGCTTGAATGTTTGGAGACAATAACTGTGCTTCTCTAGCGTCCAGATTGTCTTTCAAAGGGAAACAGTGCTTGTGAGCCATAAATGTAATTGATACACAAATTCTGTGCAGTGGAAACAGTGTTTTGTTTCCTATTGTGAGTCTATAAAGTAGGGGAAAATCTATGGGTGACGGTTGCTTTGTAAATACCAGTTATAGGGGCAGGGGTGGAGCTCTCTCCAGGGAGATGATTGTGTGTCTCCAATGCTTTTTCTATTTTATTTTTTTTTTCACCAAAAAGCTTATAAACAATTACTTTCTCATCCCCTTCACCATCCCTCATTGCTTTTGTGGAATCATGCTTAATACGGAAGAATGATTTTTCCCTGTGTGGTCGCGTAAGAGGGGCTTCAGGTGACTCTGGAGGAGCTCTTGAGCTCTGGATGATGGGTGGGAGAGGCCCTGTCTGATTATATCCTTATCTGTTTAGCAGAAGGTGATAATTTTTACAAGTCAAGTAAACAAAGGTGTTAGTGCTTTGGTTTTCTTGAACTAGCAGATTAAAATAAGTTTCACCTCCCCATTTTCTTCAAAGAACTAATTAACCTGAAGGGACGTAGTATGCTAGTGTGGGAGCTTTAAAGGGTGTGACAGGAAATAGGAACAAAGTGTAGATGATGAGCTGCTTGTGGACCTTGGGATTGTCCAGCATCTGCACTGTAGCAGGCACTTTCTTTGCAGCTATTGTATTTTACTTTACAAAAACTTTGAAGAACACTCTCAACCTGTTTGTTTGTTTTCTTTAAAAAAACCCAAACACCTGTGGATGGAATGAAAACACTGAGGTCTTAGCACAGCTACACTGCAGTTTTATGACTGCAGTGTAGCACAACCACTGCTTTGTTAACTTGAGTGACAGTATTGTACAGTACAGGAGAGATGTAGGTACCTGGGCTTGTTTAGCTACGTGGCCAAGCTTTGCTATCCCTTCTGTAATCTCTGCTACTGCACCAGTAGAACAGATGAAGGTTTTGCTGCTTAAAAGGTTGTTTGAACACTTCTACTGCAATAACTGCAGTAACTGGAATATCACTCTTCACTGAATCTATGTGCTGAATCGCTGGACAGTGAAACTTCTGAAGTACTTGCGCTTATATGTGTGTATCTGTTGTATGGCTAATATTGGAAGGAGACATCTTTTCTTTTTTCTTGATTGTAGGCACTTTGTGAGACACTGGAAGCGCAGAAGCCCAAGGTAGATAAACTTGCTGAAGAAACAAAAGCTTTGGAGGAACATGCTGCTTCGGATATAAAAAACATCTATGCTCAGGAGTTCAAACATCTACAGGGACAGTGGGATAAGTTAAAGCTCAAGATTTCCAAAGATGTTAAACTACTGGAGGGAATTACATCCAAGCTGAGAATATTTGAGGTAAAATGAAAGGAATTTTATTGTTACGTAATGTTATGTAACTCAGTTGCTTTAGAGACCTTTCTTTCTCTGTGATCTTGCAGGAGTCAAGACGATACTGATTGAGAAGTGAAGTGGTGGTGAGCCACTGGTCTGGCAGAGGCTGAAAGCCTATGTAGTGTATTTCTAGCAGAGTACAAGTGGACTTCTAATGTGCCCATTTTCTAATAGCAACACTTTTCACGTAACATTAATGTCCCTCTCTTTCAATACCAGAAGAAAAGGTTATACTGAAGTCAAGAATATGTGAGCTGTGCTTATTGGTCCCAGCAGCGGTAGATGTGTTCTATTGTGGTTGGTGTCAGATGCCCAGTGGCTTACTAGTTTATCTGAAATTGTAATGCCATACTTGCTGCAGAAAACCTGCTTCTTCAAGTGGTGTTTTGGTCAACAGTAATAAAGAGTTAGTGCAGCCTGTTAAAGAGGGAAATAAAGAATATGCTCGGGTACTGCGAGTTTTCCCTTTCCAAATGATGGCCTCTGAAGTGTCAGGAAGGATAGTTAAAGAACTAAGGTTAAATAGCACTCTTACGTACACACACACACATATATATATATATATATATATATGAATGACAGAAAATCCCACTGCTCTAAAAATGAAGGGATGGAAAGCAAGGGTACATGGATGCTTAACCTATTGATAACAAGAGGAGTCATGAGAGCTTAAGTGATTTAATTGGACTCAGTATTTACTGGTTAGATTGATTTTTTTGTGTTTGCTTTAACTCCTTTCTTTAGACTACTTGTATTCTTGTGGGGAGAGGAAGAAAAAAATGATATATATGAATATACATGAAAGTATATTGTGATTTAGCCTATGATGATATTATTGTGACTCAAAAGTGAAATAGGCACTAACCATTCCTCACTATCAGCTTGAAAGTATAAGCAGTATAGAAACCCAAATACAGTGCCATAGTTTTTCCCCAGAATATTGTTTAACTAGGTTTTAAATAAGTTTCATATTATTTTCCTTTTCATATTGTGTTTTAAAATTCAAAAATCAAGAAGATGCTTTAGAGATTCTCTTATGAGGAAGGCACATTATCTAGCAAATATGTATTTTCACATGCTTTAAACATATCTTAGTTTGTGGATTTATTTGCATTCTTTTTAACAGGAGATATATCACACAGTTTATAAACATAAACAACTGTCTGTGCACCCTCTTCAGGACACTGGTACTATGCATGCACACCACCACGTTTCCTCAAAAGTTTCTTTCAATGTTGCTCTCTCTTCCCTCTGAGGCAGAAAATGGTTCCTTTATTTGATAGCTGATTAAAATTTAAACTGAATAGTGGGTTTTATTATTTTCATTTTTCTTTTATTTTAAGCCAGACAGGATCTTTAATGGCTACTCAAGTAGAGACACGTGTTCAAGCTGAAATTTATATTACTGAGGCCAGATAACTGACTTGCATGATGTTGCAGTGAAAGTTGGACAAGCCATTACTGATTATGGTTCAGAAGTAGTAAAAGCCTCAATCCCATTAAAGGTTTTACTTGGTGGAAAAAAAAAAAATTGCTGGAGGGAATAACTTGATCATGCTTGTAAAGTGTTATTCACTAATTATTTCTTTCAGGACTTGAGCTGCTCCCAGCAGTGTGTGTATGTGATTTGTGTGTATGAACACCATAGATATGGTAGTCCAATCTGGACTAGTGGACTTGTAAATAGAAGCCACAAACCAGCTTAGGAATAGGAAGGGGAATTGTAGGCTTTCAGAGGAAAAAATGTGTATTTCATTTGTTAGGCTGTACTATCTGAAGTGCAGACATAAAAGCTGTCCCTGTCCCCAGCCCCCTCTGCCACAGGTGTGTTCAGAAACATGAATACTTGTGCTTCTGCTATTAATCTAGTTCCTTCAAACTCATCCTTCAGTAGCTAATTGCAGCAGTCTGGGATGATGTGGAGCTGTGAAGCAGCTGGTGCTGCTGGTCAGCAGGAGCTGACAGCCCAAAGTGAGGTGGTTTGTAACTTCTAATGCTTAGCTAATGCCTTGGTGATTACTTTCCAGCAACCACCTCCTCATTAATTTTTCTCTTGACTTTGACCTTATCTGCGATATCCCACCATGTCTCATTCACTCACTATCACTTACTGGTGATGGTCTTAATTATTTAGCATGACAGAGTAAATATTCAGCATGTGAGTCTGCTTCAGTGTCCTTTGTGCAACAACTTTCTATCAGTCTTATTCTTCAAATGGTTACGGACTTGCGGTTGCCTTGATTAGCTGTACCTACACTGTGCAAAACCAACTTACCTCATCAGTTTGAGCAGCAGTTTTTCCCTCCCTTAATTTGCTGTATGTGCAGAATTCTTCTTTTGCTGCACTTGGATCTTGTTCAGTTGAGTGATCTGTACATGCACCTACTTTTCTTGAATCACAGCTTTAACTGTGTGAAGAATGGATCTTGAAAACTGATAACTGAGAGTATGCTATTGAGAGCAGAGTAAACGTGCAGTATTAACGTGGTGATTTTTGGTTAGTGATCAATTATTTAGTTTTTCGGTCAAAAGTGAAGCATCCTATTTTCCACAGCTGTCCAAAGTGATATTGGTACCATATACCACGTATATGAAGCACTCACTGATGAAAGATAAGGATTTTTATGCCCATGTGACTTTTGAATTGCTATGGAGAGCAGAGCAGTGAGGCAGCACAATGTTTTGTGTAGATCTGAGAACAGAATTTGCTCCCAAGCAAAATGTTAAAAAATTTTCCTTTTACTGTAAAAGGAAGTACAAAAACTGGAAAAGAAATGATAACAGAAGAAACAATGAAGACAATTATTAAAAATTTGTTTAATTAATATTTACTTTATTAATATTAAATTATTATTCTTAAATAATTGAAAATGAAATAAATACATGTTGATCTATCTGTAGAAATACGGGGCTTACATTAGGGGTGTTTTATTATGAACTGTATTTTTAAGTACACACTTTCTGTGTTTTCCAAATGTTTCATAAAGCTGACAGTGGATGAACAGTCGTGTTACATACTCTGAGTTTTTCCTTTTGAAAGAGTGCTACTAATCTATACAGAGATTTTTGTAGTTTAGCACTGTATGAATAAAAATGAGAATGTGGAATAAGTTGAGTAAAAATTCTGTATACAGCATTGGACAGACCAGTATATAACTTGTACTGCAAGAAATATTGATATGGCAGACTTGGTATGTGGTCCTGGTGCAGACACCAAATTTGTCAGTAACACTAATACCAGAGACATAAGATCAGTTTAGAGGATGGCTGGGCAGTATCTCTTTGGTTAAGAGAGAAGTTGAAGCATCCTGCTATTAAAGGGAAAAAAAATTAGTGGGGGAGAAAAGAAAAATAATAAAAAAAGGAATATAACGTGATTATGTGCAACTAGATGCAAGTGTTAGTTCATTTTTAATGTTTCTTTTTTTTTAGTAATTCACCTTTAGAAACTGACATTTCCCAAAACAACACTCCTTACATTTAGGTTTTTGAAAAGAAACAATGTCAGTATTCTTGTTTTAACAGTGAGCAGACAGGTGAACAATGCTTAAAATGTCTTTCTTAGTCTGATGAGCAAGTCAGTGGCAGATCTGCCTGAGAGTCCTGCTGCTTAGGTGGCTTTTCTGTTATTTGTGATGTGATAGAGGCTCCCCTAAGCTGACAACACATCCATTAGTGACATGATCTGGGAGTGACGTTTTGCTAGCAGACTGTATTACTCATGAGATGGGAAAAGTAGACAAGGCTTATTTTATCAGTTTTGCATCCTGTATTTTCTAGAAGAAATTTTCTGTGTCGTGCATTCTGTGTTATACTGGAATAATGAATGGCTCGCTGCGTCTTTGATTATGTATCACCTTCAGATCTTTTAAATTCACTACATGGTTGTACATCATGTCGTTTTTCTAAGAGTGAACAAGTTAAAATTCAGCACATTTCATCTTCCTTCCTTCCTGAAAGAAGTTTTAAAAACTGGTCCTGGAGAAGTGAAGGCTCTGGGGAGACCTTATAGCAGCCTTCCAGTATCTAAAGGGTGCCTGTAAGAGAGCTGAAAGAGAACTGTTTACAAGGGCATGTAGGGGTAGGACAAGGGGTAAAGGGCTCTAAACTGAAAGAGGATAAGTTTAGATTGGATATTAGGAAGAAATTCTTTACTGTGAGGGTGGTAGGGCACTGGAACAGGTTGCCCTGAGAAGCTGTGGATGCCTCACCCATGGGAGTGTTCAAGCCCCATTTGGATGGGGCTTTGAGCAACCTCATCTACTGTAAGATGACCCTGCCCCATGGCATGTGGGTTGGAACTGGACAATCTTAAGGTCCCTTCCAAACCAAATCATTCTATGATGTGGGTGTTCATGTCAAAAAATTGTGAGCTCTTATATATCAACAGTCTGCACTGGTTATTTGACCATTGATAATTTATTTACCTGTGCAATGAAGGAGCATTTATTTCATGAAAATTCTGTAGACTTGATTTGTGATTCAGCAAGTTATTTAAATGTGTGCCTAACTTGGAGTAATTCCACTTAATTCACTTCATCTACTTATGTAAATATCTTATAGGAAGAAAGCTAAATTAGTTATGTGTTAAAATGTCTTTTCAAATGGCAGCCTTTATAAATATGTATTTTTTTACATTAAGCCATGGTTCACTGTTAAGCCTCCTGGGGTCTGTTTTCTGGAAAATGATGTTCAGGCTACTCAGCTGCAGGAAATTCCCCCGAAAAGGAATGAAGAAAATGTCATGACTTTGACCTCTAATGGTAGCATTTGCCTAAAAATAAACATGAACTTGGTCTACTGGTTTTTCATTAGTGCAGACATTTTTTAAGAAGCAATGTGTAATGTATTGATCTTGAAAAAACTGTTAGTATGAGATTTTTAAGAAAACAAAGTGTGTGCTTTCATCCTTGGTGACATGCAGAGTAGAAGGTGAAGCTGATGAGCTTGACTCGGCTTCTCAATAACAGTGCTGTGTGATGATGATTGTGTCAGGACAGAGAGATGCCATCTGTTAAAAAACCCCAACCAAATAGTCTGAAAATGTTGATTAGAAGAAGTCCAGCTGTATTATTTGAAAATGGCAACCACATAACTTGAGTAGGACAAGAAAAACTCTTTGTGCTTTAAGTTTGCATTGGTTTTGTTTGTAAGGATGGTTTGGAACATCCACAGTTGTGTGGGCAAGAGACAGTGCTTCTGTCTCCCTTCCTCAGTGCAGGATACAAGGCAACTGCCAACTGTTAGATAACTCTGAAACTGGGTGTGTATTTACTCTTTTCCCCAATGAGTTGCTCCAGTGAGTACAGTAGCTGCTATTGGCCCCAAACAGCTAGGCTGTTTTTTGTTTGTTTGTTTGTTTGTTTTGTTTTTTAAATTTTAGTGATTTGTCTAATCTTCTTTGTTTTTTTTTTAACTTTTATGACTGTGCCTCTGTTATGTGAATGGCTTTCCCAGTGTGCTTTCTACCTGCTAAGTATGTTTCGCGTTATTGACTCCAACGTATGAACTTTTATAGGGTCCTTTCTTTTCCTTAAGAGTGCAGTTCGCCTTTCAGATGAGTGTGGTGGAAACCACGCATCATTTTTGTCATCAAGAAAACGCTATTTGCAGTCAGGTTCTTCATGTGATCCATGTAGTTCTTGAAGCCATGCTCTCTGCCTTACTTGATCCTGTGCTTCTGTGTGATAGCCTGGAGTAGTGCAGTGTCAATTAAACCATGCTGTGGTGGATGAAAGAATATCGCTATTGTAAATTTAATTTTCGTGTACATTTGAGAAAAGAGAAATTTTGGACACCCCTGCCCTCTAAAAGAAAACCCACAACAAAACAAACCCCCAGATTAAACCAAAGTTGGTCTGGTGCAAAACCAGGACAATGCTAGCAGCTTGTAGAATAGTCTTTTGATACTATTAGAGGTTTAAATGCAACAACCATACATTCTTTATCATGATATTGCATTAACTCTTCCTCACTGTATTTGTTTAGACTGATGCAAAAGTTGTTCAGAAGTGGATGGATGGTGTTAAAGACTTTTTAATGACAGAAAAGGCTGTTCAAGGGGATACTGAAGGACTTCAAAGGCAACTTGACCAGTGCACAGTGAGTTATGCTCTTTTAAGGAATCTTTTGAAATAATTTCTTCTTTTACTTTTATTAGTAAATATTGTCCATAGCGTATTCAATAAAGCCCAGCAGAAGAATCATTGTATCTCTCTTCAAGGCACATTTTAATTAGTTTCTTGTGTATAGCTATAACACTTAGTGCTTTTCAAAGGCCTTCACCAATTCCTTCCTAGTCAGTGGCACATAATGATCAGTTATGAAGAATTTCATCTTATAACAAGTAATTACAGTGTACCTTCAAACGTTTATTTCCGGTAGAGTATAAACTGAGGTATACCAGAAACAGCAGGATATTGAATGCATGTAATCTTCAAACTTGTGTTGTTCTGGTGTTGACATTTGGCATGTGAGAATGTTTGTGCTGTGTATGGCAAGCTGTCTTTCGTTTTTTAGTTCCATGGTTCTGATGTTTTGAACCACTAACGGATTGTTTTAGGCAGTCTGGTATTGAACACTGTATCGATCTACTCCTCAAAAGTTTCTCTGGAATAATTAAAAGTTATAAAATTATTAGTAACCTGTAAATATATGTAAAATCTTGCTAAAGCACAATATTCATTTTCTCCAATATGTGATCAGTTGTTTGTCAATGAAATGGAGACAATTGAACCATCACTGAAAGAGATGAAAGAAGTAGAAGCTGCTTTAAGAGCTCAACCTATTGCAAGCATAAATACTTGGACAAAGTCTAGGCTAGTAGACTGCCAAACTCGATGGGAGAAACTGAGCAAACAGGTGAGTTCTCCTTACGTTGCTAGTATTTGCTTTTTGCTGCAGCTACCTATTTGGTTGTGCAGCATTGGTAGGATGGTGAGGAGGTGAAGCAGTGTAATGGTTAAACAGTGGGATGAGTATGTTTTACTTGTTCCACTGCCAAAGTGACTCAAGTCCAACTTGGCTTGGTGAATCCTCCAGTAGTGCAAGTATATTAGGGGATACCTCTGCAACAGTAGATTTGTTTGAATACATGCTCTTCTTGGTACCTAAGTGGAAGGAGCACAGTAAATCCTGTAATTTTTTGTAATTAAAAATTAATTTGTTCACTTTGTTTCATGCTGCTCTTTCTGGGGTGTGTGGGAGGGAAGTCTGACTTGTTTTTTTGCTGCCTCTGAAATCTGGAATTTTGTTCTGTCCCTGTATAATTTCTGTCTGCTTCCAAGAAGCTTTGAAAAATAAGTGGCTATAAATAGACTCCAGTCCAGTGAATTTAGTTGTTTCTTTGGGGTGGAAGCTTTCTGCTGTCTATAGAAATACACTTCTTTTGTTGCAGTTCCTGGTGAGAATCTGTGTTGGAGAGCCTTGCTGTTCATATAAAATCCAGATTGTTTGAGCTGTGGAAAAAAGTGAGGCCTAAAGAGTGTTTTAGTGCTCTATATAAAGATATATGTAACTATATGATACTTGTAATCAGAAGAGGGTTTTATTCTGTCTTTTTACAGGGATTGTCACCAGTTTATGTGCAATGAAGGGGAAAATAAAAAGTAATTTTCTTCCTTCCCTCACCTCTAGATTTTGTTGATCTACTAAAAAGGGTTCATAAGTTTGTGTGCGTGTGTGTAGAAGTCTTTTGTTACTTAAAAAAGCCTGAGTATGTTTTGGTAGTAAAATATTTTAACAAAAACTTGTGGCTTTTCATATATACAAGGACATTTAAGTAACAAAACTGCTGTTCCTTTCTCCACCTTGGATTCTAGATCATTAGTCAGAAAAATCGCCTGTCTGAAAGTCAGGAAAAAGCTGTAAATCTGAAGAAGGATTTGGCAGAGATGCAAGAGTGGATGACCCAAGCTGAAGAAGAATATTTGGAAAAAGATTTTGAATACAAGTCTCCTGAAGAGCTAGAGAATGCGGTAGAGGAGATGAAGGTCAGCAATACCAGCTCATTGTAGATGCCTGATTAAAGGGAAACAAAACTTAATGGCTTTGGGGGTTGGCCTTTTGTGGAAAGGAGCTTGGGTCATGACAAGGGTAGTGGTATTTTTCATCTTTGCTTTGTGGATTTTTTTTTTTTTTTTTTAAGAATAGACAATAAAAGCAGATGTTCTGTTTGGCCACAAGGTGGTAGGGATTTCATAACGAATAACAGCTTGCCCAGTTGTTGAGTCAGGCTTACTTTGTATAGCATATTAAACATGAAGAATATGGAAAGTAGGAGATGAAACTTGAGAAAGAAAAGGTAATGCTAACCCCTTCTAAATTAGTTGTTGTGAAAGCATTCTTCTTCTTCTAGTTCTTGGACTTCAGTTTCTAGTCCACTAGATATTGTAACTTGACATCTAGAAAATTTAAAACAGGTTTAAAACAGGTCTGTTGTAAGGTTATCTTCTGTTTATCCTCTGTTGCAAACAGTGATCTTTTAATATCCTGAGTTGGAAGGGATCCACAAAGATCAGTGAGTGATGTTGGTCTCTGCTTCTCTAATTTTGGGTCTGGTGGCCAAATAAATAGAGAGGAAGGAGATATTTTTGTCTTATTATAATCTAATTTCAGTTGAATAGGAAATTTTCTTAGATATAGGTACAGAGTAAATAATTCTCTCTGGTTTTTAATCTGAGAGCTCAAGCGTATCTTCACAGATGTTTTGACTTGTATGTACACTTTTTAAGTGAGTACCCACTACACTGTTTCTCAATGGACCATAGAAAAGAGTTTTCTCCCTTACAAGTGCTTTGACAAAGCTATTTGAAGTTTAGAATTGTTCTTTTTGAAGGGGCTTTCTGAAACAGTCTTTAACAAGTGTTTTAATATATTCATGTCCTTTGAAACCATTTGAGATTCACATAGCCTGACAGCTGGCTGAACACAAGCCAAGGAAAGAAAGAATCCTCTTTTCACTGACAAATCTGTGAGACTTTGAGCACATTTACCTTTGTCAAATCCAGACTATGTTATTTATTTTTAAATTTGACAGTTATGTCACTGAGCCAGTAAGTTTATTGTAACACAATTCTTCTTTCATTTGCAGTAACAATAGTATCCTGGGACTACTTTTAAGATTGGAAAGAGCACTTTCTGTATTTAACTAGTCACGTTTTTGCATATAGTTTTGACTTGCCAGTTCTGCTCACATTTGAACAGAGTGTGGAACTCCTGCTGATATTTGAAGGAATAGTTTTAAGATAAGACTAGAGGGTTTTTGATAATCCTGCCGTAAAGGGTGTTCCCCAGATTTTCCATTCTTTGCCCTTCTATTAAGTGTTTTTTTTTTTTTCTTTTACCTTACATTTAGAAGACATCTTGAAAAATCTGTATGAAAACTATGTTGTCATGTACTAAATTCTACCATAAATGCAATGCCTTGTTATCAGAGGTACTTCAACTTCTTAGAACTGTTTTTGAAACCTGAAAACGCAGAGAGGACAGTCACTATTTCCAAGGGCTTCTATTTGTCTCAACAGAGACAGGCTCAGACTGGTCTACTTGATCTGTCTTCCAACTATCTTCCTTCCTGAATTCTGGTTAAAGCAAAATTTGACAATATGATTACTTGAGACCTGTGCACTGGGAGCTGTACTGTGCCCAAGAATACACTGGCAGCAGGACTTGCAGTGTAAAATTGCAGATTTTCCATTTGAATGGTGAGAAGCTGACTGTATGGCAATTAAAGACTGATCTCGTAATACTTTTTTTTTTTGGGCAGAGAGCGAAGGAGGATGTGTTGCAGAAGGAGGTGCGGGTGAAGATTCTCAAAGACAACATCAAGATGCTGGCCACCAAAGTGCCCTCTAGTGGTCAGGACCTGGCAACTGAGTTGAACGTTGTGCTGGAGAACTACCAGCTACTGTGCAATCGGATCCGGGGGAAGTGCCACACGCTGGAGGTAAGAATGATACTTCTTTGCTTAGTCATGTCTGTTCAATATCTTCATTGATGATCTGGATGGGGGGATTGAGTCTATCCTTAGTAAATTTGTGGACAATGCCAAGTTAGGTGGGAGTGCCAATCTTCTGGAGGGTGGGAAAGCTCTGCAGAGGAACCTGGACAGGCCAGTTCAATGGATTGAGGCCAATGGTATGAGGTTCAACAAGGTCAAGGTCCTACACTTCAGCCACAACAACTCCATACAGCAGGATAGGGGAAGAATGACTGGAAAGCGGCCCAGCAGAAAAGGATCTGAGGATGCTGCTTGGCAACCGTCTGAACATGAGCCAGCAGTGTGCCCAGACGGCCCAGAATGGCATCCTGGATTGTATAAAAAATAATGTGGCTAGCAGGATGAGGGCAATGATCATTCCTCTGTACTTGGTACTGGTGAGGTCACCCCTCGAGTGTTGTGTGCAGTTCTGTGCCCCACGCTGTCAGGACATGGAGGTGCTAGAGTATGTCCAAAGAAAGGCAGTGGAGCTGGTGAAGGGTCTGGAGTGCAAGTCTTGTGAAGAGCGACTGGGGGAGCTGGGGTTGTTTAGCCTGGAGAAAAGGAGGCTCAAGAGTGACCTTATGACTACTCTACAACCACCTGAAAGGAGTTTGTAGCCAGGTGGGGATTGACCTCTTTTCCCAGGTAAGTGATGACAGGACAACAGGACATAACCTTAAGCTGTACCAGAGGAGGTTTAGGTTGGACATTAGGAGGAATTTCTTCACTAAAAGAGTTGTTAAACATTGGGATGGGCTGCCCAGGGAGGTGGGAGAGTCACTGTCCTTGGAGGTGTTTTAGGAAAGACTGGACGTGGCACTTATTGTCATGGTCTAGTTGGCATGGTGGTGTTTGGTCATAGCTTGGATTTGATGATCTCAGAGATATTTTCCATCTTAATTGCTTCTGTGATTCTGTAAAATGGGGACAAGTGGCACAAGAGCAATGGAGAAGGATACTGAAAATGTCTAAATACAGTACCTTCAGCATAAATACCTTTTGCTGTGGCTCCTTTCCAAGATTGTTTTCCCTTGATATGACATCCTTGGAATCCATGAGATGCCATCTAAGTTTGTTTTTATAATCTGTATTGTGTTCAATGCTTCTGCAAATAAGTAACCTTGTCTCACAGCTCTGTTATTCATCTGTGCATCTTCCAAAATGACAAAAAAGAATTTGCCAGAATTTAAAGGTTGAAATACAATAATAATTAGAACATGTACTTATGATCTGGGATAGGATTTGTATGTCCTACCTTTCAAGTGGAGTGGATACATTTTTTTTTTACATTCTTACATAGTTAAATGAACCTGCATGTCAGTGATAGTTTTAGGATGAGTTTAGAGACTACTACGCTTACTTCTCTATATCTTCCTGCTATAGCTGCAGGTTTTTCTGTCTAGACCATACTGTGCCATGGCATATATTTGAATATTTTCTACTTGTCTGTTTTAGGTGAATTTCTCAGAAACGTATCTATGAGTTGGTCACTGAGTATATGAGCTCTTCCAGGCATTCTGTATTCTAAGCTAATTTTTTTTCTGTGTCTCCTAGGAGGTGTGGTCCTGTTGGATTGAGCTGCTGCAGTATCTTGATTTAGAAACAGCTTGGCTAAACAATCTGGAAGAAAGGGTGCAAATGACAGGAAATCTGCCTGATAAGTTGGATGCTGTCAATGATGCTCTTGAGGTATTACAGCAATTCTGTTGGATTAGTAAATTTTCAGATAGCTCTATTAAAAAAAAAGTAAATTCTACACTTCAGTAGAATGCTGAAATGTGCTGAGTATTCTGAATCTTCGTGTTAAATGAATGTATTACTCTGAATCAGAAATGGATATTTTTAAGATCCTTCACCAAAAGTGGAATGTTTCTGTACAGGATCACACTGTACTTGGTACCATGATAGAATTGTATGCTGTCTCCTGACCTGTGCAAAATGAATATTCCTTCCGATGTTACAGTATTATGAAATGATGTGAATAGGCAAGAAATGCTGTGAAGCTTCATTATCTAAAGTAAAATCACCTCTGTATTTGCCTTGTACCATCATGAATTAAGCCATAACTAATTTATCCTTCTAGAGCACTTTCAAGACATTTGAGGTGTTAAACTTCTGTGTATGTGACCATATTTCCAGCTCTGAAAATACAGTAATATTCAGTGCCTTAACCTTTAAAACTTTTTCTGCTAATTAGTCCCTGGAATCAGTGTTGCGTCATCCAGCTGATAATCGAACTCAGATTCGGGAACTTGGGCAGACATTGATCGATGGAGGAATTCTTGATGACATCATCAGTGACAAATTGGAAGCTTTCAATGCCCGCTATGAGGAATTGAGTCACTTGGTAAGAACTTGAGGTTGGGGTTAAAATAAACTGAGGTTTTCAGCTTAGTAGTCTGAAATGATTCTTGTTAGCTGAATTCATAGATGGAGGGTTGCAATACAGGAAAAGAGTAAAAAGCATCACAATGTTGTCAGCTGTTTTCAATTTGGAGTAATGCCAAAGAGCAAGATGCTTTTCTATTTTTAGTGACTTGAGTCAGGATTTGTTTTGCAAGCTCAACACACACTTGTACTTCAGGGGCCCCCTGGTATTTTTTCAGGTAATTGTGACAAAAAGGCTGTTCCAAATTTAGGAGGGACAGCTCAACAACTGACATTAATATTGCCTTCCTACTGCCATAAATACTGGTGAATGGCTCACTAACTGTAAAAATGAGGAGGATGAGTGACATTTTCATTCTTTGCAATAGCTAGGAAGAAGTCACACTGAAATGAAGAACAGAAGGAAAACATTCTTGTCATTACCCATCTATTATGTTGTCTTCCTTCTCTTCTACTTCAGTCTAATCTTTTATAAATTTAATAAGTAGAGGAAGACTAGTTGTATTTCATAACTCAGGTCGCATAGGTTTTTAACTTGCGCTCTGTATCCTGGTAATAAAGGCCCGTGCCAAGTTGTATGATGGGAGTTGTTTTCTGTCACTGCCGAAGTGTAGTTACAGAGGGGATTTTGGTTCATGTTCATTTCAGTGAGCAACATACATGCAGTGCCCTCAGCTGGGGGGCTGTGCTGTCACTGAAGTTAGCATTCACTACTGTTTTTCCTGTTGCAGCAATACTTTATTGCCATATAAAAACCTGTCTGCTTTGGTAGCTGCAGCGCTGACACACTAGACTGTTGACAACTCTCCACATCGCTGTTATGTGTATGTGCTCACACACTGGTCTGTACATGTGTTGATAGTAGGGAATTAAGTGACATTTCAGATGAACGGGGATGTTTTGCTGTTGAAGGAAGAGGCAATAAAGGGAAAGAACTGTGGATTTGTGTTTTGACACTGTAACGGAATGAGTTTGTTGTTTTGAAAGAAAATGCATGTGTTAAGACATCAAACAACATGTAGTGTATTGTGAAGTCCCCGACTTCCATTGAATAGCTAGTTTTTGCAAGTGGTATGTTTTTAAGAGTGCTTTCTTCCTGAGGTGACAGGAAAGACCTGTTTTCACTCTTCTGTATATCTAGCAGCAGAACTCTCTTTCTGTGCCACTATTTGTCCATTACTGGTTCAGAAGCCACAGCAAGCTTCAAAAATTGCTGCCTACTAGTGTTCTTTTTAGCCAGTCCTCCTGGCATAGGTTTTTTTATATCTCTCCCACTTTGTTTTGAGAAAGTTTACTATAATTTGTATTGAATTACAGCTCCATCTTGTCTTCTCTTTCTGTCCTGCTCAGGCGGTGAACCGGCAGATCACTTTGGAACAACAGCTTCAGACCATGCGAGAAACCGATCACATGTTACATGTCTTGCAAGAAAACTTAACAGACCTGGATAGACAGCTGACATCTTACCTGACTGATAGGATAGACGCCTTTCAGATGCCTCAGGAGGCCCAGGTATGGTATTTCAGTACAGTTCTTCACTACAAAACATTTTGAAATATTTCGTCATAGTGCTCAGCCTAGACTTAATAATTTATGAAGACTTCATTTCAGTCCTATGCTGATGCTCTAGGTGTTATCTTTTGTAATCTGGATTGTTTTCTTCTTTTAAGAAGGTTGTATTGAGTAACAGTGGCTTTCAATTTAGCAAGCTGTCACCAAAGAGAGAATATTTAAAATAAACCTGGTGGTGTTTAAGTTTTACAGAGTAGATTTACTTCTGGTGGGTAGTAGGTAAGCCAACTCTCCTTCCCCGCTCTGCAAGCAGTTTTGTATTTTTTTCCTATTTCTATGGAATTGCAGAAAATTCAAGCTGAGATTGCAGCTCATGAATCCACCTTAGAGGAGCTCAAGAAAAGTTCTCGCTCTTTCCCTCCTGCTTCTCCTGAGTGCAGGTCTCCCCGTGGTGGAACTCAGCTGGATGCTTTGCAGGTAAAAATATGAGTCACACACACTGCTGTGTTAGTCTGTAAATTGTTCGGTGCAGTCAAACAAACCTCTGAAGAAGATATTATATGCTTTTACATGCTTTCATAAGGAAACAAGCAGCTCTAGATAAATTGAGTAAGGAAGCCTAAATTTCACAGAAGTATCATGGAATAAATGCTGAAAGTCAGAAAGTCGCTGTATTTCAGTAAAATGGAAATTTTCAAAGTGTATGATACAGAATTACAGCTTCTTGCCCCTGAGGATTAGGAATAGATGACAAAATATGGCTTGGCAAATAATGGTGCCATATATACCAAATTGTGGTGGCATGACAAGTTATAATCTGTGATGAGAGATGCTTTAAATGTTATTTTTTGAAGTGCAGCTACTAATTTGAAACAATCTTTTTACATAATATTTATTAAAACAGAGAAAGCTCCGTGAAGTATGTACAAAGTATCAGCTTTTCCAGAAACCAGCTAATTTTGAGCAGCGCATGTTGGATTGCAAGCGGGTGTTGGATGGGGTAAAAGCAGAACTTCATGTCTTGGATGTTAAGGATACTGACCCAGATGTAATCCAAGCTCACCTGGAAAAGTGTATGGTATGTATGCAATGTTCTTACCTCATACTTGGGAGTGCTTCTTTTATGTGTGATTCTTCTTGCTTGAACTCTCTCCTGAGGAAATTTAGCTTAAAGTCCTCATGGAACTACTGCGACTGATTGGGAAGTGCTAACAGAACAATTGCTAACTAAAAAACCCTCATATTCTAGGTGAGAACATGGAAATAAAAGTAGAGGACTGTTGATTGCAGATGTGGTGAAACAACTGAGTTTATAAAAACTCCCTTCCCTGGTTCATCCTTGTGTTCTGGAGAAGCATCACAATCATTAGTATTTGAACTAAAAAAGTACTTTACATAAGATGAAGTACATATGACAGTCTTGGAGTAATCACTGCTAAATTATTGAGCTAATTCTTTTCTGTATGTGAAAATAAAAACTAGAATAAAATATAGAACATTGGGAGTATGAAATCTTCCTGTTAGACACTGATGCTAAACCATAGATGAGAGTTTAAGTGCCATTTGATGGTAAGGTCCCCAAATGAAGCAGAGTCTTAAAATCTGCATTAAAAATTTATCGCCAATATACCCATTTGTGTTTTTAGAAACTCTATAAGACCTTGAGTGAGGTGAAATTGGAGGTTGAAACTGTCATCAAGACAGGACGGCAGATTGTACAGAAACAACAGACAGATAATCCCAAAGGGATGGATGAACAACTGACAGCATTGAAATTTCTTTACAATGACTTGGGGGCACAGGTAAGATAAATAAATGTGCATATATGAATATTTGCTTGCATGTACTTTCCCTTTTTTGTTGCTTTGATGTCAGATGCTCTTCTGAGTTTTGAAGCTGGTACTAGGCTAGCTTCTGCATCCAGGAGCGATCAGTTGAGAGATTAAAGATTATTCATAACAGTCTTGCAGTTGTGCAATACCCTTGTGCTCACAGAGTGTTCCTGGAGGAGGGGTAGCCTTGAAGAAAGGACAGTTCACAGAGCTTTCACTATTATGGCAAAGCTGACCTGCTATTCATTTCAGTCTTTGAGCCCTACAAGATAATTTACAGTCAGACTATCATAAGTTCCTGAGTCGATCTTAGGGTTTTTTGGGGAGGTGTCATGATACTTTTGAATTGTAATTCATCTAAATGGTTGCTTTCAGTATGAAATAGAAAATGCAGGCAAACCTGTATTTCCCATGAACAGTATTAAATACTGATATGAGTAATATTCTTAGTAATCGAATAGTTATTTATCCAAGTGAAGGGTTTAAAATATGGTTAAACACTTAGGGGACAGGTAGGACTCTCTTTCTAACTAAATTAAGATAGAAGTCCAAGTAGACTCAGGTGCGTTCAGAGCTCTGTGAATGAAACTGTGGGTAAGGGGCCAGATTACAGTGTTGGAATATCTTGAAATGGGCCCTGTGAAATATTTTACTGTTGTAAAGTTGAGAACATTCACTAAGGTGTGGATTCTAGTGTAACCTTTATATCTGTAACTCAGAAAGCATGTTGACAAGAGATTAGGAAAGGCAGAGTTATTTGCAGTATAATATTACGATTTTTTTTTGAGCTGAGAAAAGAGCGCAATTTTTCAAAATGCCAATTGATTCTGACTGCTATGAGGTGATTTATTTTCAAGTTTGTGTTAAAGTTTGACCAGAATAATTGTGTAGCCAGTGAGAAATAGAATTGATTATACTGCAGCAAACATGAAATTTCATGTTCATTTTACTGAGGTGTCTTCACAGGCAGACTAGATTTTCAGTTAAATTTTTCTTTACAGCTTTCTGCTAGCAGGTCTTTTAAAATATGAAAAAGGAATTGAATTTTAGTGTTTGAGTGACTGACTGGATTCTACTTCCCCTTGAGTTTCAGGATCATAATAAACAGTGTAAACATCATTTTGGTGCTTGCTAGCTATAAATAAATTGGTATGCAGATTTCTTTGTCTCTCCTTTAAGTATATCTTAATAAAAAATTGTTTCGATCTTATATATTCTGTG
>NW_020955428.1:623654-710569 GCF_003031625.1 Empidonax traillii
TCTTCAGTATAATATTTTTAAAATTATCAGCAAATATAGTTGTGGACTGGGTCAAATATTTTACTAATACAGCAAATTGAAATTGCATTGAAATTTTAATGAAAAATTAAGTTTCTAACCTTTCACTGGACCAGCTTTGTCTTCAAAATTGTGACTTTGCAAAACAAAAGACTGTTTTCTTTGTTTTCTTTCACCTACAAGGTGAAACTTTTTATGGAAACAGGCAAATGTGTTAGCTATTTTGCTTCAGAGTAACTGTATTTTCTCACACTATAGAAAGTTGGGTATTACTTGGAGTTAGCAACAAGTGTCAGTTGATACAGTTCAGCAATACTGATCTTTCCAGTTTTGTTTCCAGTCACTTTTTACTTCTGGAATGAGTCTATCTGCAATCTTAAAACTCAAAAGCTTACCGAATTGCAAACCCATTTGCACACATTTCAGTCAGGATTAGCAGTTATTAGCACTACAGTTTTGCTGTGGCAGTATCCCTAAGATTCCTTTCCAAGCAAACTGGTAAATACTTATTGGAAGTATACTTACCATACATCTGTAGGAATGCAAATAATTAATGCTCTTATGCTGTACCACCAGGAGGACAGGTCCTTTATCTTGCATTCGATGTTGTCCTTTCTGTCTTGAGGTTTTCTAGAGGCAATTTTAAAATGCAGTAACTTAATAATTTGCTTGTCTCTAAGATAATAAGTTATGATAATAAATTGTTTACTTCATAGATAATAAGATGTTCAAGGAGCTCTGGACACTGGTTGTGATTACCTGCATTCTTTGGCATGCTGTGCACAGTCATCAAAGAGCTTTCTAGGGAGGCAGATACCATCAATAACGATCGGTGATCTTATATGGCAAGAGGTGCTGTTTTCCACATGAAAACCATATACTGATATTCTAGAGATGACATATTACTTAATTTACCTGTCAGTATGCATACTTTCAAAGTATTAAAAGCAGAGATGACTTATAAAAAGCGGTAGAGCTAAAGGTATATATATTTACGTATTTCTACATAGGTAATATAACAACAAGAATTCTGTAATACGCAGCCAGTGAATTGAAAATCTGCGGTAATGAGTTGTGATGGTTCTCAAAAAAAAAAAAAATTCAACCTTGGCCTACTTTATAGTGAAGAAAAGAACCTTTTAAAATTGGACTTCGCAATATGGTGTAATGCATTTGCTTCACCTACATACTAAAAAGGAAAAAAGATAAGACAATAAAGCAAAAAATGCTCAAACTAAGTTATTCAGGACACTTACATGCATTGTGCTCTTGTTCTCTCTTAAAAAAATGAGATCACTATCTACATAGAGTGAATGTAAACAGAAGGCAATTAAACTTGGTTTGAATTTTTTTTTTTTTTTCATAAGTGAAGATCCTCTATGATATACTTGTTTCCTATGGAGGCAGAGATCTGGCTCCCTTTCCCTTGCTTTTGGGAGCAGTGTGGTGTTAATAGGTCCACTTGTTTCAGAATGTGCTGAGAGAGCTGGAGAGGAGGAAAGTTGATCTGAAGAGCATCACAGAAAGTTGCACTGCTCTCCAGTCTCTGGTGGAAGGGAGTGAGACTGTCCTGGAGGAGAAGCTGTGTGTTCTTAATGCTGGCTGGAGCAGAGTTCGAACCTGGACTGAGGACTGGTGTGAAACCTTGTTGGTAAGTTGCATGTGTGAGAAATATTCAGGGTAGTTCTCCCTCCACACTCTTGGAGCAGTCACGGTTTTCACTTTTCTCACTTTACTGTGAATTTCCATGATGCCTCATGAACTTAAAGAAATGTGGAAAGGATATCTGGTTAACCTGCAGATGAAGAGGTAAGTCATGAGGTGGTATACAATGAGGAAGATGGAAAACTGTTCTGCAAGTTGTTTAGATGTGTTGATAGGCGTTGGTGCCCCACACTTGATAACAGAATCTGGAGTGTGATGAAACTGTGTAAATATCCCAGACAGACAATTAGCTTAGCCTAGTGTGTCTAACCTCATTAGTTGCAGAGAATAAAACTAGGCTGAACTTCTTTTGCCTTTCTCTTTCTCCCGGCTTCGGTGTTAGGGCTCTTATGGATTCTTGTTCTCCTTACACAGTGTGGTGTAATTTCTCTTTTTCATAGAAAATCCAGCATGCACTTAATTCACACATTTGTTTTAGTTTTGTTCTTATCCCCCTTAATGTACCACCACATTATATTTTTAATCTCTTGTACTTATTTACATGTTTATCTTCTTACACCTCTTCTCTGGTAATGTTTTATCACTGTCTCTTTCGCTGCACCAGTAGCATTAGCCTTTTGTGTCTACTTGTTATTTAGCTCTTAACACAATTCTTGTTACCCTTGTACACTTAAGTAATTTTCTAAACTGTCCTAAAAGGGTGCGTCTTCTACTGTACAGAGACTGAGTGGGTTGTGGGGCCTACAAGCATTCAAAAAACTGCTTGTAGTGGCTTACTCATTAACCGGTGGTAGATGATTCTGCTAGATTAAAATGAGGTGAAAAAAACCACCAGGTTATGAAAGCATTTGTTAATTTGAGCTCAGAAGTTGGATCTTATGTTCTATATAACTTCTATAACCTGATGAATTGGTTAATGTAAGTGGAAACCAACAGGAACTAACCCAAAAGGATTGGTTTCCATGAGGCTGCTGTGTGTGCTGCTCTTTATTCAGCCTGAAAATTCAGCCTCTGTGGTGAATAAACAGAGTGGTTTTGTATCCTTGAGACCCAGATGATGGCTATTTAATGGACAATTGATAACTTCCTGGTGGTGTTCAGCTAAGCACTTGTGTCTGTCAGCCTATTGCTCTTTTGGACAGCGCATAAATGCAAGTGTGTGAGTATGCCAGCAGCATCTGTTTGGCTGAAGAAATGAAATACTAAGCATATTATACACTTCAAGTTGCTAATTATGCTAAATGGACATGAAACAGTCTACAACTGCTGCTAGTATCAACCTGATGCTTTCATGTAGTTAAGATGTTTTGGTGTTGTTCAGCTAGTTATGACAATCCACCTTCAGAAGCCCCTGATATGGGCTGAAATTGTGAAAACTTAAGTGTCTACATAGATGGTGAGCCCTGTGCCTCCTGTCCAGCACCTCTTGCAGGTCATACTTTTTGCTTCATAATCCAATTAGTCCAAGGATGCTGTGCAACTAAATACTTCTAAGTTATGTACGTGTCTGGTGATAAGTACTGTCTGTGTGCTTTAAGTTAGATTGTTCTTTTCCTATGTGAAACTGTGTCTTGATAGTGATATAGAGAGTAATCATAGGCTTTCTCTCTTTTCTCTCTCCCTTTGTTTTGTTAGTCTAAAAGATCAAAGCTTATCTATCCTTTTTTTGGGTAAGAATCTTAAACAGAAGGGTAAATCTGATAGCTTTATTTTGTCACACAGAATAACATGTTACTTCTGTCTGTGGCATCTAATGTTACAATTTCTGACTGCATGTGAAAGCAGACCTAATTAACATGTCTACAATTTTGTGACTTTTCTTAAGAGGAAGATATTTTAATGCAATCAGTAAAACATCAAAACTCAACTACTATGATTTGCAGCTTTGGTGTAATCCCTTTCCAATCAAAATACCCCAACAACTTCACATAGTGCATACTGTTGTACCTGCTAGCGCTGGTGAAAAAAAATTGTGAGCTTTTTGGCTGAGTGAACTATTGTGGCTGTAACATCGTAACATAGTATTTATCCTTATTTAGTTGCACAAACTACCTCAGTCACTCCTGTTTCCCTTTCTGTGAATTAGGAACAATAACATCAAGGGGTTTAGAGTGAAAATTGAATTCTTGTAAGTACTGTTGAAGATGAAAGGTATAATCTAATTTTCAGTGTTTCTTTCCAAAGTGTATCCATAACACTCTTTTATTGATCTCGTTTTTACTCATAATGTAGATTCTGGCAGGGTTGTGGGGTTTTTTATTTTTTTATGGGCCATTTTGAGTTTTTTTAGCGGGGAGGGAAGAGGAGGCATGGGGATTTTTTTGTAAATTTTTTTAAGTTTCTCATATTGAAACTCTTTTTTTTTTTTTTTCATCTTTTCCCAGAATCATCAGAGCCAGCTGGAAATTTTTGATGAAAATGTTGCCCACATAAGTACTTGGTTGTATCAGGCTGAAGCCTTGCTGGATGAGATTGAGAAAAAGTCAGCTAGCAAAAAGGAAGAAACTGTGAAGGTAGGAAATATTACCATCAACTGTCAAAATGTTACCAATCAACTTCTGGATTCTAAATGATGTTGTCAGGTTGCCTTACTTTTTATTTTTAAATGTTTCTTTCCTTGCCTTGCCATAACAATTTTCATTTTATTTCACTTTTTAGCGCTTAGCATCTGAATTAGATGACGTTAGCCTTCGAGTGGATAATGTACGTGATCAGGCTATCATCCTAATGAATGGTCGGGGGGTGTCGTGCCATGAACTTGTTGAACCCAAACTGGCAGAACTGAACCGTAACTTTGAGAAGGTCTCTCAGCACATCAAAAGTGCCAAGGTGAGGATGAACGAGCCCCAGAACATGCTTGGGAGTTCTATGCCAAAATGATGTCAACTAGCTATAGTGGATAGATCATTATTTATTGGAACAGCACTTTGCTGGTTTTGGTTCTCTTCTAAGTGTAGATATTTATATGTGAAAAATAGACAGACTGATTTTTAAACCGACTACATTTTTACCTTAGTAGCAGGTGATGACTTGAGTTGCATGGGAGATGCAGAGATTGGATGTGGCCCTTAGTGCCATGATATAGTAATTGGAGTTGGATCAGGGGTTGGACTTGATGATCTTGGAGGTCTTTTCCAACCCAATCTATTCTATGATTCTATGAAAATTTACAAACAACTGTTCAGAAAAATGTGTATGTTGCAGTACATATTCATGAGCTGCAGAACAACACCATAAGCTAGTGCAACTGGAAGTTTTTAATTTCTTTAAGACCAAAATGCTCAGATTGAAGTTTGAATGTAGAAACTTGGTAATAACTACCAACGCTGTGTTCAAGCTAACTCTCAGAGTTAGATCAAACAACTCTTACAATTTTTATATCTGCTGATATCTCATGGTCCTGCAAACTGATCATGGAGAATTGTTTTAAATCATTAAGCTGTGTGTGACAGCTCAGACTAAATTTTCAGCTTGAACAAAGATTTATTTTGCTTTGCAGATGCTTCTTGGACAAGAACGACTTCCTGTTGTGTCAGAGCCCCACGAAGTTAAAGTGGCTTTTACAGACCTGGAAAAATTTGAGAGTGACTTACAGAATGTGTTAAAAGTTGTGGAAAAGCATGTGGAATTGAGTGGGGAAGATGATAAGGTTTGTGAGCAATAGAACAATTAAATAATTGTTAACTCCCTTTCTATTTTGTCCCCATGTTACATTGCTGCAGACTTCACAGGGGAATTCCGAGAATCTCCTTAAGGTATGGGTAGAAAATGAAGCGAATTAGTAGGTTGTTGAAAACACTGCAAAATTTTCCAGTACTACTCCTATAGCTGTTGCCTCTTGTCTGGTGTGCTGAGAGTAACTAGTCATACTTGAGTCTGTATTTGTATCGTGGTTTTGTATAATACAGATAATGAACTCTGATTTTTGTTTATATATCTTCTGTCTTCTATTCAAAGCAGGTCTTTATAAGGAATCCTTCCCGTATAAGTAATGGGGTTCAAATTTAAACTGGTGGGATATATTGAATCACAGTGCATAGGACATGTCAATGGATGCTTGTGAGATAAGCTGCAAGTAGGAGTCTTTTAATGTGGCTCTATGTTAGAAGTCCAAATAAAAACTTGGAACCAAATTTATCGTCTGGATTCTTATCTAGGCTCTGCTATTCACCCATATAAAACTGTCATACTCTTGTTAGCATCTTGTCCACTCTAGCCTTGTTGCCTACAAAATTGGGTAAAGTCCTGTCAGGTCACTCTATCTGCGCTGTTTTTAAGCACTTCAGATATTATAAACTGATTTGGAAAGCTGAGTATAAGTCTATGAAAAATGCCACGTATACCACAGAAAGCACTTTTTAAGAGACCTCTGTAGAAGGACCTATTGTTATAGGACATAGGCTTCCCTTTGTGGTGTTTTTATATTTGTTAAATTTTTGTTTTCTTGCTGTTCTGCTCTGAGCTTGCTTATTATTGTCAAGGAATGTATAGAACAGGAGAGGAGCTAAAGTCGTAGCACCCTATTGATGTGGCTGCCTGCTGCTGGCTCATTAAATATCCTGCAGTGCATCTCTTTATGAAGTTTATGGAATGAGCAAGCTGGATTTTAGGATATGGTAGTTGTGGAACAAAATCTCTGCTTGAATTTGTTTGGCTCCCACTTGGATAATAAACCAACAGTTTGCTAGCATTTCTGTTGATGTCTCAGCAGATAATGCTTCTAAAATTAATTTCTGTGGATAATAGAGATTTGTGTAATTTCAGCTGGATCAAGAAAGAGCTCAGATTGAAGAAGTCTTGCAGAGAGGAGGGCAGTTGCTACAGCAGCCCATGGAGGACCATAAGAGAGAGAAGATCCGCATACAGCTGTTGCTTTTGCAGAAAAAGTACAAGAGTGTGCAGGTACAGTTATGATAGTTACTGTAGCTCATTTATGCAGTTTTCCCTTTGATATCCCACTTACAACCATATTTTATTGTATTTATCTATATTTTGCAACTTACAACTTTTTTAGCATGTAAAATTCTCTAGGGGAGAGTTAAATGTGTGTACACACAATCTGACTCTCTGAATCTTTGCAGTTCCAAAATATGAATTTTGTCATCCCTAAGTTTGGCAGGAGTGGTTTTGATTTTTCAAGTCCTTTTCACAGCTTCACAGAGGGCCACCCTATATGCATTTACACATATGGGTGCAGTGAATTATATTTGCTTCGTTTGTCTTTGCTGGCCCTTGAACAGAGGTTTATCTCCACCACCAGGCTGTGTGAAGAGTGACTGCAATAGATACATGTAAAAACCATATTCCTTGGACTCTCAGCTAGAGATGTTTCTGTGAATGAGCCTGTTCCCAAATTCCCTTTGCTTCCTATAGAGGGTGTTAGTGGTAATTATGGACTCCAGTATGTTGTGGTGCTTTCAATGCATGCCATATTAAAAATGTTTTTGTCTAGAACAAAGGGGATCCATATTTTTATACTCCTTTAAGATTACCTGTTTGGACCATATTAGAATTGGTAAGATGAGATGTAGTTCAAAGGCAGGGTATGGCCCTCAGGCTTGCTTTGATTACATGTCTGTGCAGATGAACAGAATATATCTATTAAAAAATAAATTAATACTATTGCATATTTTAGAATTTTCTTCTTCAGATGAATCCTACAGGTGTTTTTGTTTTTTGAATAAGTAAGACCTATTCTGTTCACTACTTCTTTCTTTTTGTATCATATTTTCCTAATACATTGGATTGTAGGAGTACAGGTCATTTCAAAGGAAGCAGGTGGTGGAACTCTCTCCGGTGTTTTCACAGTATAAAAAGGAACATGACAATCTAATGAAGTGGCTGGATGAGGCTGAGGGTCGTCTGCCACAGGGTGTGGAAGATGAACAAAAACTACAGGTAAAGAAGACTTTTATTTCTTAGAGCAAATAGTGAATGCTATGTATGAGCTTTAGAGATTTATGTGTTAGGGTTTAATGGCTCTTCTTTTGACACCTCTTTGGAAAGAAATGTTTTTTAAATGACAGCATTAATTTTTATTAGGAAATTGTCAGCATATACTGGTTTGGGATTTCTACATAGTTGTCATAGGTCCAAAAGACCCCATCCCTCAGGCCCAAATCTTAGAGCATGATCTGAGCAATAGGCATGATTCAGGACAGTTTCTCTTGCCAGTCTTGATCCGTGGGGATTATATTTAACCCTTTTTGATACCCTGACTCAAACAGCCTTATTTAATGTTGGTTTGGTGCAGGTATGATAAAATCCTCATTTGAGGCTTAAATTCAATGCCTCTGCATCCTGCGGTCAAGGTGTTTTAACCACTCTGATGCCTTTCAGTGCCTAAAGTTCTTAGGGAGTGATATCTACCCTCGTGATTGATATTACTGTACACGATGAAAATGAATAAAACAGACTAAGGTTGAAGTATTTCTGGTAATGTGTGTGTGGGTCTTGAAAAACAATTTCACAACTGACTTACTAGGATGTCTGATAAAATTTACTGCCCAGAAAGTTGTATGTCTTAATTGTTGAGGGTATAAATGCTTTTTTGTTTGTTTGTTTTGCTGTGGTTTTGTGGATATTTTTTTGTGTGTTTTTTGAATTTATTTTTTTATTTCTCCTTTCCGTCCATCAAAACGCTTCTACTGCATGGTAATTACATTAATATTTTAGGCAATAACAGGGAGGAACATTGTGAATCACTAAGTAATTTCTTAGACAAGCTTGGGGGTCTAGGCAGTCTGTCAAGTACTTCTCAGTTTCTGCATACGAAGCTTCATAATTAACACCTGTCAATATTTTTGACTACTCTCTAACTTTTTAACCTAGCACTAGTTAACTGGGAGGCAGGGGTAAAATGCTCTGGTTCCCTTTGAGACTCACATCACATCATCATTATATGGTGCTCCTCATTCTCAGCTATAATGCTATGTGGCTTCTGCTGCCTGTGATAGATGGTCTGCTCTCCTTGGTCACACAGGCTATTCAGTATCAGCTGTGAAAGTAAACCTTTTAAATCTGCTTCTCTTTAGAAAGACTGTTTCACATTGTAAGCCTCCCGTGTGGAGCTGGGCAGCAAAGGTAGCCCCAGGGTTTAACTGTCTGACATCTGACTGCTTCGTTGGGTCTCCAACAGTCCCTGCTGGTGATGTGAGCTCCTTGGGACCTGAGTAATGTCAGGGAATTTGTTTGAAGGAAATGAGGATCCATGCACATTTAAAGTAAAACATGGTACAGTTTTTCTGTTTGACCATCAGATGCTCTGAGTCAATCAATTACTGAATTGAAATGGGGAAAAAGGTGCACTTGGATGACTCTTTGCTAATGGGAGCAATCCAGTTGTGCCACAGACTGGTCTTTCTTGTCACTCTGAGTCTTACTGCATGTTTACTGATCTTCTCTAAGGGAGATCCTTTGTTTCATATAAAGCTGTTTTCCTTAGGGATATACTGCAACTAATCTCTGGTACTTCTAGATCCATTCTTGGATTACTGAATCTGGTTGCTGAATGCAGAATATCATGTAAATTTGGATGACCATAGCAATTACAATAGACTATTGATGGAGAAACATCCTTGTTCAGAATTAGTTAAATTGTGTAAGAATATCCTTTTTCTTCCAGATGTAGCTTCTGGTCTGGCTGAGTCAGCTAGCTGTCAGAGAGGGACCATGGCAGTTTCCATTACTGCTGTGAAACTTGGAAATGGAAACTGCTGTTTTGCTTTGTGTGCTTGTTTCTCTATTTTTCTGATATTTTACGGGCGTAAGCCAGCCTGTAAAATAAGTTGTCTTATTTTACTTTTATGACTTGCTCTTTCACCTGCTCTGCTAATTGATCTTGATCACCAAAAATGGTATGAGATCATAACACTGTTAGAGGAAGAAATAGTGTTCTTAAATATCATCAACAGTTTAGATAATCCCAGTTGCACCAGAATTTTAGTGGAGGCATCAGACTTGAAAACTGCAGTGCTTGTTGCTCATCTCAGGACTGACAAACACTAAATGAATTTTTTCACCCACATGTGTGCAGGTGACTTAACACCTCACCTTGATGTAAGGAAGGTGCAGTGAGCAGAGAAGAGAGAAAACAGTGATTGAAATGAACAAACAGGGAGGGAAAGGAAGTTTTCAGCTGCCAAGCTGGGGAGTAACACCAATTACGGTTTTATGTAATACATTATTTATTATGTTTTTGTAAATGAGTGTGTAGGAGAGGACTTATTTATGGTGCATCAAAAGGCATATCTATATATTGATTTGCTGGAAGTAGCTGGATCATAAATATTCCTCATCATATGTGCTTTTTGGGATTATGGAGTTAAGTGGCTCTGAAATATTGGTAACCCTTCTGCATAGCAGGTACTTCTAAGTAACCCTTGTTTTGCCACAATCCGTTAGAAAGAAAAACCTGCATTAGAAGTGTGTATCTCCTTGAGGTTCTTCTTTTCTAACCTTGCTTCAGTATTTAAATTGCTCTTGGCTCAGAATGAGGGAAAGGAAAAATTAAACTTCAAATTGCGGAGGTAATTAGTTGACTAAATTTCCGGAGAGATTTTTCCAGGTTTTAGGAAGTTGTTTTGAAGTGAAATGATAATTTAGCAGGTGGCAAGTGAATATGCTGCTGCAGGCACAATGCAGCTTTCTCTATAAAGTGAAACACAGACACCATCTTAGAGGCTCTTCAAGTATTATTCCTGTAATTAAAAAAAAAATTGTTTTTCTTATGTTCTTATTATAGGACTACTTAAATATGAATCGTATTTACTTATATATACTTAGAGCTGGGTTCCCTTAAATATGAACCCTTGTTTGTTGACTGCATTAATTAACACAGAAGAATGAAATAGACATGAGATTTGAGCTTTGGAAAACCTTTTATGAGAAACCTGGCTCTGAAATATTTTGAATGTGAGAAGGGTCAAGAAATGGTTAAAAAGTGTTTCTATTAAAACGAATTTTCTATTTGCAAAGACGATAAATAAAATGAGGTCTAAGATTTGTTTGGCTAATTGGTTAAAATGTTTATATAGTTAAATGTGCAAGGAGGCAAATTCTTTAATTTTATTTCAATTTCTTGGGCAATATTTTCCAAAATTCATTTGGAAGCAAGTCAGAGAATCTCCTTGAATTGAATCTTTGGTACATTTTGTTTCAAAATATTTGAAAGTGTAAAAGGGGAAAGGGGAAGAAAATGCAAAAACTAATTTTGAATTCCAGGTTACACTGGATGCTAAGTATAGGAGGAAACAAATTTTTATTTTACCTCTGAATTAAAATTATTTTTTAGCATTTCTTACTGAGAGGCATTATTTATAAAATGTTCACTAGTAACCCCGTATTTCCTTTCTTCCTGTAGTAGTATTTAAAGAGAGATCAAACTTAATAAATATGTTCTGTCACCACTAAAATTTAAGTAGAACAGGGCTATTAAGTCACTGAGTCAGTTTTCCTCCTAAATAACTTTGATTAACTCTTTTATTTGTGCATGCCTAAGAAAAGCTGAGGGAGGACTGAAGCACCGCTCTTATAAAGACAGTGGGAGGGATTGTTCAGCCTGGAGAAGAGAAGGCTCTGGGAAATTCCTTATAAAAGCCTCCCAGTACCTGCAGGAAAGATGGAGAGGGACTTTTGAAAGGGCATGTGGTGATAAGACAAGGAAGAATGAATTCAAACTAAAGGAGAGTAGGTTTAGGTTAGATACTAGGAAGAAATTCTTCGCTGTTGGGGGTAGTGAGGCACTGGAACAGGCTGCTTAGAGAAGTTGTGGAAGCCCCATCCCTGGAAGCATTCCAGGCCAGGTTGGATGGGGCTCTGAGCAATTTGAGAAACATGTGGAGGAGGAAGATATAGAGAGGTGTTTGCAAACAGCTTTGTCAGTGGGGCTTAATATCTTATTGTTTGGCTGCTGTGTTAGGGATTTTCATATGTTCACCCAGACCAGACAAATTACAAAGTGAAATTCACTGGCTGGAATTTCTCTAAATATAAATTTATTCTTCTTTATACTCTCTTAAGTGTATTCTCAGGTGTTAGTAAATCACACAGTCCATTGTTTCTGTTTTACTTGACTCAAATTCACTAAGTACAGAATGGTGATTTAGAAATTGGTTGAATCGTTCAGTATTTGGAGGTGGGTTTACTTTTTGTTTGATGATTTTAAAGAACTGGGCTGTTTTCAGAGATGGTAATAGAGTCCTGTTTGGCAAGAAACTTTTTCAGCAAAAAAAGTCTTTCAGTCTGCTTCACCTGCCTCTGCTGATCTTGCCAGGCATGGCTTCTTGCAGCAGGCTTCCTAATGCTTCTGATGCAGGCCATCATTTGTGAACCAAGAAAAAGCTGCATTCAATTACTGTTCTTACTCTTATCTGCTAACATGATACTTGACTAGATAGCCTGGTCTTGCAACCAGAGCAGGAAACAATTGCCAAGCTCTTGAGGAGTTAGTGTCTCTTATTCCTGCAAAAAGCATATTGGGGTACTGGTGGCACACTACTTTATTTAAGAAATGACTGGGAAATGTGGTTGGGAATGGTTACTGAAAAGAATATGGAGAGGAAAAAAGTGTATTGATAACTTTTGGGAGTCCTTGATGGTAAAAGAAGCAGACAGTGGATTATAAGCACAGCTAGATACAAGCTCAATCAAGAAGTGTAATTTCTGGAAATGGTAAGGATCAAGGTGAGAGAAACAGCAGTGCCCTTCTCATTCCCCAGAATTTTAACCAAGAATTATACAGGATCATTGTGAAGCATGATATCTTCTGTTTTCTAACTTTTTATGTAAATGTAGAAACTGTCTTCTGCAGGACTTGGAGCTTTCTGAATTTACATAACCTTCTAGAAAGGCCTTTGCTTTGTCTTTTTATTGTAGGAAGGCACTTATTCTGAATATAGTTTACTGAATTAGAATTTTTTCCTAAAATTGCTTGTGGTTTGAAATCTAAAATGGACTTTCATGTTTTCAGGCAACCCCTGTCCATCAGAGGTTAAAAGGCCAGTTTGCCACAGGGGTTAGGACCTTGCCTTTTTCAGCTGAGTACTTGGTTGAAATCAACAAAGTTTTGCTGGCCATGGCTGATGTTGAACTTTTGCTGAATGCACCAGAGCTAAATACTGGCATCTATGAGGATTTTTCATCTCAAGAAGATGCACTGAAGGTACTGCATGCCTAAGCATTATATCTGGAGTGGGGAAGAGAAGAGCAGAAGAAAGACCCCCACCTTAGCAACTGTACAGTTGTATTTCTGTTCTTGCTCCATAAATATATATATGGGATTAAAATGCACTGAAAATTAAAAAACAACATTTCTGTTGACAAATTTTTTTTCTATGCATAATCTGGATACAAAGTGCAGTAGCATGAAAGCTGGATGGAAGGTTGAGGGAACAGGGTTTAACATGTTGGAGATACTTGTTTTTCATCACGTAGTCTACATAACATGTATAGAAATGCTAAAACCACTGTCCTTAACATTCCTGCTTGATCTCCTTAATACAGCTGTTGGTTTTCTGTTGTGTGAAAACAATTGCTCACATAGGAAGAGGGAGAAAGGGAAATTCTTGACTTTTTATGAAACTCTATATGAGGCCACAAGATGATGGTCCCTGTTTTAATTAGCAAAGCATCAATATACATTCAGTTTTAAACTCCCACTTCTTATTGTTAGCCAGTGGATTTACCTGTGTGATGAATGATGAGGAAGTAGTTAAGGATTTGGCCTTTTTCAAAAGGGGATGAAGTATCTTTGAAAATACTGAATCCTGCTGTCACATGTGAGTAAAGAATGTAGAAGTCTGAGTCCCAGTTAGTTCTGAGCCTACAAAAGAGCATGATAGAGATGACCCCTGAAAACATCCATTGGAGTTGCTTATGCAAATAGAGGAATGATGCCAGCCTTTGACAACTGTTTAGATGATGATAATATCATGTCCCTGTTTACTCTGCTTCTTTGCTCCCTTGAGAAAAATTAGGAGTGTTTATTTTAAGATGGGTTTTAAATGCTACGTTTTGGTGCAAGTGTCTCATCTGATTTTGAAGTTTAAGTATATTCTAAGGATGTTTTCAGAAGAAGCAAATGGCAGAGCATAGGATTTTTGGAAGCATTACTCTTTTAAATTCAAAAAGTTAAGTAAATTCCACTGTATGCAGGGACTGTTTGTCCTCTGAATACCAAGGCAGTCTTACAACAGTGTCTGGTTTAAAGGAATTTTCACATCATAGTTCAATGTTATTTGAGATTGATTACCTTAACTTTATCCCTGTCATTTATATCTGAAACCTTTATGCTTTTGCAGTTCTGTGCAGATGAGTGACCACATGAAGCCAAATTAAAAAAATATTTTGTGGTCCATTTTTTTACATGAGGAAGGAGTATGTACAATGTCTTCATGATATGAGCAGATTTGTTTAATATGAAGATACTGCTGTTTTGAGAAATATGGCATGCCCCTTTACCTTAGGGACTAATTTAATATATAAAATATTTCATCCCCTTTGTAAAAAATTGAGAAGGACACATGTTTAAGAAGGTGTAATGAACTGTTCAGTTCAGTTGCTAAAATAGATTTCAACTGTAAACTTCTGATACAGCTGGTCATGGTCTTATTGTAGATGCTGATTTTTGGAACAACATTTTGAAGAGATTGCTTTTTGGTGCGTGTGGCTTTTTTTGTTTCCTGCTGGTGTTGACTTTACTAATACCTTGTGTCACTACTGTGCTTCCAGAACGTAAAAGATATTTTGGATAAACTTGGGGATCAAATTGCAGTCATACATGAGAAGCAGCCTGATGTTATATTAGAAGCATCTGGACCTGAGGCAATACAAATAGGAGATGCACTAACTCAGCTGAATGCGGAATGGGATAGAATTAATAGAATGTACAATGATCGTAAGTGGTAAGTCAAGGATGATTGGTCTCTGTGACCACGTGGTAAGTATTTTATGTACATGTTTATATAAGTGTTTTTCAAATGCACCTTAATGATGAAGATGGATTTGGGAGTAATCAGCTTTAATATTTAGCACTAAAAAATAATTTCTGAAATTATTGAATGTTGAAACTGTTAATGTGCAAATTATAGTTTGAAGATGATTGTTTCTACTTTTTAAATTTTATAAAGTAATGTTTTGTTTTTAAAACATAAAATTTTATTTTTGTAAAGTATCACAAAACAATTCTGGAAGAATAGGGTTGAGTAGGACATTTTATAACAAAGAATATAAAACTGATTTTTGAAGGAGGGAAGGAGTTTGGAAGAATGGGGTCTTTTGCTTTCCACAAATTTCTCCCCACTCCTTACAGAAGATACTCTAAATCAAAAATATCTTACCTGAATCTAGTTTAAAATACCTTATCTAAATTTTAAATGTTTAAAACCAAACTAAATACTACGTAGTCAAACTAGGTAAGGTGTGTTAGATGAGTATTTTAAGTTGGAATTTGTAAAAGTGTGAAAGTATATGTTCAGGAAGTTAGCACTAAGCTAAAGGTACTCACACTGCAAGCAGCAGTAGACACTGAGATTGCTGCTGTGCAAAAAATCCACATTAGTGACTGAAAATTATTCTATTAAATTTAAAATTAAATGCAGAGGCTCATACTATAGTTAATTTTACATTATTTGGTTTTACATTGTTTGGTTTTTAATGGTGATATAAGGTAATGGATGACGTAGAAGTTCTGTAGAGCCTAAAGGTATGCTTAGCCATGTCACATGTTTTCAACCCTTTCTCAGAGCACTGATGTGTGTGTAGGAATATAAAAATCAGTTGGTAGCATTGTCTTAAGTAGAGGCTTGCACAAATTCTGGGCTACTGGATTAGTTAAGGATCAAGATTTCTGTTAACTCAGCAGGCAATGTTATTTCACTGTGTGTTTTTTAATTAGAAATCAGCGATGCCAGCTAGGTACCACTTTCTGTGCTCTCTCTAGGTGGTCACCTGCTATATTTGGAGGCAACTGTTCCAGAATCTGGTGCCCGTCCATATTCATATGCCTGCAGCTATTTTATTGTCCTCATAGACATAGTATGCACTAAGATTTAGTTATGCCTTTTTTTCTACTTATAGCTTACTTGAAAAGCTTTAACTAGTATTTTAATTTTTTAAGTATGAGTACAGTTTCCTTTACTACTCAGATTTGTTTTCATGAAGTAGCCAGGGTTAACCAGAAACCTAGTCTTCTCATTTTAGAAGGTAGGTTTAATGTTTATGAATATCTGGCAAAATGCAACAGATTACCTCTTCACTTACTTCACTGAATACACATTAATCTTGAACTTCATGAAGTTTGTAAAGCTCTTCATCTTAATGAGAATATTATGGGGCTTGATTTTCACGCAAAAAGGGACTACTGTACTAGCAGTTTAGAGAAATGATACACAGCTTCCTGAATGTATAAAAATTCTGAATATGTACTTTGATTAGTGAAGACATTATTAGTCTTAATATTAAAATGCTGTATTTTGCCATTAGTATTTTTATACCCTTTCTGTTATGAAGAACTTTAGCCAAATTTCATCTTGCTTTTCCTAGTAAAAAGTAAAGTGCTAGTAAATGCTTGTGCTAAGTAAAAGCTAGATGAATATCTCATTAGTCATCTTTACCTTTTTTTCCTATTTCTGGAGTGGGTAGAAATTTTGAAATTAGGAGAAATGGCATCTGAATCCTCTGGCAAAAGATTGATTTAGTTAGTTTTCAGAGACAGTAAAGACTGAGTGCCAGCTAAGTAGTTAAACCTTTGATAAAAGCTTTGTAGCCAAGCACAAGTTGAATTCAACTGTACTTAGCTAAGCTTCTAAGTAGTCAGCTAAATCCAGCTGACCACAGTTTGACTTGAACATATGTATAGAGTAAAATGGGTGTGTGTATTGTGTGTGTATGTGTGTATATGCTTTGTTGAACTGCTTGTAACAGTGGTGGTTTGCCGGTTCTGCTCCTTCTGCTAGGGATTTTCCCCCAGTGCTAAAAGTATTGGTGTCTTGCGAATGAGATGTAGTTTGGAAGCAGTGGATTCCTCCCGTGGAGGAGGCAATGAATACCCAAGTCTTGGTGCAATAGTCATAGGATTTGGTACTGTTATCTTTTGGCAAGACAGTCTCTAAGGAAACAGCAGCATGTGCATCTGGCTCAAAACTGGAGTGAAACTTTGTCTCGTTGCTCAAAATACTGATGGAACTGTAGTCTCACATCAAAAATAGAAGGAGTTAAAGCTTTGTATCGCAGTGTTTTCCTCTGACATTTTAAAATTCTGGATTCTGAAAAAGTCATGTGGTCAAAACTCCCTCAAAAACTTTAATTTTTAAGGAAGTAGTAAAACATTCTTTTAATCTAAGTGCTTAGAATATATCTTCTCATTAAATGTGGAATGAGATCTATCATGAGACAATATGTTCAGTTAGACTTGAAATATACCTGAGAAATAAAAGAAGATTGAGATTTGGGGTCAGTCTACAGATGGGTCTAGTATGTTGAATCAAGATTTGTGCAGGAAAGTGAAATGGTAGAACTAGGAGATAAGGTTAGAAAAATTTAGGTAGAGATTTTTAAGATTTCTTTATTGGAATTGGACGATATGAATAATAATAGCAAATAAACCCTGTATGTATCAAGAATGGATGGCTTTTTAAAAATGAGATATAATTTTGATGAAAATAATTGCCCCAGGAACTCTGAGATCATTGAATTTAATTAGTGAAAAAAAAAAGAGATGCAATGGTAGCTCTTTAAATTTTGCTTTTAGATATCTTTGATGTTATGCTGCTAATTTCAGATTGTATCTACATATATGCAATAACCCTGGAGTGTCTACTCTTGCAATTATTTGAGCCAAAAATAATGGGCTGCAAGTGAGATTGTTCATCTGTCACGTTAGAGGGTCCTGTGATTAACAGGAGACCTGGCCTCCTGTGTCTTTAAAAATGACTGTTTTTATTGATTTGGAATAGTTAACAATCAACAAATAGAAAGTGAACCACTCTATTCCTTTCTGGCATGGTTTCCTTGTTTAGCATTCATGCTCTGATTTTGTTAGCTTTTTAACATAAGAGAACTCTCTTTTTGTTAAAAAAACAACTTTCTAGCAGTAATAATTCCACTTGCTCCATGCTACAAAATGTTGCCCTTCAAGTTAAGCTACACATTAATTTGAGGCTGCAAAGTTGATGACAATGAAATTCCTGTTAAATTATTGTGTGATTAAAATGTAAAAGACCCACTTATGCATGGCCACTGGTATGGTTTTATATAATCAAAATCACCTTCACTTAATCAATTCCAGGCACCAGCACCCCATAGCTTATGAAGGAGAAAAAAAAAAAAAAATCTGAGCAATTAATCATACTTCATATTTCTCACTGTCTGATATCTGACACATTTCATGATAAGGAAGAAAAGGGTTCTACAGACCAATTTGATGTAGCTAATCAATCTTTATTTTTTAAGTGATTGAAACAGAAGTTTGCTTAGGACTGCCCTTTTTTCCTTGATTTGGAAGTTAACAACAGTCTCTGCTGTTGGCTTTCACCAGCTACTACTATGCCAGGAAGCCTTCAGTACTGCGACTTGGTTAACCAGGCTGTATGCTAGCCTTTCTGTTCTGCAGGGCAAGTTTCTGCTCAGGGGAGTGGGATTCTTAGCCTCTTCTCCGAAGTGGTTTGGATAACCTTTCACTCCTTTGTTTTTAAACAGTTGCTTTGACAGAGCGATTGAGGCATGGAGGCAGTTCCACTGTGATCTCAATGATCTCTCCCACTGGATAACAGAAGCTGAAGCGTTACTAGCTGATGCCCGTGGTCCGGATGGCAGCCTGGAGCTGCAGACAGCTGGGCTGCATCAGCAGGTATGTGTGATTTGTGCATAAAGCAAGCAAACTGTGAAAAGTTTAGACTTTTGTCTAAAATTGTAGTTTTCTACACAGACATATATATTAGCAGTGAGGCTGTGCAATTACACTTTAAAAAGCGGTAACTCTTGAAATTTCTATTTCAGTTGCAGTTTGAAATTATTCTTGAGGAAGAGCACAACTCCTTGTAGTATGGAGTTTTGTGATCACTCTTAGTATAGATACGTTTGAGATAATTTGATAATTCAAATGTTGGCATAATTTATGTCAGTTTATAAATTTTGTTACAGCTTCAAAAATAATTCAATCAGTTAAAAAATCCAGTATATTATTTCATTTACTTTCATCTCATAATTAAAAAACGGATCCAAATGATGATCATTTATAACTTACCTAACTTTAAATAAATGACTTTGGAAGATACTACCTTATATAAACAATCTAGAAAAAGAGAAGATTCCAATTACAGGAGTCTTATGTTGTATTTTTTCAGACTTTAGTTCTGGAATTTAGTTCTCTGATGTCTTTTTAGTTATTTTACTTCCTTTTAAATAATAATAAGAAAACATAACTTTAAAGATTTATTATTCTTTTAAGAATAATAGTTATTCAAGTGTCAGGTGTGTGTTGTGAAAGAAAAGCAAGTTTCTATCTAAATCACAGCTTGTATTTTGTCCGTGTTGCTGCTTAAAGTTTCCTTCTAGGGCATTTCACTTCTCTTTCTTGAATCATCTTATTCCTAATCAAGTAGCAAATAAATTTTTGCTAACAAGGTAAGATTTTTATAGTGGTTAGGGATATGTGAAGGTTTAATCCTGACATCTTCTGACTTCCTTTAGCTTAATGGATTTTCTGTGGTGTCTGGGACTGTGACAGCACAGCCATGATTATCCTAGCTAAAATACTCTGAAGTTAAAGAAGAAGTTAAGGGTATAGGCTATGAAAAGAACTGGTAAAAAATGTCATACCATCTGTTAACACTACTAGGAAGTATTGTATGTTAAGAGAAAAGAAATCAAACATGAGTGTAGATTTCAACGCTGGTGGTTTAAATGAATTCATGTGATTCTAAGTAGTATTTGGCAGCCTATTCTGTGTCACTTTCTTTTTATGACACTCATAAAATTGAACTAGATTCAACAACATAACATTAATAATTTAAATCAACAGTATCCGATTCTAAGTAAGACGGCTTTAAGTGCCTGTTTTAGTAAAATAATATGCACCCAGAATTCGTCTTGCTTATCATGAACCTCAGATCAAAGTCACTTTAGGTCAGTAATAAAATTTTGTGTGGCTTTTATGTTTCTGACAGGAACTTGAAGAGGGAGTCAGCAGTCATCAGAGCAGTGTTTCAGCATTGAACAGAACTGGGGAAGGGATCATAGAGAAACTGTCTGCTACAGATGGGAGCTTCCTAAAGGATAAACTGGCAGGATTGAATAGACGCTGGAAAGCAATCACCACGGAGGTCATGGATAGACAACAGAGGTAATAAGTTAATCAAAAATTTGGATGTCTGACCAGATACAATAAGGAGAGACTCATTTAGAAGACTCTGGGAGAGATAGTGCATTCTATCTCACGCTGTCATTAATCTGAATTTTCCTGACATTCTGGGCTCTGTGTTTTGAACCACCTTTTAGAACAAATTTCTTGTACATGCACCTGCAGTTAACTCCTTAGTGAATCTGTGTTTAATACAACGCACAAAACGGCAACCACAAAACTTTTCTTACTGTTTTTGTTTGTTTTAAAAATAATTTCATTATAAATCCAGACCTTTTATGAAGAATTTCTCAGCTACTTTCTCTGCCTGAAGCTGAACTGTATGTTACCTTGATTTCTATTTTAGCATTGACAGAGATAGACTAATTGAAACAACTTGTGTTCTTGAATTTCCACAGTTATATAAAGCAAGATCTTTATGTAATTACATGTTTTTAACATCTCATCATACCTTTAGAATTTAATAAGATCTTCTTTAATTGTTTAGTTTCGGATGTTTCATTAAAGCTTTGTGTGATTTAGTGAAAGTATTATATATGTCCCTAAAACCTCCAAGGGAAAAATTCAGTGATCCTGTAGTGGTTTACAGTGATTAGGCCTGAAGGTGTTGCCATTGCTATTACTTACATTTAATGTCTTCTGCAGTCTTTTAAAAGTCTGTTTTGTTAATTTGGAACTGAAATTTGTCTGTCTTTAAGGTGATATTACTAATTTGCAAGTATCATTTTAATGATGATGATGGAATCTTCTGGTAGTAAAAATGAATCCTTTAAAATGCTCCGAGCATTGACTGTGGCATCACAAGTCATGTAGGACTGATGTGCTGTATTCACTGCGGAAATGCATGTGGGCTTTTTGTTTTGCTTTTTAAGGCTAAAAGGAGAGAATCAGCAGCTGATAGAGTACAGAAAGAAGCTTGATGAGCTGCGTTACTGGTTGGAAAATGTAGAAAATGCTCTGGACACAAGATTTACATTCAACCATGGAGAAAACTTGCAAGAATTGAAGGCAAGATTCATTAGTGTGTATATGTGTATACACCTGTATGTCTTGTGCAAAGCATCAGGACGTGGTTTTTGGGGAGGGGAATTTTCACATTGTAAATAGCCAAAGAAATATTATGGTTCTGTGAGACAGTTTTATGAGATTACTTACACAGGCAAGGTGCCTCTCGGAATGAAGTCGGGTTGAGTTGGTGACTGTGTTATCTAGCCAGAAGATGGTGTCTTTGTATGAGAAAATGAGAAATAGATACGCTACTGATAAAATTTAGCAAGTAGAATTTCATGGGAGATGATGCCTCCATGTCAACTTTATAACTATCAAAACTTAGAGCAAAAAGCTGATAACCTTAAATGGTGAGTAAACACCATTGTCCCATTTACTGAGCAGTTTTAATGCTTTTTTTACATGTGTAAGATTTTATTTAGCCTGCTGTTTAAACTGTCAAGGCTTTGGTCTTTTCAAATGAGTTGTGTGCTTATGTATGTATTTTTCTTGTTTGTTTTCTGTCTGGCTTTGACAGCAAAACATCTTTGGTTTGTAGGATGTGCCAAAGAGAATGTTTCTGAAATTGTAGAAGAATGGGGGGAGTACCCAGTCCAATTAACCTGCTTGCTCATTTCTTAAAAATCAGCAATTTATCAAAAGGCAAGAAATCAACGAAGACAAAACCCAAACAACCTCTGTTAGACCAAATCTAGGTGGGAAGGCTTGAACAAGTATATTGAACAACGCAAAGTAGTTGCAGTTGCTTGCCTAAACAAATTGATGTCAGTTGAGTGTTTACCTTCTGACTATCATCAAAGTGTATTTTGTCTTAACCTTCTGTCTTAATATAAATGCCTGAAGTGAAGGGTAGAACTGGAATAAGGGGAGAAAGGGTAGAACTTGCGAGGGAAACACTGCTAGAGCACGTTATTAAGTTTGGCCCTGTGTGAGCAAGAGTGTTTTCAATTTTGGTTATGTACATGAATGAAAAGTTTTAAGTTGGCAACAGAACAGGTGCTGAGCAAGGTTGCTGGTCTTGTTTTGTCTAGTCAAATAAAGAACAATAAGAAGGGATATGATGATGAGAATAACGAAATGTAGGGAAGATGAGCTATTATTAAAGGATGATATTAGGGAAATGGCAATAACTGATGTTAACTGATCAGTCAGGAATAAATACAGATGAGAATGAGAAGAGTTCTAAGTAGAGCTTCTGAAGCAGTGTCCAATTGAAAAGATTGTAACATGTTTTAAGGAAATAATCCTTTTAAGGTAGATAGACCCTTGAAAATTTAGGGAAGACACTGCTTGGTATAGTGCTTATTGTAGAAGAGTACTCTTTTCAGTGATCTCCCATCCAGGCCTGTGTTCCTGTCGCTTTGCTGTGCCCACCTCCACAATAATTGTGTAACAGGTTAGTTCAAATATTGGAGTGTAAAAATATGATGTACTTGCTATTGTAATTTTTTTATTCTAGTGTTTCAGAAACAAAATTTGATACCTACTCCACAGTGCTTCTGGTCTGTGGCCAAATGATAGTACAGTTGATTTAAAGTCAGTAGGAATACAGGCATAGCTTTTTGGTTTTTTGCACATTCTGACCTGCACTTCATGTTAAAAAACAAAGCAAGCTGTGGATGATTGATCAAAATGACGTCCTAAGGTTATGTTTAGTTTTAAATATCTTTAGAGTATACTTTAAAAGTCTAGTACCATGTACTTGTATTATGCATGTTAGATGTAGCACTGTAGTGTTTTGTGTTTTGGGTTTCTTTTTTTTTTTTAATGAATGCAGGCGACAAGTTTGATTGACAGTGTGTTGCCTTTTGGATACAAGTGGTATGTCCAGAGCTGCTCAGTCTTGTGAGATGAGAATTAGTGTGCTTGATGTGAGGCTGTACATTGTGAAGGTTTTGCAAGTTTTTCCAGTAGCAATAAATGTTGGTATTTGAATAGATGTTTTAATAATTCCTAGATCAAGCATAGAAACCAAAATAGAAGCTTTTCTGGTGCATATTTCCAGGAAAATGTCTAAATATTTGAGTTAAAAGGAAGCTTCCCCCTTCCTTTACTTAAACATATATGCATTTTGCTTTAGTCTAAAACTCTTCTGTCCCTTCTAGGTCTTAAGTGAAGAGATGGAAGCACAGGGTGACAAACTGGAATGGCTGAACAGAACTGAACCTGAAGTGCTTTTGGATAAAAATGTTGATCTTCAGGAAAAAGACAAACTTTCTGGTTGCCTGCAGTCCCTCAATGTGAGGTGGAACAAGGTGTGCATTTCTTGAGCACAGGGTACCTGAAGCTGAAAGGAGAGTGGTATATTTGGAATGATTATTTGCCTTATCATGTATCTGTAGCATGTACATAAAATGACTTAGAAGCCGCACGAGCAGGAAATATACCCCAAATAATTTCTACATGAAAATACTGGTGGGCATTTTTCCATCGGTTTGAGTTTTAGTTAGCTTGGGGTTTTTTGTAGATTTTTTTAAATTTCTTTTGTATTGGCTTTCTCTTAAAAGATTAATGAAAAGTATTTATCAGCTGGATCAAAAATGTTTTGCTTATTTGAGTCAAACAGTAGTGTATTAAAATTGAGAGTAACAATAAATCTTTGCTGTATAAGAAAAGGGAATGCTTGCAGCAGTTAAGAGAAAAACAAATCAAACTGTGGTAAAGCTTAGTGAAAAAATCTTATCAAGTGTGTCTGGGATTTTTCTTGAGTAAAACTACTGTAAATTAGAAACTCCTGTGTTCAATCTCATTGGCAAGTATATGACAAAGAACTCACTGATTAGGATAAAACGATTTTTTTCAAGCAGAGCATGGAGATCCAAATGAAAAAGAATAGGATTATTTGAGATTATTTTACAGATCGTGGAGGTAAGAATTTGTTAGGGAAGGGGCTTTCTGATAGGTCAGGGAAAGAAAAAAAGATGTGCTTTTTACAAACTCAGGCATGAAAATGGGGATTCCCCAACTGCTTTTTATATTAAATTTGCATCACTACCTTTTAAAAATGTTTAAAAAGCAATCAGTCACATTTGTCTTCACTACAATGCAGTTTAGTTGTAAAATTTTTTCCTTTTTAAATTAATTCCCTATTTCTCTACTTTCATGTGACTGACTAAAAATCATGCTTTGTGTATATTTTCTTCAAAGTATATTCAAATGAGTCATAGTTTTGGTGCTTAGACAGAAAAAAATATGTGAACAACCTGTCTATAACAATTAATTTGTTTATTTTCAATATATAGGTATGACACTGGGATGCACTGAAAAAAACACACTTTAGTACCTCTTGGCGTTTTTTTTTTTTTTTTTTTAGAATACTTTAAATACAATTGAAATACATCTGAGGCATGCCATTCTAACAGGCATGGTGTAGAATAGTTTGTTTTCCAAAAAGAGATTACTTTTTCTGTTAATATAGGTTGTGTTACTGTTTTTGTTTCTCTCTGCTGGGCTGTAGGTGCTCAGAGAAGTGCCTGACAGAGTGAGAGAACTTGAGGCATTTGTTGGGCAGTCTCGTCTTGTTACACAGACAAAATCTTCTGGTGAGTGATCAGTCCTTCTGCTCTGCGTAATTATATTGAGTTTATTCCTGTTTGTAGTCAAAAATAAACAAAAAACCTCTTCTCTGTGGACTTAGACAAGTGTAAGTAAGACATGTTGTAGAACTGCGCTCTGCTGGGGGCTACCTTCACGCTATTACGAGAGAGAGGGAATGTTTGGGTAGGGAAAAAAAATCATTCTACTGTTCATGATTGGGGAAGTCTTTTGGAGTTCCTACAAGAGTTTTGAAGTGGAGAAATGTTTTAGTAAAACTTAGTCCTCCTCATAAGGAGCTAGTGTACTAGGTACGGAGTAAAAACCCAAAATAACTTTGCTTGTGACAGCCTGGTTTCCTGTGGATTTGTGGTCATGCCTTTTACTAATTAAGATCCACTAGGAGCTTTCCATACAGCTAATTATTTGCAAAGTATGTCCTGCATGTAGATACTTTGCAGTCGTATAAATAAAGGCCATTCTGCGTCTTTTGGCTCAGTTTGGGACACAGATGTGTCTTTCTCATCTGCTGGATTCCTGAATCTGTTAGGGAAACCTGGCTGAATATATGTTCTTGCATCAGACACTGACACTGGCAATATTTTCAAGTTGTTAAATGCAGTTCAGCAGATACAGATTGTAAACAACATACCCAGATATCCTTTTTAGAAAACTAGGTAGAAAAACCCTTGCCTGAAAGATTATGCAACTTAAACTTCGGTAAATTGGCTCTCTTTTGGTTTTATTTCAGCATCAGTAAACAAAATTAAAGAGGCAAATCAATTTTTGTGTAATCCTTTTAAAACCGTGATTCAGCATGTTTTTCTTTCATACAAGGTGTTTAAGTAAAGCTCCTGTGTTTCATTGTTTGATGTACACATCCAGCTTGATGTAACTTAATGTTTCTTGGAACTGGAACACGACTTCTGGAGCGAACCTTACTGTTCAGCTCATTCCACACTTCTTTGAAGTGTCAGATTAAAAAGGTAGAAAGGATGTGGCTGAACTAGTGGGCATCTGTCCCTTCTTCAGACAGTTGTGTGTTGCCAAATCCATGAAGCACTTACTGAGGAAACTTGACTGACTTGTGGCTGAGTGAATTCTGAACCAAGAGTGACGAAGACCTTTCTGCTGCATAATAGAAAAGTGAGGAAGGCAATTTTAGACATTTATCTTAAAAGTATTGGGGTTTTTGTGCTTAATAAGGGTCAGTTCCCTTTTGTGTCAAAGAGTGTTTAGCTTCATTCTGTTAAATTTAATGTAGTTTTGTCTTTGAAAACAAACAAGATGAAAACTTGTTTGTTTTAAATTCATGCGGAATCATTTGGGTCAGTCTTTGGCATGCAGTAAAAAAAAAAAAAAAGCCTTAAAGGGGCAAAAGGAACTTCTCATTACTTTGTTTCTGTTTGTTAAAGTACAATTTTTGCTGTGCTTTGTCTGTAGATGCTATTGCATGTTAATAGGAGTTACAAAAAGTCGTCGTAATTCCCAGAACTGCATGTGTGGCTGTGACTATTTTTTTTTTTTTCTTTAACAGAACCCCCAAACTCTATTTCAGATATCCAAAAGGTGGTGCTAGCATCTTCTTCGTTGGAAATTCCTGTTCAGACGCAGCAGGCTTTGGAACTTTCTGCACCTGCTGATCTGGACAAAACTAGAAGTGAGCTGGCTGACTGGTTGGTATTGATTGACCAGATGCTCAAGTCAAACATAGTCACTGTGGGAAATACTGAAGAAATCAATCGGACTATTGCACAAATGAAAGTATGTGTTGTTGTGAAGGCTAGTAGAAAATTGTCTCACACTTTAATAGTTTTTACATTAAGTAAAGAAATAAAAAGCAATAACGTGTTTAAAAATGGGAAAAAAACCCACTGACAGCAACGAAACACGTAACCTGAAAGTTAACTTTAAATGCTGTTATTACACTGTATTTCCTGTTAATTCTTGTGTCCCTATGTGAGCTAAGCACTGCTATTTTTTTTGTTTAAAACAAAGAAAATGGAGAATACCTCCTGAAAATGACATCTTTTGTTGATTTTATAGTAACTTGAAGACTTTGGAGCAACTTCATGATTACATGGAGGGTGACCTTTATGATTCACTCTTTATAGGTTTCTAATGAGTTTTGGTGTGCTGTAGTTAGACTAAACTGATTTCCAGAGACATGCTAAAATGATTAAAAGTCGTATCATAAATGCTTATGATGTAAATGTTTGTTTCTGTTGATAGCTCATGCTATGCTGAGCCATGACCAAGGGCAATATTTGTGAGATGTATGCAGCTGTTAAGGTTCATTTTATTTGACTTGATATCAATTAACATGAGTAACTGTAGAGTAGAAGCTGCAGGCTAAACAAGTGCTAAACTGATTTTGTGAGTGTCTAACATAATTTGGAATTTGAAATAATGTGATGTACAGTATCTTTGGAGACACTTTCTTTTAACTGAGTAATATTTGTAATATGGGCTTCTGGCACATACCATAGTGAAAGAGCTATGTTTTTTATACATTATATAGTCTGATTGTTCCTTCCTGTCCTTTTCCTTCTCCACCTTCCCTTCCTTCACTGCTGCCTTTCATATATATAAATGAGGAGAGCTTGGTAGGAGGAAAATAAGTTATGGAAGAGTGAAAAATAGACACTAGAAAATATTGTGCAATGACCGTGATAACTGTGGTTTGTACAGGTTAACCTTCACCTCTGGATTTTCAGTAACTACAATTTAGAATATTTTTGCTTTTTAAAGCAGTGCTATAATACTGTGACAGTTCAGGGTTTACAATAATGATAACACCAGGAATATACTTGTGGAGACACATGTTTTTTTTAATCTACAGATATAATACAGGCTAAGTTAACTTAATTCTACTTTTTAAACTTTAATCATATGCTAAATCTCAACAGGTAACAAATGCAGATATGGACTATCGTCACCCTCAGCTTGATTCTGTTTTTACATTGGCTCAGAATTTGAAAAATAAAACTTCCAGTGCAGACATTAGAACAGAGATCACAGAAAAAAGTAAGTTTCTTTGTATCTTTTTTTCTTAAATTCTTGATTTTTAGCCTAGCTGAAATTGCCTTCCTTTAAAAAAAAAAAAAAAAAAAAAAAAAAAAGGAAAACTTAGCACTTCTGTGGCTTTCACTTAAACAGTTTAATGAAAATTCCTGGAACAAGAGTTGCCACTTGTTTTCTTGATGGGCCATTTTTTCAAGTTCAAAGGTAAATATTTTTGCTGGGATTTCAAAATATCTTGTAAACACTTTGAGAACTTGACAGCTACAGACCCGGGGAGGAGAATTTTATTTATTGAGAAATGGAGCTAATAGTGTACCTTTATTTTTGTTGAGCTTTGAGACACTGGACATTAAAAAAAACATCAGTGTGTTGATTTAGGACAATAGCTTTGTGTGTGTACCTTGAAAATTATTGACTAAGAGCTAGTAGAGATTTTAAGTTACTGTCATTTACTTGAAAACTGAATTTCCAGTTTAAAGGTATTCCCTCCCTTTGAAATGTATTTCACAGGTACTTAAGGAATGAATCATACAACTGTCAAAATTTGAATCTGAGGGACAATCTCTTTTTTGAGCTCTTATGCTTTGCAGGTTACTAAGATTAGAAAATTCATGCAGCAGGGAATACCACAGGAGTAAGCATGGAAAGATGTATCTCCTTATGTTCTCTTCTGCAATGTAGTTTTCCTCTACTTACATCTACGTGAATTTCTCAAGTGTCTGTAAGACTTGATGGAGATGACACGGTTAGATAGAAAGCCCACAGATGGATGGTTTTTCTGGGGGTCTGATGAGATGGCATCTGCTGTCTGAGGTTCACAGGACTACGGACTGGGTGGGGGGCGTAAGATTCAAGGAAGTGACTTAGTTTTGTAGTTACTCAGAACTAGGGGTCAGGTGGAAACTTGAGGGGAGGAGAATAATAACCATGGGAGTTGTTCAACAAGGGGACATCTCGTCAGACACAAAACATTCTTAGTTCTTTGGAAAAGCTGAACAAGAAACAAAGGTTAAACACTAAGTAGAATATACCATCATCTGTGAAATATAACAGACTTCTGTGAGTCTGCTGTATGTTGTTAGATAAGTTTAATTTCTCAAACAGTGAGAACAGAGACAAGTTTCCTTCTCTAGAACTTCCCTCCCAATTGCTGCATGGTCACTGGGAATTGAAAACACAGTCTCATTTGGAATTCTTTCCAGTCTTTTCTGCCTTTGATGTCAGAATTTTACCCTTGCCAACTTTTTCTATCAACTTACCTATTGAATGCACTCAATCCTGAGACTGGCAAGAATTAAACATTTTTTTTCTTTTTGCTGCAGACTGAAAAAAGGGTAAATACGTCAGCAGTGCAGAATGAAAGGTTAACCTGACCATTAATAAGAAAAAGTATATGAAGAAGTATTCTTTCCATAATAATAATAATATTACGTAAACATAAAATATCTGTCTATTTCAACCAAGTTGCCATTGTGGACAGCTATTTCTCAAGGCTATGTTTTTTTTCCTTCCAGCATTATGAGAAGACCCTAAGCACTTGAGGCTTTTCTCTGCAGTTCATTAGCCAGCACACAGGGTGTTAGTCTTTTTTCCACTCCTGCTGTTTTTTGCTTTTGCTGTTTTGGTGAAACTGCTGATTTCTCCCAGCAGCTGCTGGTTTCTTTTGAACATACTCTTTATCTAATATAGTAACAATTTTTTTAAATGTAAAAATCATACTGTTATTTCTGTTGGGTCACTGAAGCTTTCTTTTAAATTCTTCTTCAGCAGGAGCTACATCATGTCTGAAAATTAATCCAGAAGCTGCCTGTGCATTGAAATTGATGAATTTATATTGCACAGATTATTGCACCAGTAATATTTACTGTGACAAGTGGGCTTTGCTGCCACAGTCTTTGAGAGCTTTGTGAAACTGAACAGAATATTGCTGAATGTATTGAAGAGATTTTCTGAAGCAGATCAAGCATAATGGCATTGTATAATTGCAAAAAGTTTTAAAAAAAATATAAAATCCACTTAAATGGTTTTAACTTAAGCACAACCTTTGACATTTTTACTTTATGGGAAATTGAAGTGAGTTGAGTGTTAAGCATGTTAGTTTTCTCATAAAGTAGCATATTTACTGTTAAGATAAATACTTAGATGTCTTGCATTCTTCCTACCTCTTGTTTCTCTTAGTACAGATATACTCAAGAAATCCATCTTAGATTTTTTTTGGTTTTGCTTTTTTGCATTCATTTTTTTCACACATTCTTTTTTATCACATTCTTTAGTGATATAATTTGTTCCCTGTAACTGTCATGACAGGTAATAGGGAAAACTGTTTCCACCTCTATAGGCTTCCAAGTAATATATTTTTTTTAATGGTCTGTGAGTATTCAGGAAAAAGATATGATGTAATGCATTTCTCTACAAAGACAGATTCACTGCTTTTTGTGATGCACTGTTTTTTGGTTTAGGCCCTTTTGTTGTCTTTTTCACTGCTTGTTTATTAAAGGCTAAAGTGTGTTTATGCATCATCTAATATAACTATTTATTGAGAGTGGAATGGAATATTTGAAGGAAATGGGGTGTGATCAATAAGTTCTCTCTTCTGCTGTGTCATCTACATAAGCCTGTAGAAACCTGTGGTGGAATTAAACTGCCAAAATAGGTTGTTACTGGAGTCTTTCTACCTTGGCCAGAATTGTAGTACCCATGGCACTTGAATGCCTTCAACAGACAGTGGTCTGGAATATTTAATTCAAGGTATCCAGATCCAAACAGTATTTATTTACTTGTTTATTTGGCCTGGTTTAAATTACAGATGCACAAAGAGGACTTGCTGGTCCTATCACCCTAAAATTGTACTCCTTGGAGCCCTGCTGCTGTCATATCTCTGCAGTGCAGCTGCAGCAGATTTGCTTCCCACATGTGTATACTTAAAAAGTAAAATAATGCCTTTGAAATGTTCCAGAAATAATAGTTGTTACCTGTATGCTGACCTGCTTAAACAAGAGGAATCCAAACACATGCATTTTTCATTTGCTTCTGTAAATATGTGAACTACGTGGTGAACCAAAATATTGAATATGTAAACTACTGTATTTGAAAATGATTTATATTATTGCCTTTTGTCCCAGTAATTGTATGTATGGCTACTTGTTCGTTTGCCTCATTTTTTTCATGTTCTGTATTGTCCTGCACAGTGGAGAAGCTGAAGAACCAGTGGGACAATACCCAGCATGGCGTGGAAAGGCGGCAGCAGCAACTGAAGCATATGCTGGTGGACAGCGTGCAGTGGCATGAACAGAGGCAAGAAATGGAGCACCTCATGGAGCAGTGTGAGATCCGTCTGCGCATGCTCCTGCAGGCCCCGAAAGAGGTGCTCGCCAGACAGATTTCAGAGAGCAAAGTAAGACCATTTACGCATTTTTTTTTTCCAGACCAGATTCCTCAGTCTATGTAATGATTGTGGATTCAATTGATGAGTGAATGTACAATGTAGTCATAGCACTGTTTTGGCAATTCTGCCTCTTTTTGAGTATGATATATCCTAAATTGTCTGTATTTTTCAATATATCAGAATATATTAAAGAATCACGTTCTAGTAGGGTGACATGTGCATGTGTGTGTTTGAAAGCTTGGTTGAAATGAGTATAATGCAGCATCAAATAAATGTTACTATGCAAAAAGCTTGAACCCCAGACCAATTAAAGTTTATTGATACAAAATTTACTTCATAGAAATCTATTAACAGTAGTTTAGTAAATCTGGGAATGGACCAAGGTATTCAAAATCATCATGAATTTCACTTCTCATGGGTGTCAAGCATATTCAGTGCTCCTTTTTTTTTTTGATCCCAAACAATTTTCAATGCTTTTTATATCACAGCAAGCATGCTGCGATAAATCCTTAAATCTAGTGTCCTTTGTCCTGCTGGCTCTCAGAAAAAGGGCAGACTGTAGGTGGCACAGTATGAGAACTAAAGAAACAAATCAGCAAGGAGAGGCGTTTATTAGTGCAGTATTTAGAACAGAGCTATAATAAAGTTTAAAAAAGCATGTGGGTATGTGTAGACAGATTCAGAAAAAGACAATGAAGGGGTGCAGCTGGGTATGGAAAGAGGAAGGGGGTATTGTGAGAATTCCTTACCAATTCATAACTATTAGAATAAACAGTGAATTTGAGTGTTTTCCATTGTCTATCTCTACCTGAACAGAGGATTAGAAGAGGACTATTAGGTGTGCTTTGCTCTCTTAAGTGAAAGCAGGCCCATGCCCAAACATATAGTACAGAGGCCAAAAGATGCAACTGGATATTTATATGCAATTTTTTTTTTTCAGTTAGAAATAATCTTGAGTTCATCGTAATGTCAAGGCACATTTTAAGTATCATAACACAAAAGAATGAAATCAAATGCTGCACATTTCATTTATGCCACTTTTAGGTGCCACTTATCATAATTTAAATGTATTCATGATACACAAAATATGAAAATGTTATTGTTTCTGTTGCCAGTAAAATATAGAAGAGGATTTTTCTAACCTTTGGCGGTTCTGGCAAATACAACTTCTCCTCACCTATTAGTGTTTTGATTAGTTAATTATCAAGGCATAATATTGGTAGATTTTCTCTTTAAGATTTTTCTTAAAGTGGAAAAATATGCTCATTTTGCTTAAAAAAAAAAAAAGCCAAAACCAAGAGGCTTATAATATGATGAATGCATATTATGAAAAATACTCTGATTTTTATTTTTATCTGTCTCATTCTGGAATTGCTTTTTAGCTTTTAGTACAGGATTTGCATAGAGGTGACATCACGGTAGCAGCATTCAATGATCTTTCTAATAAATTACTTCGAGAGTATCGTGATGATGACTCAAGGAAAGTGAAGGAAACCACTGACCAAATGAACGCTTGTTGGGTTAATCTGAACCAAAGGTAATTACAATGTTTCACACTGTGTAGCAGTTTGTGTCTTAAATTTTCTTTCTGTGTATACATGTACATTGCGGTCTCTTTTCTGCTCTACTGCAGCATTTAGGGCTACTGTGCGTAATTAGTCAATTATAGTCAAGGTCTTTTGATAGTTGAAGTTCACCATGGAAGACTTCTGAGTGACTTCCCATTTATGTGATTTTTTTTTATTATTTTTTAAAGGGAAAAGAAGGTTTCTCGTGTTTAGTTTCAGGTTTGCCTTTGGCTTTTATTCTTTAAGTGTCTTTGAAGAGTTCCTCTCTTGTTCATTATGTATACTCCATGTATTTGTAGTTTGTTGCTGTCCTTTCTTTTCATAAGGCTGTAAGTATTTAGCTTGATCTTCCAATGCATTAATTCATTAGGACCTTTCATCTAATGGACACTTTCCCTGAATGGGGCTGCACTTTGGCTTCCTGACTGTGGTGCTTCCAGCACTCTTATCTAGAAAACAGTTGAGCTGTCGGAACTGAAACTTAGTTGAAACTTCTTTCTATTCATTCTCTGTTTAAGATGAATCTGTAGATATGTCTTAATGAAAATGAGGTATTTTCCTATGCATAATGTTTTTCCTACAAGGTAATCTAATCTCTGCAGAAATGCTTTTTAGTATTTGATATTGATAGACAATTGACATTGAAAATAGTGTCTGAGTCTGCAGCTTAAGACTATATGCTTTGTGGCTAAAGGGACAGAGGACAAAACTGGTCCTGTTCATGTGGGAATGGGGAAGATGATAGCCAAAGTCTGTATGTGTGTGTGAGTATATGTGCTTGTAAAAGGAGCAGCTACCTTTGTAACGGGATGTCAGTTAATGGAATGAAAATCCTAGGTAGTAAAGGTGCTGAAGTTCATGTTAGCTCTCGAGGAATGAGAGGCACAAAACTTGATAGAATTGTGGAACCGCATAATGCTTTGGATTGGAAGGGACCTTAAAGATCATCCAGTTTTAAACCTTGTGCCATGGACAGAGACACCTTTCACTAGGCCAGGTTGCTCATAGCTCCAATTAGCCTGGCCTTGAACACTTCCTGAGATAGAGCATCCACAGTTTCTCCTATGACAATGCCCCAGCAGTCTCGCAGTAAAGAATTTTTTCCTAATATCTAATCTAAACCTGCCCTGTTGAGTTTAGAGCCATTATTCCTTGTTATATCCCTACATGCCCTTGTAAAAAAGTCCCCCTCCATCTTTCCTGTAGGCCCCCTTCAGGTTGGGAAGGCTGCTATCAGGTCTCCTGAGAGCTTTCTCTTCTCCAGGCTGAACAACTCCAATTCTCTCAGTGTATATTCATAGGAGAAGTGCTCAAGACCTCAGATTATCTTTGTGGCCCTCCTCTGAATCTGTTTCAATGGGTCCATGTCCTTCTTACGAAGGAGTTGAATGCAGTACTCCAAGTGGGGTCTCATAAGAATGGATTGGAGAGGCAGAATCACCTTCCTAACCTGCTGACCACACTCCTTTGTAATCTGGGACACAGTTGGCTTTCTGGGCTACAAGTGCACATTGCTGCCAAGTCTTTCTCCTCAGTACTATTCTGAGTAAGTAGGTAATAAAGGAAGCAGAGTAGAATGTCTTTTTACCCTTCTTTGCAGAAGAATGGTGCTTCTGTCGTGTTTTGGATGTGGCAGCTTGTTTCCTAGTTAATTAGAGGGTGAAGGAAAATAGCTCCTTGTTGGATTAGTATTAACAGTAGACTACAACTCTGTAGTAGTTTCATTCACATTCAGACTTCGCAGTGTTTTGGCATAAACCTGCCCACCACTCAGAGAAGGTGACCAGGAAGAAGAACTCCTGCCTGAAAACCTCTGTTTTTGAATCTGCTTAACGTCTAGAATTGTCTAGCTATTGTGTTTTGCAACTGAAGCTCCTCAATTATCACTGTGGCTGCTGTTTTGCAGTCTGCAGCCTGGGGAAGGTGAATGTCTCTGTTTTTTAACTAGTGCATGAATGTAAAGGAGAACTCTGAGAACCAGTGGGTAGCCAGAATGGGGAGTTGCCCAACAGAACCCTATCTGAGTAGAATTAAAAGGGGGGAAGGTGCAGTGCAAGCACATTTTCAAGAGAATGAAGGCTTTTATACCTGCTTTAAATGCAAGAAATAGGAATAATAGTGACAAGCCTTACTTTTTCTAGCAGATATTGGGTCATAAAGAAGTTGTACATGGAACACACATGGCTTCTAGAAGTGCGTATCTGTATTTATAGAACAATGCTTTAACATACCAGTCTGTTACTGTAATTGGAGGTTGTGGAAGGGGTGCTTAGTAACATTACCTGGAAAAATTGCAGTCCTGAATAGCACAAGAACTTTACCAGGACGACTGTAGCCAGGGCATGTAAAGTTGAAGGAGCTTATTTTAAAACTGTTGGCATTAAGAGATTGAAGCTCCCCAGCTTGACATTGTGTAAATTGGATACTTTGCCCAGTGGCTATTTATGTTCTATTTTTATACTTTAAGGTGAAGCTATAGTCATTCTATGTGTTTGTGCTGCCTTAGTAATGGATTATACTTGCTGTTCTGTCTCAGATGTTAGTTTCTGAATTTCTTTTGATCACATACTTGTATGCATTGCAGATTTTTAGTTTAAATCTGAAAAAAGTAATTGGGTGGAACAGAAACCTGAAACAGAGCCATGGAAACTTAAATAGCAGAGTTACAACTTTCTTTTTCTTGGGCTGTCTTTGCTAATAGAATCTGTTTAGGTTTTCTCCACTACCCCTGTGTTAAGTTAGCTGCATTTGAAAACATTTCTCCAGCTGCTTTTCACATTTATTTCTTGCATCCTGGAAGGACCCTCTGTCTTTTGAGGCTGCACCAATTGTGTTAGAATTATTTGAAAATCTGAGACATCTTTTTATAGCATAGGATAGTTGTTAATCTGAAGCACAGAATTCTCTATTTTTTATTTTATGTTTGAGGCCTTTACTGGAAGGCAGTGGAAGTATTTGTATCTGCTCTGTAAGTGTTGCTTGCTACTGCTATACGTGTCCTCTTTAAAGACATACATGTAATCTCAGAACATTAGTTTTAAATCTGTATGTATTTAGTGAAAGGATTGTTTTTTAGCTTTAATACAGGTACACTACAATATATATGTAATGGGACTGTAATAGGATTTCATTCTTTCTTTGAAGTTCAGCCAAGCGGAAAGTTTGAGAAATTAAGACTTTAGGCTGAAGACAATATTCCTCAATGAATGTTATTATCTGTGAAGTTCTGACTGTCTCAATTCCCATCTAGTGCATCAGTACTTAAACTTAGAGATCTAGGTCACTTAGTGTTTCATCCTTTGGGGCTTTTCTTTTTCTTTGAAGGTCACCTTTATCACCAGTCTGTTCTTTCTGTTATCAATCCTGTTCTTCCACCTTTGGCCTTAACCCCCTGCTAGGGAAGAAAAACCCTGCAGAGGGAGAGGGTTTTGAAGTTAGAGCTCATAACTGCTTTTACTTTGTTTTTCTCACAGTTGCTTGGTGTGCTCTAATTTTATAGCTGGTGCTTGTTATCTTTTCTAGGCAATATCTGTCAAAATATTTGTAATCCCTAGCATGCTATTTATTATTTTTCTCGAGAGTGGCTGAAGCATTCCAGAGCTCCAAGTAAGAGGCAAGAATGAAGGGTTATTGCCTTCCTAGTCCTTTGAGCGTAGCCAAAATTTGGGCAAGCATGAGATTAGGAATGATTCTTAGTGTCTTATTTTGGTTAAAGTATTTATTAACAAGTGACTTAAGCTTTTAAAGTAGGGGTGACCACACAGTCTTTTTGCAAGCTGTCTCTAGAAAATTCAATTGGTTATGCTAATACTTAGGAATGTAAGGCTGGCAGAATTGGGGTTGCATGAGATTTTGTCATGGTCCTTGAAAAAAACCAGCTTTTCCTTGCATCTGTCTTTTCTGATGCACTAGTAAACCAGGATACCTCCTTTGAAATGTCATCCCGAGTGGTGCTAAACACCCACAACTTCTTTTCTAAAAGGAATATTTAAGTTCTGAAATTCACAGTTCAAAACAGAGTGATTCCTTAATACTGCTGAGCAATACTTTTGCCACAGCATGGAAAGGAGGGAAGAAAGTTGAAGTAGGTGGGAGGAGGCAGAAGACACAAGTTTGGGCCTGTCTGGAGAAACATGGAAATATCAAATACTGGGTGTTTTGGCCTTACCTTACTTGGAATTAAAGATTTACCCCTGAAATCTTACAACATGGTTAGTGCTTGATGTGAGAATGAAATTGAACTTTGTTTCTTTAGCAGCAGCATTCTAGCTAATAGCTCTGTTAGGGGTTTCTGTACAGTATGCTGGTGTGGGAAAGCTTGTTCCTTTTGTCTTGATTTTGGGAAAATGAATGCTGCAGAATAACAGCCTCCAATGGATGAAATTTAGTTTGTCATGCTTTAATTAATGTTGCTAATCAGAGCTTTTAAAATTGCTGACTATAATAGTTTTCCCTCGGTTTCATTTCAATGACAAGGGAACAGAACTGTTATGCAGAAGTGTAACGTGATTTTTTTTTTTCTAGAAGTTCATTTTGAAGTTGCTGATCAACAATATAATTAAAACATTTTAAGTTCTCTCATTACATACTAGAAAAATGCACCAACACAAACTTTTGGATGATTGAAAATTTGGGCTATATTCTGCCAGTCTATTTAGATTCAAGTATGTTGAGCATGGCTTGATTGTTACGATGGCAGTGTATTATTCTTTTCATTGGAGTGATAGTGTCAAAAGTTTTGTCTTCTAGCAGATAGAACCAGGTATTTGACTTTTCATCCCTTAGCACTCTTAAGAATTTATGTGACTGTTTCTGCTCATTGTAAAAGAGGAAACAAAAATCCCCCAAACTCTCAGTGCTTCTACTCCATGTGATTTTTGTAGTTGGGAAAAGCATTCACACTTTTCACACATGGGAATAACACTTCTACCATTTGGGGCAGCATAAGTCCATGATGTTAATACTCTAAAAGGAAAATCTAGGTTTTTAATTAATAACTTAGCTCTATGTGTCTTTTTAAAAAGGTCTGCAACTTGTATAACCAGTTCAGAACATCTGTGGGTAGCTACAGATATAAAAGCCAGAGAAACAGTGATATAAATAAAGCAACCTGTACAAATATATATTTACTAGAAATATCTTTCAGATTTCCTTTCAGTAGTTTTGTTATGATGTATGTAATGCTGTATTTTTTGGGGCAATATTCTGACAGTTGTCTTGTTTTCAGAGCTGTTGATAGGCAGAATTTCTTGGAGACAGAGCTGAAGACGGTACAGGCCTCACACAAGGATCTGGAAAGCTTCCTCAAGTGGCTTCAAGAGGCAGAGACAACAGTTAATGTTCTGGCAGATGCATCCCAGCGTGAGAACACTGCTCAGGATAGTGCCTGCATAAGGGAACTCAGAAAGCAGATGCAGGTGAGAAACTAAATAGTGTTGTTATTCGTGCTTTTTCTCAAAGGCAAAAAGGAAAAGCTATCTTCCAGGGTGGGGAAAGCAACCTATTGAAAGATGTTTAAAAAACAGTATTTTAGAAGTCAGATGTATGAAGGAAGCAGATTTTCCTTCCTAAGGTTTGAAGCACATATTTTTGTATACATCAGTGGCACTGAGGGCTCTTAAATGTCCTTGGAGAGTGACTGTTTTCAGAAGGTGCATGCTTGATTAAACCAAGTCATATGGTGTGATTATCCAACCAAACAGTTTAATCTACTTCCCTCCAAGTAAAGCCCTCCTGGGCTGCATTGTCTCCTATTTCTGCCTGCTGCTTTCCGTTTGCTCTTCCAGCAATCCAAGAAGTTGTACTTGGACTGCCTCCTCTCCCTCTCCTAGTGCCCAGCAGCTCTGCAGCTGGCTTTCCTTCTTGTACAGGCCACAGACTTGGAAACCCGAGAAAAATGACTGAGGAGTCTGACACCACTTATTAAATCTTGCACTCTGGGTTTGGAATAATGTCATCTGTGATCTAAGTGGGTTTGAACAGTTTATAATGAAAAATCTTTTTGCTTTTAGTAGTGCTGTTAATCTGAACATATCTAGGCTGAATTTAAATGAAACGAGACTGTTTGAAGTATCTGATAGCAAACTGTTCTTGTTAATCATAGTGAAGAGCACAATGTATTGTGGAAGCTTAGATCTGTTGAAGATGACGTTGCTCACCAATGTTTATATGATTCTTGTCAGTCAGGGAACTCATCTGTAGAGATGTGGTGAAATTCTGAGACTAGTCTGTAGTGGCAACACCTAGAAATTAATGTTATACTTCCTATTGGCACCCCTCCCCCCAGCTACTAATGTAGTGGAGGTGGAAGAGCTAAAACAGGGCATAGGAAGCTAGCAACGGAAGGCAGTGTTGTGTGTAAATAGACTTATTTCCATTACCTTGCACTTTGTCTAGTCAATCACACCAAGATAAAACTGCTGTTTCTTGATTTTTTTTTTTAGTTATTTTGTTGGCTCTATGCAGCTGTGAAGCACTGCGGGTATGGAAGGTTGTTTGCTATTCTTTGTCCTTCAATCTGGTTAAAATTGCCAGAGTTGTGTTGTGTGATGGGGGAGAATTGTTGGGCAAGACTTCCAGCTGTGTGGAGAAGGTCCATATCCTACTCTTGACTGTGCATGTTGTCCTGGTTTATAATCATTGAGAAGGTAGATAAAGATGCTTTGGACATAGCCTCTTATTTTTCAGCATGCCATTACCTGGTATTATCCATATTTTTCTGTGACTCTATGCTTCTACACACTGTGCATGTGAAGCATGATCACTTAACTTAGCTGTGACCTTACATTATATTCTAAGCTTTTTCTAGCTACCCTAGAAAGCATCAAAGGCTGTCATAGCATAATTACTTCCAAAATGAACTTTAACTCCTATCCTACCACCTTAACAGTCTTACTTTAAATATCACTGAAGGCCTTCATACCATGATACTGGCAAACACTCCAAAATCAGTGTTTCTGTTTTTAAATATTTGTTGAATTTCTGAAAACAAAACAAAGCTCTAATGTCTTACTGTACCTTAAAAAATCAAGCCCACTCCCTTGCAAATTCATTTCCTGTTCTTTTCATGTGGAATGGTATAAAATAACAATGGTTATTCTCTTGGTGCTTTTTTGAATATGTAAAGAAGTATTTATTTTAAATGGTTTTAAGAAGAATGCAGGGCTTGTGACTTTCTCTGCTCTGTGTGAAGGTACCTCTGCCCCTGAGGCCTGTGCATCAAGTAAAACTTTACTATGAGTTTAAGATGTGATCAATTCTAGGTAAAAATGCTGGACCTAGATAAAATATGATGAATTTTTTGTTGTTGCTGTTGTTACATGTCATACATTTTTGAAATAGGATCATCTGTTAAACTGGCATCTGTGAATGCATGGGAGGACTATAGTTCATTACATTTTGGGAGGACTATAGTTCATTACATTGTATGCTGGCAGCTCAAGCCACTCTATATGGATTCAGTCATCTGGGAACTGAAGGCTTGTTTTGTGTTCCATTCTGATATCTGAGGCTAGCAACAGTACTATGCAAATAATGCAAACTTTGAGTCTGGTAGCAATTTGTTTTTGAAAAAGAGAAAATCCATAATTGTATCGTAAGTCTTGTCCATTCATAGTCTCAGTATCTAAATGGTTCCACTCAGGTTAATGCCAAAACATTCCGGTCTGCACTGGAAAATGTTTAACAACCACTTGAAAGAGGTTAAAACCTAATTTGAAACAAGGTGCCGAAATTAAACTAGGAAATAGGAGGATGTAGTGCTGGGTCAATGTGGGAAGTCTTGTGCCTACAGATGTGAAGGTGTTCAAAATAATTTGAAAGTTTGGTTTTATTGCAAATAAAAATCAATATGACTAGTGGTGTGCAGTTTGCCTCACTGCTGAATTCAAATTTGTATAATAATTGGGAAGGACAAAAGCAGAAGTGAAAAAAAAAGCAGATGCAAACTGTGGGTTCTGTCTTATACAGAAGAGCCTTGAGCTCTTGCACAGTCGTTTCTGAATGCATTGGTGGTTTTGGACTTGTGCTGCTTCATAAGTTTCCTTAAAATGTGCTTGGTAACAGGATATCAGCTGATAATGCTAGGTTAGAGCTGTTAGGTTAAAGGAACAGACTTGTGGTGGGAGGGAAGAGTAGATGTAAGCCAGGAGCAATGACGTAGAAGGGAATGGTTCAGATGAGTGGTGGAGATGAGGAAGGCAAGTCTGGCAAGGTAGAGAATACAGATGGGAAGATTTCTATATACAGAATAGATTGAAAACTCTCTTTCCTCAAAATGATGTCATCATTGGTGCTGGACAGATCAAGAACAAAACAGAGTGCAGGTGAACAGAGTGGGTTTAAATGGGGTTTACCTGTGGAGTGGTAGAAACATTGATTCAGTCGTAAAAATAAAGATGAAAAGGTTGTCTTAGCAGAATTGGATGGGAAGAGTATTTAAGTGTCCTGTATGCAGAACCTGCACCTTGCATCGATCACACTGGTAGGCGAGTGCCTTAGAAGAGGCAAACCAGTGTATAATGCACTAAGCTCTGCATTATTTTGGATTATATGAACTTGTCAGGATAGCTGTTGCCTCCCTAGTGTGCTGATTGACGTGCTTGAAATGTGTACGTACCTCTTCATGTGGCAAATGCACATTAGATAATATGACTTGTGGTGACTTACCACTTACTGTGTTGATAATGGCCTCCCTGAACCTTTGCTATAGCAGCCCCTCTGATACATGTGTAAAGTAGATTCATCATAGCACCTTTGGAAGCAATAAGGAGTAGATGGCTCTGGTTACACTGCCCTATGATCACACCTAAGGATGTGTTGCCTGTATTGCGTTGTGGGTGTGTCACTGGTAGCAAAACACTTCCATGCTCTTGAGAGTCCTGCTGTCACCCTTAGATGACTTAAATTAGCTCAGTTGGTTAGAGCATGGTGTTAATAACACCATTGTCATGGGTCTGGTACAAACCATGCACTTAGGAAATGGACTCAAAGATCCTTGTGGGTCCCTTCCAACTCAGAATACTTGGTGGTTCTGATAAGAAATAATTCTGCTTTATCATGGGAGAAACATCAAAATTATGTTAGCTCTTTGGATTCAAGGATGATCAGAGAAAGGGATGATAATGCAACTGTATGCTTTTACTTTGTCAAAATCCTATTCTTTCTTGTCTGAAGTCATTCAGGACAATATTTAATTGGAAATGGCTCCTGAAAAACATTGCTTCTTTCTGGTGCAAGTGATAATCCTTTGAGATCCCTTTTACTAAATCAGCCTTAAGAGAGTTTTCATAGAGGTTTCATAGAAAAGAGGTTTAACCCCTGCGTTTTTTCCTTTTGTATTGGGTAATCTAGTTTTGAGAAACGCCTGTGTGATTTATTATTCTTTAATGTATGGCTGATATAATTAGGGCAGGTATCCCTGTGCTCCTCTCTCAAGATTTATAACACAATCTGTTATTCACTCACTCTACAGCTCTGCCAGAGCTGCATTCAGTCTGAGAACGAGAGCATCCTTTTCCAGAGTGAGGGAGCAAATGCTCAGTCTGCTGACAGAAAGCAGCTACTAGGGAAAAACAACTGTTGTGATACACTGGAGCCGTCTTCCTGAAGGAATTCTTTTTTTGTTCCTGCAGCTTTCAGGCTTAAATTAATAACCTTTTTCTGGCTATTTAGTGCACTCCTGAACAGTGGCAGACGCTCGGCTGCTCAACTTCATCTTCCCTCTGCAAAAGCAGAGCTGAGCAGTACCGGTTAGAAGAACCTGTGAAGGCTGTTATTTTTTTTTTTTGCATTTGTTTTTTGGGGTTATTTTTGGAGACAAACTTATGCTATATCAATCTCCTTTGCCTTTGAAACGTATAAAGCCTGTAGCTTGCAAAAGCAGTCCTGGAAGAGAGCATGCTCAGAAAGCTGGCAAATCATTGTCCAGTGACCGGGAGGAAATGATAGTTGCTCTTCATTTATAATGCAAATTCTGAGGTGTCTTCAGAAGTGTGGCAAACTTAAAATGATGGCTGTGGTGAGAACCTCTCTGCAGAAAGTTGTGGTGTTGTTGCATCGTTTACAGAGGATGGCAGTTTCTTCTCCCCGCTACCAGAAGCTTTGTAAGGTAAGAAATGTAAGCCCTAAATCTCGAGTGTGTGTAATGCTAACTCTGTTGTCTTTAGGAGATAAAAAGAAAAGAAAGTAAGCATGGGATGAGTGTCAAAAGTATCTAGGCTATCTAGTGTGTTTTTAAGCCTGCCATGCTCCTGTGTGTGTTTTGTTAAAGAATGCAATAAAAGAAAAAAAACAACCAAGACCCTTCTGTTTGTCGGAGTGATATTTAAAAAAAAAAAAGTGTTCTTTTGCTCACCATGTAAGTGTCTGGAAGCAAACTGTTATGATCAGTGATACGTTTTTTACAAAAATACTACCACTTCTTTTCCATGGGAGTTACTTAATTCTTGGTAAATGTGATACTTTAACTCCTGTGTACCCATTATGTAGAATAGCTGTGTTTTTCCATCCCCAGTGGTTTTTTTCTTTTGAGCTTTATGAAACTTTTAATTAGAAATGAGTTCAGCAGACTAATATACCATTAATTTCTGAATTCACCTATGAAGTTCTTTCAGAATAAAAGAAATCAGGGAAAGTTGCAGGAAAAGCATGTTGACATAGGCTAGCACTAATTGGTATTTTTGATGGTACCTATTTTGGTGGCTGTTTCTACTTCCACCAAGACTGTGTTTATATTTTGTTTTTTTCTACAGGTTCAGTAGTTCTGAACCTTAGTACTGTGGTGATGATCTAGAATACCTAGTAAAATTCACTTTTTAAAGTACTTTGATTGCTCATGAGATTAAAATAAAAAAAATAATGAATTTCAAACTGGTCTGCAGAGTCCATGAATTAATACTGCTGCAGTGTTGGTGCCTCTGTGGTCATACTGGGATATTATTATTAAACTTTAATATAGGGATCCTGTTTTGAAACTTTGGAAAACTATAAAATTTGAGAGGTCTTCATCTGTGTATATACTGATGTAACCTAATAGAAATTGTTTGTCTGCCTTTTGACTTGTTTTTCTATTTTTACTGCTTATGATATTTTAAAACTGCTTGTGTTTTTTGAGGAAAATGTCTGTGTTTTGCATCCAAGGGGTGTGAGAACCAAAGTGCACGATCATGTCTTGTTCTGATGATAAAGCAAAGCCACTATAACTCATCATACTTGCTTCAATCTCAAATGTGCTTTCATAGAAAAATTAAATCAAATTAAAGAGATCCCATCTCTATAGCAGGGTTTGGAAGTAAGGAATGAGCATCATCAGGTTCATAATAATGAAGCTTGTAGAGTAAGTTCTGGCATATGGGAAAAAACATTGTCTTCAAATGGCTGTTTTAGTGTTCTTCTGTTTACAAAGCTGTACTAAGAGCTGTATCTTCATTATGAAGAATGATAGTAGTTTGTGTACATACAAGCTATTTTAACAAACATTCCTCAGATGTTCTTGTCTATCAGATCTGCCATTAAACAGCCTGTTTGGTTTTGTGAATAAAGCAAATGTTTATTTATTTAATGTAAAGACATGGGTTATAATTGCCTATTTAGTCACATTTTTGTGTATAAAATTGTTTGTAAAATGTTTGTCAAACAACTATTTAGTGACTCTTACAGTAATAATTATTTGCTAATTAGCCTGAGAGCCTAGTATACGCTTGCATACTTAATTTGTTGAGTTTTTACTACCCTTTGGGTAGATTTAAAATTTTCTAAAAGGCTGTTATTAAAATACATTTTCTGATTGAGAACCCATGCAGTGATAGCCTTGGGAATTACACATTGCTTGAAATTACACACTGTAAGTCTTTCTGCTTGTTAAAAAGTCATGTAGATTAGTGTTTTCAGATGTCTGTGCTTAGTTTACTGAAAGTAGAATTGTTAGTCTGCCTGTAGAGTTAAATCAGACACTACTGATTGGGGGGGAAATGAAAAGAAATGGTTTACAATCCCAGTCACTTCCAGCAGGTGTCAATGTAAGGCAATGATATATGGAAGTCTGGTGATGGAAATGTTAATGCTTAGATGAGAAAATGTATGGAAATTACTAAAAGCAACCATGACAGCATGTCAGGAAGGATTTCTTGTAGTGCTCTGTATACTCCTGTCTTTGGAATGTCAGAAGTTTGTACATGTCATGTGAACTCACTGGATACACTAATATAGTTCAGATCTGCTGAGGAGAAACTATTTACTGTAGAGTATATGAATTATTGTGTTGTGTCAAGGGTAGATGCTTCATGAAGTAGCATCTAAATGTTTCATGTGAAGTGTTCTCTGAAGCATAACAGAGGGCCAGTGAAATAAACATTTTAAAAGTGCCAATGAAATATTTAAGACAAATTCTTGAAGTTTAATGTTTGTTTTAAACTGTATTGTTTATAAAAAAATAAGCAAGGCTTTATTATTGAACTGTACTGGAGAAACTCATAATGGTTCCCCTTAGCAGCCTCACATAGAGTAGCACTCAGCATTCATAGTTTTCTTTTTGCAAATTTCTTTAAAGCAGAAACAAAAATAAACACTTTGACGTGTTACAGCATTGTTAAAAAATAGGAAATCCAAAGTTTGGGATATTTCTTATGTTGCTGTATTTTCTTTCAGTAATTTCTTTGTAGCAAGGTGAGTTCTGCCAGATAGTCCTTTTTACTACTATTGCTATTTGATTCTTTTACACTGAAATTAGTGGCACACCAGGACAAAATGTCTGTGCTTAGCATTGTGTTGTCAATATGTAATAACTTTTGCTGTATTGTTTTTAGCAGCTTTGTTTCATAACTGTTTTGTAAGATTTTGATGCTGACAATGAAAGCCAGAAAACTGTGGTATAGGCTGCCATGTGCTATGAGTTCTTGTGATTGCCCTTAAAGAATATCTTTTATTGTAGTTACATACAACTAGCTAGACTGGAATGAATTTAGAACAAAAAAGATACAAGGTACAAATTGGTAGATCTCTTCATAGAGGCCAGAGCTACAGTATTACTTATGAAAGTGAAGTATAGAAAGTTTCATAGTTTTATAACTTCCCTGACAGAAGTGACAGAATAGTGCATTTCTGTCAGACAACTAAATCTTTACTTTGAAATATGTATCCTGCTTGTGGACTTGGACTGTGATATTTTTGAAACACATTCAGGGACAGGACCATTCATCCGCTGGAAAACAGGCTGAGGAACATAGCTAGTAGCTGAGATAGTATTTTCTCATTTTTGTCTCACTTTTCTGATGAATCGTGGAAAAGAACCCTCTTTAAATATAAATAATTATTCAACCCCCTTCATATAAAATCTTTAATCCAACATGAGTCTTCACTCTTGAGGTGATACGTAGTAACTTAGGCGGGTTTCTAACTACCTCAGCTGTGAAGAGGAGTGCTGCATCAGAAATACATGTGGTCCTTTTTAAAGAATACGTAAAATACAATTTTATCATTTTATGCTGATGTTTTGTTTTGTTTGTGTTTTGTTTTTGGTGTTTTTATTTATTTATTTTTTATGGCTAGTGTTACATTTATAAAACTGCAGGAATTTGAAAGCACAGCAAATGCTGGGGTCAGAATCCTTTTTTTTTTTTGCTGTGATACTGGTGGTGCATTCCAAAAGACATTTACATTATGGTGAATTTTGAGAGTCGCAACAAAGTCTCTGTTCCTGTGGAATTTTGAAAAAATGTGAAGGTCATGAGGGTAGGGCAAAAAAAAAAGCATGGAAGGCTATGTTGAGAAATGGATCAGTCAATCCTGGTTCAAATGAATTCTACAAAGTTAAATTTTCTAATGTTTGCTTGACTTCAAATTGGTTTAGAAAATAAATCCTTGGCAATTGATCACATTCAGGTGTAAAATACAGATAATCAGATGTGGATGAGGAGGAGCAGCAACATAGTACATTCATTGGACAGAAGAAGTGAGAACAAAAGTTAATTTTGGAAACATGTCCTGAAGTAGGCTACTGTATTAAGCAGGTTGTTGGTTGGAAAATGAAGCAGTGTCTCTGTCGTCAAAAGCATTGCTAAATTATGCAGACAGTTTCTTTTTTTAGATGAGAAAGTTAAGTCCAGACTGCTTGATATGGTTCTGGTTGTATAGGGACATTCTAATTAGATTTTGATCTACAAAAAAAAAACCTTATGGAGGGAGGAGTCCAGACTCAAAGGGAGCCTTGGATAATAATGACTATGACCTACTGTAATATAATGAGGCTAAAAGTGCACTGATGAAAGCAAAGTGGCTCTTTTGAAACAGGAGATTCAGCAAAGAGTGATCAGCCTCATGAGTTTAGAATTTACCATTTTTGAAAACAAGTGAGAAGTGTAACTGGTAACCACCCCACCTCCCAACACCAACACCATGTTTATATTGGAAATGATTGTAGAGTTGAAAGAACTGTAGATTGATTGTAGAAATGAATGAAGGCGTGATTTCATGAGATAGCCTATGTGCAGGGGTGGGATGGAACATGATTAGGATGTTTATGCAGACCAGGGTTAACATACAGCTAAATGAAGGGCAACAAGGTAGCATGGTGGTGTTCAGTGACTGAGAGGATAAGAAATCCGTGTTTGGAGAAAAGTATTTAAGAATGCACATCAGTCAATGGTCATTTAAAATGAATGAAACAGGCATCATATCTTTTTGGATATAGCTTTAAAGTTGTAAAGCTGAAAACCTGTGGGAGAATACTTGAAATTATAGGCATCTGGAAGTCTTGGGAGATGGAAATTGATTTGCTTCCGGACTTTATTGTAGAATAATTTCAGCAAGTACAGAAAATTTTTAATAGCTTTAAAAAAAAGAGGTAGGTAAAGGTTGGAAATGACTATTCAGTGAGTCAAAAAAAGACATGAAAACTAGAAATTTGGACAATAAATTAAATTCTGGTTGGAAATACAATAGATACATTAGATTCAGTTCTCCATTACTATCAAATTATGCCTTTGTATGCAGTCTATCAGTGACAGACAAGGACAATTAGGGGCTTAAGCAAGGTATCATTTGTTAACTTTTAGCATGTTATTTATCGATTGATCCCCTGTGGAGGGACCTGGAAAAGAAGATCAGTGGGATTTTGGAGGGATATTTTCATATTTTGATAGGCCTGAGAGGTGTGAGATCCTGAGAACTACCATCCTCTTCCTAAGGATAGTGTAAGTTGGTTCAGGTGCAAATTCTGGTTGTGATTGGAGGTGGAGTGTAAAAGAATGAGGAGAATTTTAAGGAGAAACAACTTGTAGGTGAAGTACTGGTAAGACCTTCTAGTGAGATTTAGGAACTTATTAAGTGTCTTTGCCCAAGAACTCATGTCTCTCTAGTCCTTAAAGAAAAGATTTTAGTAAGGCCCCAAGCAGTGGTTTACTTGAGTGAAAAATTTCCAAGCATAAAAGAAGACAGGGATTTTGAAGAGCAGTTATGGCTTTTAAGAGGGGCACCCAACCTGATTGCTTTGTGTGAGAAAGCTGTTTCTATGTCTTTGAATATGGGGAAAGCAGCACTGTTCTCTGGTCATGATTTTAGAAAGGCTTTTGACATAGTCTCTCACAGTCCAACTGGGGATATATGGACAAGGTAGATGGGCCAAAAGGTAGGAAGATAACTGTCTGGACCATTTGTGTTCCTCAAGGGTTGGAACTGAGAATGGTACTGTTTAGCATTGTTATGAATCCAAAGAGTGAGGCAGAGTGCACCTTCAGCAGGTTTGTGAATGATGTTAGACTATGGAGGAACAGTTCTGTTCCTATTACTTGGGGCCCCAAGTGGGAGGAATGGGCTGACAGGAACCCCATAAAGTTAAAAAAAAAAAAAGGGGAGGGATGGCAAAAAGACCCCAAAGCAAATTCTTGCACCTGAGAAGGAGTAACCCAATGCATTAGTACCAGCTGTGTGAGAGGGATCATAACCAGATAGGGAGCAGTGTTTATTTTTGTCTACTTAGATTCAGGAGGTCATGCCTAGACTACCATTGGTTGGTTTCAGGCCCACAGTTTGAGACTGGGAAGAGTGTGGCGCTTGGAGGCTGGATCACATGATTTAGGAGTCAAGGTGCGGGGGAACTAACTTCAGTTAGTTTGGAGAAGAGAATGCTCCAGGGATTTCCAGCTGCTGTCACTACCTGCATGCTGGGTTGTTATTATAAAAGATGGAGCCTGTCTTCCCTGTGGAAGGAAAGACGTGATGGGAACAAACTGCAGCATGAGAGTTGGGTGTAAGGCTACAACAAGCGTAGCTGAGCACTGGATTAGGCTGCCCAAAGAGGCTGTTTTATTTCCACCTCTAGAGGTATTAACAGTTGTAGTGGATAAGACCCTTAGCAGCCAGACCTGTCTTTGAAATTGGTTCCTGGAGTTGGCAGGAGGTTTGACCTCAAGAGATCTTTCCAACTCCATTTTTCTGTGATTCTCTGTGCTAGTGCCCTGTTAGCTTATGAGTGAAGAGTAAAATAGTCAAAACGGCAGCAGTTTTCAGCTGTGACTGAGTTGCCCCCTTCCTGTCAAAATGAACTTCACGTTTTTATCCCATGTGAAAAATTCTTACAACTCTGCTGAATTTTGATCTAAATCTGCTCTACAGCCACAGTATGTATTCATTTGCAAGTCCTTTTGCTGTACTCCAGTGTCAGTATTAACAATGCAGTACAGTCAGGCATTTGGTGCATATCTGAATTTTGTGCCTGTGATGAGAAGGTGTTTTAATACAGCGTAAAACTTTTCAGCTAACATTCCCCTCACTCTTGCATTTTCAGATGATGTTTTCAGAACTCAAACAGAAGACAGAAAGGTTGTGCACATCTTAAATGAGGAGGCTGACCTAAATATAACCACTTTGTTGTCTCATTGGTCTAATTAGGATCAGTGCCAATAAAACTGTATAATAAATGGTTGCGTTATTGTAACCCCTTTTAAAAAGAAGTCTGTGCTCTCCAGTATTCTATGTATCAAGTTTCTCTAGAAATAAAATTATTTCTTTAAGGTGAGAAGGAAAAACAAAATGGGAGAGAACATAAAGCTTCATAATTGCATTGTTCTTAAGTGCTGAGCCAATCATTCCTATTTGCAAGCAAAATGCAGCTTAATAGAAGATAAGAATAAAATAGAATTTCAGTAGTATTGTGGAAGAGAGGAAAGGAGAGAGGAGATGGGAGAAATATTTCGGGGCATGCTTTTAGAATCCTCTTACATATATTTAAAGGTGAGTCTGATTTTTGAGCTGAAAATATTTTGCTATTGCAGCAAAAAAGAAAATGAATCTAAAATATGGAGTAGTTCTATGAAAGCATAAATGTAGGATTAAGGTGAAAATTGACTTCCATGAACTTCACGTGTTTACAGGAGCTGGATCAATATTTGATATGAGACGCTCTTACCATAGTATTTTACCACAGTGCTTTTTGATTGCTGACATTTTTTGGAGAGCAATTTTTTCCCTTCTTTCCCCTAGGGCTTTATTACCCTGCCCACATTCATGGAGTCGTGAAGCAGTGGTTGCCTAAAACAGCATAGTGCTTCACCAGTTTGTGTCTAGAGAACTGACAGTTTTTCTTGTCTTCTTTAGACAGATCATTTGAGCTTATTTTTAAGAAACCTGCACTCACTATGAGGCTGGAAAAATAGTGCTGTTTGAAGAGGTCTTGTCACTGTTAGTCATCAGGGACTCTGGAAGAGTTCTATCCTCCTTTTTGCCTTCCCCTCTGTTTTTAATCAAGACAAACTGCTACGAGACATCATGTTCCGGAGTTGCCCTGCAAGCTTCCTATTTCATATCCACTGCTTGCAGACCTGTGTGGTGCTCTGGCTGCCCTGTGATGTTTTTGCACTGGGTACTCCTGATAAATGTTAGTGTAAAAGATTGTATTTCAAAGCAGAAGTAACTTGCTCAGTCCTGCTTAGTTGGGTAATTTAATGTGGGTGAAAGATGTCGGTATTGTTTCTAATAATTGATTCCTGTGTTGCCTGACAGAAAGGAATTCTTCATAGTCATAGGGTAACTATATTTACTGGTGGTTTATTGTTTAGGGTAAATATGATAGATGCTGCAAATGAAATGAAGAATTGAAATGCTGATCAACTCAAGTTGTACCAGGGGAGGTTTAGATGAGGTATTAGGAAAAAAATTCTTCACTGAAAGGATGATCAGGCATTGGAACAAGCTGCACAGAAAAGTGGTGGACCTAGAATCCCTGGAAATATTGAAAACGTGTAGATGGGTCGTGTAGGGACGTGGTTTAGTGCTGGGTTGCTGGTTGGCCTTGAAGATCTTAGAGGTCTTTTCCAATCTTGATGATTCTATAAATGCTCCACAGTTGCTGATGAGCCCTGTATCTATGGGTGCAGTGCTGTGCTAGTAGGGAAAGTGTTGGCTTCTCTGCACTGGTGTTTCGGATTTCTGACTGGAAGAAAGCATCCTTTCTGGGGAGATGGGGAGACTTTGCTTTTCAGTGCTTGCTCAATTCTTGGCATTTTGGCTGAGGATGCTGATCAATTAGTGCTAATTGTGCTGGGTTTTGGGATGTGGTCCTAGAACAGTCATCTGAGGTCGCTGCTTTCTGTCACCTGCCATATTTGGACTCAGTCTGAATGATGCTTTTTGCTTTCCTTTTTTTTTTTTTTTTTTTTCCTTTCAAGAGGGAATGCATTATTAATCCTGAAATAATCACTCACCCTTCATGTTCAAATTCGTATGTTGTGTATCAAATACCGTAAATCTTTTGGTTAATATTCTCTTATTTTCTGCTACAAAGAGAAGTATTCCTCTGCTGCAAGTTTGACCACTGCAAAATGGTTGAAAAAAATGTCTTTCTCTTCTTTCTGTTACTGAAAGCAAATTTTAGATTTCAGAGTCTAAGTCAAAGCTACTTACTTTATGTTTGGAATCCTTGGGCTCCTCTGAGAAGAATGGAAGCATGATAAAAGTTACAGATTATGCAAAATCCCCTCCTCCCCATTTAGTATTTCTTTACTAGCAAGCACAGCAATTTCCTCTTTTGGAAGAGGGGTAAATGGGGCAAGAAAGCAAAAAGAAAAGCCTATTAATGGAATTTTACTTCTTTGCTATTACTTGCATCAGGAGTTAAAAGGAGTCGCTCAGCTATTTCAGTGAAATAGTTATATATCTGTTTGCAGACCATTACCTTTCACTTCATGTGGCCCAACAGTGTAATGATAAATTAGCTCTGAATTTCTTTCTGTACTTTTCAGTAAGAAGAATAGAGTCTTAAATGATTCACCTGTTATCTGTAGGCAGATAACTTAGCCAAATAGCCAAGTTGTGGAAGACTTTCATCCCTTAGAATGTTGTTTCCTCAATGTTAAGGATACTTATAAATAAAAATAAGAGAGGCGTTTGGGAGGGTTTTATTAAAGAATTTGGATCTGAATATGAGCAAAAACATGAACCCCCAAACCAGCCCATGGATTTTGTGATTGTGGAAAAGTCTTTGGAAATTGTGATCAGGTTCTGAGGACAGTAGCAGGCTTTATCCTGCTTGTAAAAACCTCCTATTTAAACTATCACTCAATAAGATGTTTGAGTGGAAAAATCTAAATGATAGCCTAGTTTTCTGTACTTCAGGAGTGCTTTTCCTTGTCTAAAGCAGCCTCATAAATTGAAGGTACTAGATGAATGTTATTTTCAGCCATGGATTAAGGTTGATTCAGTAAAGGAAAAGTGTCAGAGGGAATAGCATTGTAAAAACTTAGAGCTTGACTTTATTTTGGCATTGCTGGTAAGTGAGTGCAATAGGAGGGTAGAACTGTAACCTGCTTGTGTAATATGATGACCAGTTGAGCTTGTCTGTGGCTACTAACCTGTTCCTATGCCGTAAAAGAGAATATTCATTTGGGAACAAAAGCAGTTGTTGGTACACATGCTGATCTGTAGATGGTAATAGTGAGCAGTAGTGCATTTCAGTGGAACGATCTTGTGTGTGGCTGAAGAGCAACTAATTTTTCCGTGCATTTATAATGAGCCTTTGACTTTACGTTAACAAGTAATCTGTTCATACAAGAAGAAACATGGAAGAATAGTTGTGTGGAGTAAGAAGTAAAGAATAGAAAATGTGAAAACCAAAATAAAATAGCTTTGGTTAATCTGTGGTAAATATCATAGAATCATGGAATGGGTTGGATTGGAAGGGACTTTAGAGATCATCCAGTTCCACTACGTACTGCCATGGGCAGGGACACCTTCCATTAGACCAGGTTATTCAAAGCCCCATCCAACCTGACCTTGAACACTTTCAGGGATGGGGCTTCCACAGCTTCTCTGGGCAACCTGTACCAGTGCCTCACCACCCTCATAGTAAAGAATTTCTTCCTAACATATGATCAAAATATCTCCTCTTTTAATTTAAAACCATTCCCCTTGGACCTGTCAATATCTTCCCATGTAGAAAGTCACTCTCCCTCTTTTTCATAAGCTTCCTTTAAGTACTGAAAAGCCACAATGAAGTCTCTGTGGACCCTTCACTTCTCCACGCTGAACAACCTCAATTTCTCAACCTGTCTTCATAGAAGAGGTGTTCCAGCAACCTGACTGTCTTTGTGTTCCTCCTCTGGACCTGCTCCAACAGGTCCACTTGCTGAGGACTCTAGACCTGGATTCTGGACTCCAGACCCGGTCTCTTGAGGGCAGAGAAGAGGGGGAAAATCCCTTCACTCAACCCACTGGCTGTGTCTTTTGATGCAGCCCAGGATGCTGTTGGCCTTCTGGGCTGCAAGTGCATGTTGCCGGCTCATATCCAGCTTTTCATCCACCAAGATCCCCCAAGTCTCCACCATGGGTGTGTTCTCAATGAGTTTTTCTCTCTGTACTCATGTCTGGGATTGCCATCCCAGGTGCAGCACCTTGCACTTGGAGTCTTTGAGCTTCATAAGGTTCTTATGGTCCCGTATTTCAAGTTTGTCCAGATCCTGCTGGATATTGAATTGAGGAATAAGCTAAAAGTATGCTTCAGTCCAAGACTGCAAGAGACACTCGATTAAGTATGTTTATCTTTAATATTCAATGTTCCTAATAAAAATTTGAGGAGGCAATGGAGATTTTGTTAGTGAGCAAATAGAGGCTTTAATATTTCTGAGGTCCAGTACATTGTTGAAAAGGTATATGTTCTCTGGTTATATGTTCAAGGTGGTTATGTTAAAACGTAAGGAACATTATTCCAGAAAAAGAGGGGCATTACAGGCTGAGCAAAATATTAACAGCTGCAAGCCAGAAGAAATTAAGTCATCTCACAGTGTATTTTTTGCCTCTTTAATTAACCTGACTGTCAGCATGCTTATTGTAAGTTTCTTGTGCCACGTAGGAACTGCTGCAAGTATGTCACTCTGTGTGTAAGCAACCTATACCTTTTTTGAATCAAGGACAAAGGAAGACCGTAAATACATAATATATATTTATTTTTTGCCCTGTGTGAAATCAAGGGAAATGGAAAGTAACTGGTAGTTGTTATTATACTCTCTGAATGGCAGATCTGGAACAGCATACAATAAATCTCAAAACAGAAATAAGAAGGTATAGGAAGACTCTACGCTGTATCTTTTTTAGGCTTCAGTCCAATTGCATAGGACATGTGAAAGGAAACTGTGATTTAGATCATCTTAGAAAGCCCAGGGCCTAAAACTAAGTATAATAATTTGTCATGTTTAGCATTGTTTAATTTGAGTATAAAGTATGTTTAAATTTTATGACTGTTTTGGTACTGTCCCAGCATCTTTGCAAGAGATAAGTCTTTGGCAGTGGCATTTGTGTAGTGACTTAGGGAAAAATAAAATGAGATTAAAGACACTTTAGAAAGAGAAACAGCTGGCTTACAGCTTATAATGATGGTATGAATTTTGTGGTCTTGCCATTTCACCTAATGGTGATTTACTGAGATGGTTTTTGAAGTCAGAGTAAACACACTTAAATCGAGAGCTGGCAATTGATCTGCACTTGGAGTATTGTGGCTTCAGTCTGTAAGGGAGCCTGGAACTTTTAGAGGCAAGGTGGCTGGAGTAAATGAGTCTGTTGGAAAGACAAAAAGACACATAAAATTGCACAAGTAGATACTGAGCTACAGGAAATACTCATTTGCCCGGTTGTTTCAGCACTGATTTGTTCTTGTGATGCAACTTTTCAGTAGACATTTTAGGTGAAAATAGAATACCTTACAGTTGCTGCAGGAGAATAGTGAGAGACTGGGTGGCATGAAGTAACTACTGGTGACAGTTTCTCAGTTCAGAAAGCAAATGAGCCATGATCCCTAGTTAAATGTTGACATTTGTGTTGATTTTTTTTTAAACCTTTCTACCCCTTTCCCAGACCCCTAAAAGTTTTGCCAACAGAAAATGAATGCTTCTTGTTTTCTGATACAGCCCCTTCTCGTCGGACTTCTCATTATTTCTGTGATTTGACTGTTTCAAGCAGGAAGGTTGTCAGGGTTTGTACAAAGTACTAGGAGATAAAAGAAGCTACACCTTTTTGTTCACTCTTGTGCTGTAAATCTATGCAGATGCACAGGCTGTCACTGCTTGTGGCTTTTTTTGTTTTGTAAGAGAACGTACATTTTAATTTCTCTCAGTGGAAGAAAGCAGAACAAAGAAAAATAAATAAAGTGCCATTCCTTTTGATATTTTGTGGCTAATTGTATTCTTTATAATTTGAACACAGCCATAGGAATTCTGAATGCTGATTTCCCCTGTTACTGTAACTGGTTCTGGCAAAGTCCTTTAATGATTATTTGAAATGCTGCAGGGGAGAATGGTTACTCTGTCTTCCCCAATTTTCCACTTTGTGAAGACCTACAGTGGTCACCTGTCAGCTAACAGTAAGTGCATTGAAATGCCACCTACTGAAGACTCTGGAAGAAGAGAATGCCATAGCTCCAAAGTAGTGCTATCCTATACCTTGTCCACTTTTACATTTGCTACTGTCATCTGGTTTCACTAGTAATAGTTCTGAGATTGGGCAAAGTGAATATTACGAAAGGTTTTCCTGTGGCACCAGTGATACGCAAGTTCTTTTAGGGCTGGACTCTATATAAAGTATGAAATTGCACTGTGCCTGTGTGATCACAGTGAAGCTGTGCATAGAACGCAAAGCTGCTTTTCCTTATCCAGTCTTGTCTGTCATGATATTTTTATAGATTTGTGAATGAGGTGAGCTACGTAATTCAGTCTGAGTGATAAAATGGATTTGATTTAAAATGAGACATACTGCTGTGGAATATATGATATGACTGCACCCGAAAGGGCCTTTGAAATTACAAGTAGAATTTAGCAAGGAACCTTCCTGAGAACATCTGTTCCTGGTGATAGGCAAATGTGTGCTAAATTTGCTACTGGAGTTCAGAAAAAAGTATAATAAGTTGGGTGCTTATGATTCTGCCCTGATATTTCCTTTTGAATTTTTAATGTGTCAAAAATATTTTTTATTGAGGTAGAACCCCAAATTTTCTGGCTTACATGTGGAAAAATGAGCTATGTATAGATACAAGGGTTGTATGATGCTATGAATAGCATTGGAGATGCACAAATTTTAGGTTTGAAATAAGTGAGTGACTCTGGAAGATATTTCCCTTTGGGGAATTCAGAACTGTACATATGAATTCACTGAAGAAAGATTAAGAAGGCATTTGAGGTGATGTTGTGTCTTCATGTTTCTAATACATAAAGAGTGGTAAGAAACATTTCGGGTAAAAGCACAGAGACTTGCTGTGCACCTAGTCTTAGGCCAATGCTGAGATCATCTCTTGCTGTGTCACTTCTTAAGGATACTTTTCAGGTCTGTTAAACTTTTTACAACTCCTTTTAAGACAAATTCATTCACCTTTTCCAAGCTATTAAACCATTTCATAGGTATTTAATTCGGATATATAAACTAAATTTTATTCCTTAAAATTGAGAGAAATATATTGTGAGGTTCTTCAACTTTTCACATACCTGAATTCACAGCTGGAGAGTGTATTCCCATGGTAGTTTACAGATATATATTGAAAGACCATTTTACTTTCTCCCTTCTAACTTCTTCTTAGTTAAACTATCCCTTATGCTTCTCTAGATAATTTGCTGTTTGTTCGTTTACCTTTTTAATGAAGCTCAGTGCCCAGAACTTTGTGCAGTTTACTCAGGCCTTGCTAGAGCTGAGCAGAATGGGGAGTGGTGTTGCTCTTCCAAGCTTTTCTGATTAGCCTTGTTGGCCCACGATCTGTGGGGAGCCCCAAGGGTACAGTATCCAGATCTGTCTCTGCTACGCAACACTCTTGTTCATCACATTTCACATTGAATTTGCAGTGTTGATTTATGTTACTCAGTTTCAGCATAGGATGTTTATCTTAAAGGTGTGCTGCCTTTCTGTTTTGTTTTAGTGGTTTTGTTAGGTTTTTTGTTTTGTTTGTTTTGACGTTGTGTGTGTGGTTTTTTTTGTTTGTTTGTTTTTTGGGTTTTTTTTGAGGGGGTGGGGTTGGATTTGTTTTGGTGTTGTTTTGGTTTTTTGTTTGTGTGGTTTGGTTTGGGATTTTTTTTTCCCATACAATAGTTCTCAAAATTGGCAAGATCTGTTTCTAATTCTTACCCTTTTTTCCAGCATCTTTGTAGCTGCTTCTATCTTAGTTGTCTTTGTAAAAACCAGCAAGAAGAATTTTTTTTTTCTGTTATCCTGTTGTTAATGAAAATATTCCAAAGTACTGGACTCAGGACAAGTCCCTGTGCAGTTTTTTGTTGTAAACCTTGATAGTGAAATGTGAACTACTATATATAGTTTTCCAGCTGGGTGTGCTTGCACCTGGGACTATCTTGTAAGGTTTTCAACAATTAGTGAAGTCAAGATAAATGACACTTACTATCACTCCCATATTCCCAAGGCTTGTTATCCTGTCACCGAAGGAAATTAAGTTAGCCTGACATGATTGATTTTTGACAAATCATGCTGGCTGTTGCTAATTTTCTTGTTATGTGTGATGTGCTTACTATTTTTTTTCACAGGAATTCAAGTACAGCTTATGGACAGTAAATTCCTTAGCTCCTCCTTTAATCCCTAACATAAAGAGAAGAGTTATATTTGCATTTTTCTGCCATCTTCTGTTCGTGCTCAGAGATAACTGCTAATAACTCTTAGACACTAATAACCTATTATTTCAGTATTCTTTGACAAATTTAATAAGATATACACAATTTGAAAAAGTCAAACTTACGTAATTACTCGTCGGCCTTTTCTTTCCAGTTGAAGCTCAGATTTTTGCTACTTCATCTCTGTGGTTAAATAATTATCTGAAACACAATATTTCTCATTAATGAGAGTGGAAGCAGAGGAAAGTATTGAACATTCCTTCTTCCTCAGCATAATTTTTTAATAGCTTCCCTTTGTAGTCTTGTTACTGGTTTGAATACAAAATTGCTGTTTTCAAAAAGTAACTCCATAGATAAATACAGGAATTAAGATATCAGTTATTGACTTTGTCTCTGTATAAAGGAAATAAACCACTTCCTTAGCAGGATGTTTAATTTTAAAATAATTAATTTTTTTTGGTGTTTGTTTTTTTTTTTTTTTTAATAAAAATAACAGCTCATCTTTGTAGTATTAAGAAGGTGGATCTGCAGTCAGTAAAGCAAACTTTGACATGACAACATGGCACTGAGTGTAGAAATAACTATGCAAACAGTCTGATCTGGACCTTAAATGTAAATTGTGTATTACTACACGAATGCTTGAATTAGTATATCAGACACCTTAGCCGGTTTTTAGGGTATCCACTTGAAAAAGAACTGATTTGATGATGTTGGAAAGCAGAGACCTCTTTTGAACAAAGTTAACTTATATCTTAGGTCAAGGATTTAGCAATGTGTTCATACTTAAAGGTAAATACGGAAATGGATGATGTCTAGTAGTAATGAGACCTACCTGTTCCTCTTCTAAGAAAGATTGATCATGTAAGGGTGTCTGTGTAGCCCTTGCTGAAATGATAATGTGTCAAGTTGGCACTGAAAAGTAGGAAGGGATTTTGCCTCAATTACATCCACAATGTGAGAGATGGCATTTTTGGAACTTTTTTTTGCAAAATGGAAACAGAATATCATGGAACATGTGTTGACAGTGAATAGTATATGGAAAATAGGCATAAAGGAGAAAAAACCCACAACAAAGCCTCTGTTCTGATCACTTTAAGCATGAAAAATTTAAGCATGGACAGAATTAAAAAGGATTATGAAATTGTGCATTTTTACCTTTAAAGACTGTGAAAAGCTTAGTAGTAAGTAGCAAATTGTTTAAGCAGATGATGATGAATGTTTGAGGGCACTGTATCATCTTTTAGCTCTATTTAGACAAATTTTGAAAAGCTCTGTGGTGGCTTCACAAACTTTTTTTTCTGGAATACATAATACAGATTTGACATGGACAACAATATAAGAAATTGTAATATGAAAAGCTAAGGCAAATGACACTTCAGTACAAAAACCTAATAATAATGAAGAAAATTGAAGACTAGTTTAATAAGCTTTTATATCAGAAAAATACTTATGTATGAGCAGAGAATACTTGCTTCTTCTGGGGTAGACAATCTATCTTTGGTTTGTAACTTGTTAGCTGTAATGGAAGGTTTGTTTAAATTAGGTCCAGCAGTGCAACTAAGGGAAAATTACAGGAAAATACATTTATCAGAAATAAGCAGCAAAAAGCCCCAAAAGATTTAACCTGACTGGGCAAATTCACTATAAAACCTTTTTGCTGTTCTTATGTTGGGTGTTTTCTGCTTCGCAAGCTGGAAGACAATTTCTAGTGCATCTTAGATGGGGGTAGTCTTTGGGATTTCCTTCAACAGTTTTATGAAGGACTATAATACTTTGGAAAAGCTTATTGTGCTAAAATATGGTTGCTGCTAATTACTGCTTCTCATGCTGGCTCATATTTGTGGTCACTCATGCTCTCCCAGTTCTCTGTAGCTGTGTTTTGCTTTCTGTTTCGGCTACAGACTGCCTTCAACTTTGGTGCTCGCTGGAGTCTGTGCTTGTGCAGTTCTCTGCTTGTTGGTGTTCTTGGCTCAGACCTCTTGCATGTGAGGATAACGCAAGTGGTTAGTCATAGAAAGCTGATCGTGGTTTCCTAAAGTTGTAGGCTTAAACCATGGAGTGATACCAACAGTGAAAACTCTCAAAGCCCTTCAGTTGGCATTCCTGTCTCACAGTCATCTGTGGTCTTTTCTTTTTTTTTCCCCCCCTTAATAATGGGTGGATGTACAGTCTTTGACCAGGTTTAAGGCAGAAGTGGTGTGGGTTTTTTTTTTTTAATGCTTTTCCTCCCACATACTCATGTATCCATTTATAGCATGCTCATTTGTGTTTTCTGTATTCTCAACAGGAGATAACGTTTACCAGACTTGAAACAAATGCCATCTTTTTCTAACTTGAGGTGGTCATCATTTTCTCTCTATCTTACTAATTGGCCTTGCTGAATTTTTGGCATCTCTTGTTGATTTAAAATTTTTGTCTGTGAACTCATGATTAGAAAGCTCAGCATGCAGCAGTAACAGTCCACTATGTACAGCTAAAGAACTATTTAGCTCTCTTCTCAATTTAATTTCCTCCATTTATGTGCTAAGAGTTAATTATGGTTTTGTTGGTTTCACATAGCAGTATTTATAGTTCGTAATTATGTCTGAATTTTTATTTTTAATAAATGAGAAAAGGCTTAAGCATGTCTATCTTAAGGCAGCTCTATGATAAATGTATGGAGTGTTTACCATCCAAATAGATGAAAATTACTTCTCTTAGAGGGGTCAGTTGAGGTCAGTATTTAGCATCTGATTAATAAAACTTACCTTTTTTTATATTCATTCCATCTCCCTTGGGAATAGGGATTTATATTTTAACAGCTTCAATAAATTACTTGAGTCTTTCAGAAGTTAGGGTTGAGTTGTTCCATAAATGAATTATTTTCTAAACAAATAAGTAATTTCATTAATTTAAGTAATTTCCCACTTCTATAAATTTTAACCATAACATAGCAGAGCATTTTACTAAGATGGAGTGGCTCAGCAATTGCCAAATCTTGTCTGTGATGGCTACGCATGTTAGGGTTTTCCTTCCTACTGTACCATGAAAGATGGTGATTAAATAGAAAAGTAGAACTGTGATACTGCTGTGGATGAAATTGTTCATAAAAAACGAAAAATCGTGAAAGTAAAACCACCCTCCAAAGGTATTGATAATGTTTAAATATTGAAAACTTTCCATATTCTAAATCTCATTTAGAACTATAACTGTACAATTTCCATCAATGTGTGACAGAAATACTCCCACTTGGTCCTAAAGGCTATGAATTTCTCATGTAAGCACTTTCAGATTCTCAATTTTCCATGCTTTTCTATGGTTCCTTTTTAAAGACCATTCTTGTAGGCATTCGGCATCTTCAGACTTAACAAATGGGAAAACTCACTTCTCGGTCTGTTGTATGGGTTTGATATGTGATAGGTCACCTGGGAAAAAGCAGGAGTTAGGAAGTGGTCATTCCATGGTAGGTGACCTAATAGCCCACATAGTTGATGATCAGTCACTTAAAAAACTTGAAGTCCTGGGTTTACTAATAATTTATTCCCACTCATAAAATAGTAGTAGTGACACTTGTCTGGGGTGAAAGGACATGCTAAAGCGAAGGACTTTGGTTGATAGGTGTTCTTTTTCCTAAGATTTCCATAAATGTCTATAATTAACGTTTAGACCAATTTAATAATTTTTTAAATAAATGTGTAGGCACACAGCATGTCTCTTAATAGACAAAACTTACTTTAGTAAGATATAACTGTAAAAAAGAAAGGTGCACCAAAGAAAGGTGCTCTAATGCCTTACTTACACAGGCCTGCTATTCTGTATTGTTCAAGATGCAACTTTGCACAATGATTAAACAATGCTGGTGATTTACTGAACTCTAGTTTTGGTATTTGAGTACTCTTATTTTTTCCTACATTTAAAAGTTTTGAAAGCAACTGCCTCTGCAATATTGAAGTAAAAAAAAATAAGGGAAAAGAAAAAAATTGTGTAAATACCAGTTTATCTTGATTAATGTTGCCTTTCATCTCATGCTCTGCTTGCTTCTTTGGGACATATGAATGCAGGAAAATCTGTAGGTGGGAAACTGAAATGAGAAAGATCAGATGTGAAAGTGTATTGCACAGGAAGACTGGGTGTGGGTAGAGGCAAGTAAGCCAAAGGAGAGGGAGACACTTATTAATGATGACCAGGTTAATGCCTGGAAGTGAACTTGATTCAGAATCTCTTTACATCATTTGAGGATCAGAACAGTCAAAGGGCTCGTGAAGCAAGTATTCCCTTGCTTTGCATGTGCATTGAATGTGCAATGATTTTGTCCTATATTTTAACTTAGTCTCAGATTGTGTTGTGCACTGGGAAGAGGGAATTTTTGTTTTTCTTCTCTCTGCTTGTTCTTTATATCCTAATAGTGAATAATTTTTAATGCATTGCTGTAAACCCCATGTATTCATTCCACTGCATGGAGAGTCGTGGTTTAATGTCAGCCGACAGCTAAGCTTCATGCAGCCACTCACTCCCTCCCATCTGCAGTTGGGAAGGGAGGAGAATCAGGAAAAAAACCCCCAACTTATGAGTTAAGAACAGTTTAATAATTGGAACAAAGTAAAATATAGTAGTGGTAATGATACTGAAATAGACTACTATTATTACTACTAATGATAATAGTAATGGGAAAAAACCCAAACAACCACAACTAAAACAAGAAACATAAGTGATGGACAGTGCAATTGCTTACCCTTTGGCCAGCTCAGGTCGGCTGTCCTGGGCCATGCTTCCTCCTGGATTCTTGTGCACCTGCCCATGGTGTAGAGCATGGGAAAATGAAAAGTCTTTGACTTGAGCGCTACTTATCTCAACTAAAACATCAGTGTTTTATCAACATAATTCTTATACTAAATCCAAACATACAGCCCTGTACCATCTACCAGGAAGGAAATTAACTGTGTTCCAACCAAAACCAGGGCAAGAAGGATGGGAGAAAATGCTTTGATTTGCTAAGCAATGGAGAGAGTAGCGCTTTCAGACCCTGCTGCATTCTTGTATTTAGTTTGTGAAAGCATAATGCTAAATTTTCTGCTCTCGTTTCAGGCTAGACTGGGGAATAATTTTGTTCTTTCTTGTTATTGAATGGTTTTAACTTTCTGATTTATCCATAATAGTATATTGCCATATCTTTTATGAGTAATATTAATTTATGTTAGTCATAAGCTATGAACCCTATCAGAATTAAAAATAAGCAGTTAAAAGACTTGGCGTGGGGGGGGAAAGATCAACTGTTGTAGGTGTTCTGACTGTCTGACAAGCAGGAGAGTTAAGTAATGTCAGGAAGTCCTAGATCCCTAGAGCTGCTTGCTGTTACTGCTGTGGTGAGAACAGAGTCGAGCACTGGGATTTGTAATGCTCTCAGGACTTGGGAAGAGAGATGTGGTACCCTTTTTCATCCCTTGTATTCATTCTATTTTTTTTCTAATGATAAAAGCTAATTTGTTAATACAGCAGCTTTAAAAAGCATGCTAATTCTTTTGGAGAAAAGAGTTAACGTGAAATATAGACACCTCTAAAGTAAATGATAATGCTTATAAGATTTTAAATGCATGCTTTATAGTATTTGTTTAGGTAAATACCTGGCCTTTAGCAAAATGTCTTAGCAGCTTAATGTGACAGTCTCTGCCTGGAGGTCTTTATTAAGTGGATTATACATTTGGAAAAAAAAATATTTTTTTTTCTGTGCCCCCGTTAAAAATCAAATTAATAAACCAGTCCAATAATCATTTGAATCACAGCACTTACTTTTAGGAAGAGAATGGAGGAAATGTCCTCTGTGTCAGTATGGGTTTATGAAACACTGGTTGAGATTCTGCCACCTTCTGATGAAACTTTATTGCTGATGAAACTTTATTGCTCCCTGGTTTTATCATGAGTTTAATCACTAACTAAATAGTAAGATTTGATATCTCTGCCTGTTTCTTAGGGTGAGCAGCAAAGAAGAGTTAAATATTGACTTGAAGTTTAAAATAATCTTCTAGGATTGCGTCAGGAAACAACATTTGTATTTTTAATATGGAGCTGTTGTTCAGGAAATATTTTTGTTGCAGTGACCCAAGTAAAACAACAGATCATCTGATTGGTCATCACTTCTTTCTTGACAGAAAAATCAAGTCTTGATGATTACTCTTACTTGTGATTGAAAGTTTGTAGCCTGCTGTCAAGTAAGCAAGTTGATCTTTGACTCTTTTTTGCATAGTGTTGTTGGAAGTTGAAAACAACATGCAAAATTAAGTGCTGTCCATTCTGAAACAGGAAAGCACAGAGGGAGTCATTACAGGCAAGAGCTGTATCTAAATTACATAATGTGTATTTTGATGGTACCCAAAATGTGCAGCATTAGATGCAGTGCTTCCATCTGCAAGGCATTGTAGATTGTGGTGTTGCTAAGCAGATAACATCAGTTTATATGTCCTGGTGTACTCCAAGGAAGTAACAATAACTTTTGGTCTTTTCATGTTTATATTTTGTTTATTACATGTCACTGTTTTAAAAAGAAAACAAAATTGGCTTTTGCAACCAATCAATTTATTTAGAGTATTCATAAAGCTTTAATGAATTCCCTGTTTCTAGAAGTTTTCAGTAGCAGGTATGTCTTGAAAATGCTGTTTGCTGTGCAGTGGTATTAAATTTTAAAAGGGGAGGAGGGAAGGCTTGCCAAATCTGGTTTTCCTTTTTTCTACTGCCCAGTTGTTAAATTGCATCCATTGATTCTGGATTTGGATAGTAGCTATTTTAACTGCAATATTGCTACTCCTAAGAGTTGTTGAAGGTAAGGAGTTGTTAACATTCACTTAGATTATTTTGCCTCCCTCATTAATGTTTTAGAAAAGCTTACTCCCAAACTGAGTGTTTTTTTTTTTTGTCTTACCTAATGTTCGCACCTTGATTTATTTAGCCCATTTGTCATTGTGTTTTTTTGGTTCTTTACTCTGCTGCTACTTCAGCTTGCTTTGGAGGATGAGACTGGTATAAGAATCCTGTCTGTCTTTCACAGCATCCCAGTGACCTGGATTGTGAAGTGGTTGTAGACATCTTGTTTTTTGCAGTTTGCCCTTTCTGTGTGGATCCAGTACTGGTTGGTTGAGTTTCTTGATATGTCCTTACAGATCAGCTGACAAAAAGGTCACTAACAATCCTTGATTTATCTGAAGAACTGTGTTGCAAACCTCAAAACATAAGAGTTTCTGCAGTAAGTTCAAACTCCACCGACATGCCACAGGATGCTCTTCATAGAATCCTGATCTCTCTGGGCAGCAGACATATGAAAGAAATCATGACACCCTTCAAGAAAATGTGAATTGGTTTCAAAAATATAATGGGTGTTTTAAGAACTGGCAACAGCAACCAAGCATGAGTTTGTGGGCTGTCTTCTGCTTGTGGTTTTTTCTGCTGATTACTTTGCTGAAGGTATAATGCTTAATCTGTTGAAAAAACTAATTGTCATAAAACTGAGTTCTTGTAAATGTTACGTCTTTTACAGAGAAGAAAAAAGTACTATGGGAGTTAATCTGTGGGATAAGGAGAAAACAAATCAATCTAGAAATGTAGCAGACGTGATAGAAATTATTTTCCACCAAATCACCAGACTGTGATGTTTAGAACAAATTAATCTACTTTAATCCAGTTGCAGTTTTCTGTTGGCAGTAGATTAATGGTTTTAATTATCATTATGTAGGCATTTATAGTGCATTATAAGCATAGCACTTTACAGAAGTAGAAATTAAAACCTGGCGAACTTGCAGAGTCCTAATCAAAGCAAGTGATAAGTATTGTAAAACATGATCAGAGAGAATGTGTTCTAAACAGGGTCTGATTCTTTACTAGGTTGCAAATGCATTGTTAGCAGACTTTTTAAGTTTTTTTTTTTTTTTTTAACAAGAGAACAAAAATAGCTGATGCTAGTAGTAGAAAGCAATAAGTTGTAAGTAGGAAAGCTTAGTGCATTAGAAAGGGAATCTTACCCAGGTATCCATGTGGCAAGTAGGTGTAATGCATAAATTAGAGACTGAAGGGAGTCTCCAAACAGAATGTGATAGTGCTTTGAAAAGAAAATTGACGTGGTCATGTTAGTTTGAGCACTGGAAGAAAATGTTTTGTGCTGGGCATATTGATTAGATTGAGTCTATATAGGATGGTCAGGAAGGAAGAAGTACTGCAGCTAAGACAAAAAAGAAGTTTGGTGTAGGAGTCGTTTCTAGCAGCTGATGAGAAATATATACACTTCATGAATATCCTAGAGGGATGGAACAATATTGATCTAAAATAAGTCATGGTGTAGTCACAGATAACTGAAAGGATAATGAGATTGTTTATGGAGCTGCTGGGTGGAAGTAAGGTAATTTGTCTGCGTAGTGTTACTGAAACAGCATTTAGCCACAGACTCTGGTAACTCAAAAATATTAACTATTTGAACTATACCACTTGTTAGGAGAATCAACACAAGACTTAACAAATACTGGTTTTTACTGGAATATGGTTCTCAAGCCATTCATGCTTGAGAAAAGAAATTCAACCTGTGGTACCTGGCTTTCTTAGTTCCATTGTGAGTATCCTGTGTCTTGCAGCCTCGTGTGGTACTGCCACTTTTCACTCATTTTATGTGAAGAATAATTTCTCAGTAAATTATAGGCTATTATCTGTTATCCAAATAGTTCAAATTTTGCATGTACAATGGAATTATGCCGTGCTATAAACTAATGCATTTTATTTATCTCCCTCAGAGTCTCTAGAAGTAATTACTTCCAGTCCTGGTTAGCTAAATATTGAATTCAGAGCCGCTCTAGGAGGAAACATCTTAAAATTCAGGACAATATAATTCTGTAGAAGTAAAACATTTGCTTTTAAAATATATCCATAGTGTTTGTCTCCATTTTTGTTGCACTGAAGTAGGGGATTTTGTTTGTTGTAGCTCCTGTCTGGTTTTGTGAGTAAACCACATTCAATGTTATATCTGTTTTTGTTTCCCCCTTTTTGTAGTAAAGTGCCATTTGTTCAGTTGGTAAAAAAATGGAGGATTGCATATTAACATTCATGAGGAAATCTGGGATGTAGGCAGTTATAAAGATAGCTAGAACTATTATTAAGGCAATTTTATTTATTATCAACTCAATACTTTTTTCCACATATAAAAATGACTCTGGCATTCAAATGGCTAATTTTACAAGTACTGCAAATCCCACATGAAAATTAATCAGTTGTATACAAGTGCTGCATATGCAAAGAATGAGTGTTCTTGTGATTGTACAAGATTTAAATTTAGCCACAGAAGTTTAATGAGTTTCATATTCTGTACAAAGGACTTCCTACTTTACCTGCTTTATCGGCAGAGCAGCAGAATATAAAAACTTCACTAAGGAAGGGAATGATCTTGAAAACTGTAGGAAGTTGGAATGAGACAGGGAGCTGGAGCTGGTAACTGCTGTTCAGTGGCAGTGCGATGTGTCTGTCTGTATGAGCAATTCCATTCATACCAGAAATGGTCTTCTGAGGGAAATCTCTCTTAACAGACTTGTCCCTCCTTCTTGGTTCACATCATCCAGTGAACTTGGAGTGCAGAACCCGTTCTGTATTGCATCTTAATTAGAAGATGAAGTGCCAAGGCACACCCAGATGTGGTCCAAAGGCACTGGTAAGTATGTAGCCTATAGGGTGAGTTGAGAACTAGCCTGGAGCCCTGAGCAGTGAAAGAGGACACATGGCTGTCAGCTCAAATGTTTGCATTCCACAAGTATGTTCCTGTTGCACTTCTGGGCTTCCTGATATCGCTGTGGCCTGCATCATGGTCTGTCTGCTACATTAATGTGCAAGAACAGTATTTTAGGTACTGTTCTAACAGTAGTTTTGAATCCATGGATGTCAGACAGGAGAACCATTGCTGTTGCGTTGCTGTTACAGTACTCTTATGAGGATAGCCTCCCCAAATCCTCCTTTAGTCTTGCCGAAGGAGGTGATGTGCAAACAGAATAAAAATATTTTCCCTGCTTTGAGTAATCTAAAGTGCAAAGTAGGAGATGGGTTTATATGGCTAGACGTAGGTACATATTCAGAGTGGTAGGAGACAGAGAAATCTTCCTCCTGGTCTAAATAATTGAATATGATAGATATAATTTAGTGATGTCATACAATAAAAGAATGTCACTTTTCTTGATCACTTGGGAGAACTCAGAAATGCAAATCAGCTGAGAACATGTGTCTATATATTCGGTACAGAAATACTGGTGCTTCCTGACCTCCCTGTCTTGTGTTGCTTTGTTCGAGCTTTGTGTTCATGAAACAGAATAAGCTTGGCAGGCTAAGTCTGAGCATTAGCTTCACTTCTTTTGGCTTTGTGGTCGAAACAAGAGCCCATAGAGGTCAGATGATTGACTCAGCTTTTCTTTTCCGATTATGTATTTCTATTGCACACAGAATATTAGGAAAACATTATTAATATTGTCATGTTAAACAATGAAGTTGGGAGATGCTACAGTTAAGGTCACTTACGTAACCATAACTTGCCTCTCTTGTATGTATGCATTATGAATCAGTCCTTATTAATTGTTCCTGCTATCTTTCCACTCTTTCCTCTGGCTTTATTTGGTGTGCGAAAACCTAATGAATACCTGCTAAATTTTTTTTTTCTTCCTTCTAGTTTAATATGGGGTCCAATTAATTTTTAGATCATACTGTTTGAGCTATTTTATGAGCAATATTATTTGTTAGACATTTCTTTTACAACACTGTCGCACTTGGTATGTGGCACTCTAATATGCAGGTATTTCAAATATACTAGTGAAGTTGTCTGCTAAGCTGAGCTTTGTACCCTTGATTAAGTTCTGCAATTAGAAACAGAAAAATAATGGAGAAAAATCATCCAACAGCTTCTGGATACTTGAAGCATCCAAGGTGCTTTTTCATGCTTATCGGTGTTGTGAGTGCTTGCACTTATTTAAATTTTTTTGTTTTGTTTTGTTCATGGAACAACTTCCACTGACTTCGTCTCCACCTGCAAGCCCTTGGCAGTCTGCAGGTGCTGTGGTCTTAAACCTGGCATCTGAACACAAGGAACATGGTTTTGCTTCTTTTTGAGGGTGTGGGCATTGGTATAAGGTGGTATTGACAAACATCCTGCAGGATTTTTGTGTTAGAGGCAAAACTAGGTTTAGATAAGGAATCTTATCATTTAGGTTCTTGTCCAGTTGTTTTAGAGTAATCCTCCTTTCTTTAGCTGACAAGAAAGTGACTGAAGGAGAGGTTCCTATACTGGTCTTTTTGTTGCAGGCTTTGCATAGTTTTTCTCGTTCATTCACTTCTGCAAAAGTTGATCCTTCCAATCATAACCTTCCCCGTTCCATTTTCTTCGTACTTCTGTCTTCTCTCTGTGCTGGTTTGTTCCCATCCTGGTCATCATCTCAGCATGTCCAAATCTTACTGCTGTGGATTCCTAATGCAGTCTATTTCTCTTCCAGTCATGCTTTTCTCCTCTCTCTGTTTCTCCTTATGCCCTTGTTTTAGGTGCTGGCTTCTCTCCAGGTTCCTTACCTAATTTACATTCTCCCCACCTGTTTTTTCTGTTTTTTTTTTCTGTTGCAGATGTTTCCAGAGCATTGTCCTCCCTTTCTTCTGCATGCTTCACATCCCCATCAGTTTCTTACTCCCTTCTTTGCCAACTGACATTGCTTTTTTTGGCATTCTCCACTCCATGTGCCCAGATTTGAAACACATACAGAGTGGGCATAAATTTGGGGCATTTAGGCTCCTAAAGCTTTAGTTTCTCCTGGCTGCAGACATGCTCGCTTTTACTTATTCATTTATTTATATATACTTGTATGTATTTATTTTAATCCTCAAAGAAATAGACAAATTTTGGCATATTTTCTTGTTGATTGTGATTTGGTGATGTCAGGATTGATAGAGGAGACCCCCTGCTTCTTGAAGCATGCTGCTATAGTTACTTTAGCTACTATTTTTGATATAGGCTGAAAACATTTTTTTTCTTGTTTCTCTATTAGGACAAGGGGAAAAAAACAGCAATCAAAATGGATAATTTTAGCTTGAATGTTGAAATTTTGCTGGAATGATGAGCAAAATATGATATTGCAGATAATGTTAAGGACTGAGCTGGTATTATGGCAACCTCTCTTACATTAAAATAGTTGCATAACTCATCAGTATAAGTGGATGCGAATCTGGAATCAGCTGCTTTGTGTCAGGCTTCTAGAGCTGAGGACTTTGTATTCAAAGATTATTATGAGGTGAAAATATGCAATCTTAAGGGGGAGAATAGTACATTATTTGTTTTTATTATTGATACGTAGCTTATTGTTTTCCCCTCGTAATATGTACAAGACCCAGATACAGACTAAAATCTCAGGGTAAAAAGTTTGAAGGAAAATGAATTCTGCTCTCATGCATTTTTGTTACAGTAGCAGATTTGGGGAATAATTTTATTTTTTAATTGTAAAGTATTTCATAAGTAAATTAAGCAAAAATAAGACCTCCAAATAAAACAACACAAAGCCAAAAAGCCAATGTATTTTAGTGTTTGAATTTTAATTTGGAGTAAGTAAATTGTATGTATAGAGAATAAGAAATGTGAATGACTAGGTTTAGGTCATGTCACCGATGATACAAGGGGTGTGATGCTTTAGAGTTGAGCAGGAATTACACCTAAGACCAATGAGAACCATATATATATACCTATACTTAAAAACATCTGTGTTAAAATGATTTTTTTTTTTTTTGTTACATATGAATACATGGGGGGAGGTAGGGTAAGCCTTTCTACACATCCTATAATGTCTTTGTTTCCTCATATGACTGAAGTGTTAGTGAAAATTGGAGGAAGTCATTAAGGGGAATCAGAGTTCTGAGCCTGGAACAGATACCAGTGCATCAGAATATTCTGGCCTGGTCTGTCTGCAAAGTCTCCTAGAAGCATCTTGATTCTGTTTGGAAGAAAAACCCTGTTAGAGGAATTTGCAAAATATATGGCAAAGGGGTTTTGGGTGTTGTTGGTGGTGTGTTTTTTTTTTTTTTTCCTCTTTTTTTCCCAGAGGCATCCATTCCATGTGGAAGCACAAGAGGTGAAAAAGAAATTAATGCTTCTTCTTTGGACACAGATGCTTTGAAATCAGTGCTGCACTTGTACCTGATGGTCCATATTTCAGAAATATAGATCTGTCTGCATTCAGCTGGACCCTGTTATAAGTCACTAATTAAGAGATTTATTCAGGTACTTCTGAGTAGCACATGTGCAAGACTACTGGTTGAGAAGGCATCCAAGAATGCAGCTGGTTTAGGAGGCAGAGGGAGCAGCATTGCTACCTGTGGCACAGTCGTCCTGCATCTGCTGGTTGTGGGATTTCAGAGTACACAGAGTTAAGATCAGCAGACAGGGACAGGTGTATCTGCTATGTTGCAAACTCTTCTTTCTCTGAAGTTAATTCAGTCTCAGTTTTATTTTGTAGGTGCAATGGTGTCCCATGGGCTGTTTTTCTTTAATTTCAGCTGGTTCCTCAAAATCTGATATTTGCAAATAATAAAAATTATTTGTTAAACCTTTTTTTCATTCTGATCAAACCTGAGAGCCTCTCCCAAACTGAAATTGAATAGAAAAGGTTGTAGTAAGTAGGTGATACACTTTAAAATGAGTAGTAACCATACTACTATAATGAGGTATATTCATGCAAATATTAAAAGAGCATTGCAGAACTGGTGTTTGTGGTGCACAATGTTTGTCCTTCACTGCTCTGCCTGTCCAGTTATGGAGAGGTGGCAAATCCTATGGTAGCTTTTAAAAAAAAAAAATAGCCCAGTGTCCTGTAAATCAGATCAGCAAATCTGATTTTCTTACCAGCAGTACAAGTGAAAATCATAGAAAAGAATAGAATTGGTAGCTATTAAATAACTGTTACATAGTGAGAAACAGTTATAAACTTTTGAAGAAATGCCACAGCACAGAAATATCTCAGAATTCTTTAAAGAGTCAGAAAGTCATTTACAGAGTGATTCAATCACACCAAAAACTATTGCTTGTTCCCCATATATATATATATAGGTATATATAAAAGGGAGGGGAAGCTACTATTGTTGATGGTTTTTGTAGTTAAAAAACAGCAAAACCCCTGATGCTGTCATGTTTTAAGAAGGAATATTTTTTTGGATTAGATTTGTTGATGCTTCAATGTATTAGTAAATGATTTGTGGAAAGAGGATGGATAGTGGGATGTTGATGTGCACTGCTGACACGTATCTATTAAAGACAGAAAAACTAAAGTAGACCATGAAGAGTTGCAATGCTTTCTAAGGTGATTAAATGGCATGTGAAAGACTGTGTCAGAAGAAACAGTCCTAATTACACATGAACAGTAATTGGTTCTTAATTGGCTACACTTCAAAAAAGATCTTCAGTGTAATTCTGGGTTTGAGTTTAGTGTTGTTTTAGACACAGAGTTGTCTAAACAAAACCAAGCAAAGAAAATTTCAGGAATTGAAAGTAATTGAAAGTTTCTAATAAAAGAAGAGAGAACAAAATGGAAAGCATTATTTATAATGCTGCATATCATTTATATGACTGAACTGGTAAATGTTATTACTGGATACTATGACTTCTATTTTTGCCTTATCCTCAGAAGGATATATACTTCTACTACAAAAGATACTGAGAAAAATAGGCAGAGGAATTGGATGTCCCAGATGGCTTAGAATGGGATGAAAGTCAATAAATTATGGTGCTCAGTACTGAAAACCACATGCCATATCATCTCACTGAAGTCTATAAACTCTTTCAAGATCAGGGAGAAGATGAAGAGGGAATGATTTGATCCTTATGTCTCCTAACATGAGAAGTAGAAGGTGTCTAATGAGGCAGTAAGTTATTAAACAAAAGGAAATACCAAGTCATATGACAGATAATTAAATTGTAGACCTATTTCTGTGAGATGATGTAGTAGCCAGATGTAAAATTGAAACTTAGTGTTTGGACAAAATCATGGCAAAAAAGAGCAGTCCATCAGGGTTATTAAACATAATGTTTGGATTGTGTCTGATTCATTAAGCTCCCGTCTCAGTAATAGTCGAAGACAAGGAGAGTGTATCAAAGGAGGGATTCCTGTTATTGCATACTGTGTTACATTCTTTAGCCTGACCTCTTGCAGTTGCTTTGAAGTTACATTCTTGGCTGTGTATCTGTTCTACCAATCTGTTTTGCCCCCCCAGCCCTAGTAAGGGATTTAAGGAATAGAGACACCAACTTTAAAGATTAAGTGTGTAAGTTTACTATAGTGCAGAACAGTGAAGAATTACAAAAGAAGCAGTGGCTTATAAATGGATACACTTATCAGTGCATCTAATCATTACTACAAAGAAAGTCTTATAGTGATTAAGAGAGAGATCCATCACCAGTTGCCCTAAGTACTTCTTATCATCCAGAATGCACTTGAGCTGGGGAGGCCCCGATCACAGCGAAGGTCTGGAGAACCCCTTCCCGGTACCTGGGAAATCCTACGCAGTGCATCCACCCATAGAGGAAACCTCCATCTTTGCTGTGCAAGGGTCCAGCTTATATAGTGTTAAACAAACCAGCTTGCATCACTCGACTGGTCTGGAAAAATAATCTGTCTCTATTCTCCCCCTGGTTTTCCCCTTAGGCCTGGTCAGGGCCCAAGGCAAAATCAGAGAGTCGATTTAGATTAAGTAGTCTCTGAATACAGATGTCTTGACTGATCTCTAAATACAGAACTTATGGCTGCATTGATATCTCAGGTACGAACCAGCAGCAACCATGTGAGATCTACTGTTTCCATGGCCTTGGCTGAGAAGAAAAGGAATATTTATAATATTAATATTACTAATTATTGATAATATGCTGTGCTAACAAGCATAAGCGTGTATTCCTAAAACTTTTTACTAAGTTTTATACAGCATCTTGGTTAATAAGCCGATACCTGGCTAAATTCAATACTAGGCTAATTATAATATTGGATTGGAGAGTTCGTCTTATAGGTCAACCTTGGCTCAGGGCCAATTCTTCAGGCCCCCAGAACAGAATCCTGTTCTTCGTCTTGAACCTGAAGGGAATTCATTCACCTGTTCTGCCTTTATTTAGAAGCAGAAGCAAAATGTGGATTCCTTCCCACCAAAGAGGCTGAAGACCTCTTAAGGTTTCACAGTGTTTGTGTTAAGTACTTCTATTTGATAGTGTAGCACTATTGCCAGAATGTCCTACTTTTATCCTCTCAAAATGCACACAATGGTTTTGGTTCAAAACTACATTCCATCTTGAAATAGTAATTGGTAAAATTGAAGTCTTTTAATGTTCAGGGTTTTTTTTTACTCTGCTTTAAGCCAGGGAACCACTTTTGTCCTCTGCAAATAAAAGGCGTTTTCATTGACATAAGTTAGCCAACTACCTGAGAAACAGTTTGTGAGATGGAAGGGGAGGAGAAGAGGAATATGCAAGTATCTAGAAATGGATTTACAGCACAGACGTGTAAAATGCTTGCGCAGGCACACACAGCTAGATGAATCATTCGCTTGCTAGAGCTGCCCCATTTGGTGCTCCTTACATGCTGACTTGTACTATTAAACAAAGTTAAACAGAAAAGCTAACAAAACTTGTTTGAACTCCCTCAGTTGTTTGCTTTAGCTAGGGTGCTGTTTATTTGTATCTTTTTCTATCCCCTGTGCGCCACATCAAGCAAAGAAATGTCTAAGCTCTCTAACTACGGGGTGGAAGTCAGCCTGGTGTCTGTAGGTCTCAGAGGACTATTTGGCACAGAGGGGAGGGAGAAAGTGTGGATGCATGCCTGTACAGATATTTTCAGTTAATCCCTTCATAATTGGGTTACTGCTGAGCTCAGTACTGCCAGTGCCATTGCGAGTTTCAGAGCATTTGCACTTTTCTGCTGGGAGCTTGTTATTAGGCAATAAACTCACTTTTTTGTTTGTTTGGGGTTTTTTTTTGTTTGGCTTTTGTTTAAAAAGTGTTACCCTCAAAAAATTATAATGGGAACAAAGTGCATCTTAACAGCCCTTGAAACAGGATACTATTAAGCTTTTATGTTTTGACTTGTGGGTTTTGAATCTTTAGCAGTACTTGACATTTGCAACCTGATAGAATAACCTTTTCCATTGAATTGCTGGAAATCAAAACCGAAATTGTGGTTGGTAAAAGGGATACTTAAGACTCAGTTCTGGAAATGCTGGTGTTTTCTTAGGCTTAATTTAGCCTTATACAGATTGCATTCCCTATCTTCCATGTTTTCTGTGACATATCTGTCTTCTCTGAGAATGGAAAAGCATTGATCACCAGTGTAGGAATTTTCTAGCTATTGTTTTCCTTGTCTCAATGGTTCAGATCCAGGACTCATTTCTAATGAACTAAAATTTTTCTGATAATCCTCCCATTACACATTCACTGAATGGAGAATGTAGATTTTCAAACTCCTAATTTTTCTCAATGACAGCAATTTGTTATTTGGCTAGGATACTGCCTAGAAAAGGAACAATGCAAATTAAGTAGATAATCTAAATAGAAATTTTACTCTGGCAAGTGTTTGCATGTAAATGAAACCAAAGTCTGTTTTGTTTTGGCTTTATGATGAAACACAGCAACAGTTTTAATGTCTCCTCAGCTGTAGACTGAAGTCAGAGTTTCAAATGTTTGCTGAATTCTGAAATTTGCTTTAAATATTAATATTTCATGAGGTTTGTACATGTTTCATTAAGATTTGAGCTACTGAGAAAATAAAAGGTATACTGACACATCCCATGTAGTAGAGGCTTTCTTTTGACTTGTTCAAATAGCTTATTGGTGAAATAGTACCACTTTTTTGAAGTTTGCTCAGTTGTTTGTTCCTACCAGTCCCATCAGAAGACTGTGCTAGAATCTTTTTACTCTCATGTAGAAACCATAGTCTCTCCTATGTGGTTAATGTAAAGGAGCAAGCACCAGGAGAGGATAATTAGGTCTTTAGGAGCCAAACTTAATTGTTCTGTGTTGCCTTTTAAAAGATTTTTTTTTTGTGTTCCTATTCATGAAATAAACAGTGGCTCGTTTTGGTTTTCAAATCCAAATCCTCTTGTTCTAGCCCAAACATATTCATAGCCATTCTGTAGAATTATGGAAAGCAAAGCATGGTTTTATCAGATAATTGTGTGTTTTGTTTTGTTTTGTTTTTTTTAAAGAAAGTTAGTGGTAGTTTTTCATCCACATAGATTTAAATAGAGCAGTGAAAATATCAAAACACTGGTATGACTTACTCTGTTGTTCTATAGATAAGTTTTATCTTTTGTGTTAGAGAAAGATAGTCATGCTGATAGTAATGTAGAAAAGTGTTACTAAACGAATGAATGAAAAGATGAATTGTCTTACAAACCCCAGTTCATAAGTAATGTTGTAAACAGGAAAAAGTTGGCATAGAAATATTAGGGGTATTAACAAGAGCAACTTGTTGGGTTTTGTGAGGTTTCTTGTTTGGCTGGTAGTTTTTTTGAGCAATCAAACAAAAAACCCTACCAAAAATTTTTCCTTATTCAATAACAATGACCCATTTGCCTCGAGAGATTGAAGTCAAAGACCAATCAAAGTAAAGGAAGTGAAGTCGAAGTTCCAGTGGATGTTTCAGTTGAAGAGTGGAGGCTGATACCATGTGTGTTCTTATTTCACCTGTTGAAAATCAGATACTGACTTCAAATGTGAGCATGGACTCCTTCAAGTTGGACATGTGCTTATGCTAACTTAGTTACTTACAGCAGAATCTTATTCTTTCAGTTTTCTTAGGAGCAGTGGTGGGAGAAATGTTATGCAAAAGGGTATCACAGTGTTGAACTATAAACAGAAAAGAGATTGCATACCAATAAAATTTGTATTAATTTGAAAATATTCTGCAAATTAGTTTTAGACTAAATTAGTGTTTTAATAAGGTTAAAATGTCACTTCAGACAACCTCTTCTAGGAGGGCAGTACATCATCTGATTGTTTTTAAGTCTAAGTTCTGTGCTGATGTGAAACCAATTATGAAACCACAAATTTCTGCTACATTAATCTCAGAAAAACCAAAGTACATCTCCTCTTCTGCTGCAATATGAACATTTGAAATGCATCAAGTGATAACATGAAATATTCTAATTTAATGTTAATATAATGGTCAGATTTTATCAATAAACAATCAACATAAAGGTTGTGAAATCATATTAAATACGGGAATTTATGAATAGCTTGATTTCATATTTACTTTGAAACATATGTGTACCAGTCTGAATTATACACATTATCATATTCTCTTTTCTTCCTTAAAGAGACATAGATTTTATAAACTATAAATACCTCCATTAAAAATTACCAGAAATGTGGTAAGTACTGTTTTACTGGCATACTTACTGCCCTAGTCTAAATTCACTAGCAACTTCCACAAATTCCTGTAGTGCATTAAGTACTTAATGCTGATGGGATGCATAGACCAGAAAAGAAACCACTGGAGGAATTAGGCACCTACAGTTTGACCACACAATTCATTTGCTGTGTTTAGCAAGAAGAAGATTAATGTTTTGAGTCCAGGTATGAGAATAATACTACTTCTGGTTGGCAGTGAAATGTAGATTTGTCATCTAAACTGTGCAAGGGACTCGCATAGAGACAAGAAAAAGGAGTTGAATGCTTAATCACTGCTGTAAGAAATTTTGCATATTGCACTGAAGAATCCCAAATTACTAAATAATTTCAGCTGACATTAATCATCCCTGCTAGACTGTGACAGTCATTAGAGACAGACTCTTGGTTCCTCTAGGGTTTTTTTCTAATTTCATTCCAGACTGTATAAGGGACCAGTGAGGAAAGTGTGGTCTTCTTCAGGATGAATACCAAACCTTAGTTTTGACACATTGGCTTGAATACTTTGCAAACATTGTATATCTGAATGTGGGTCTATAGATTCCCTTCTTTCAATTACTATTTTGAAAAGTATTTTTGAAATGTTAGTTTCAAATCATGACATATAGGAAACTGAGCAGTCATGAAAAATTTTCACAGCATCTCTCCCCATTGTAATGGTTTAATGGGATTCCAGTTAAGTCATCCTCTGTTGGTATTGGTTTAGGTATCCTTAAAATGTGGACTTTTACACAATTTCCCCTTGTGTGAAAGTATATCAAAGGCTGGTGTATATATATATAAGTATGCTTTGGCTAACTGACTGGTTTTAAAAATACAGAAAGCCTTACAAGATCATTAATTTCTCTTCCCTTTTCTTCCATGCTGCCTTGTACATTATGGAGTTCACCCTTGTTGCCCTATTTATGGAAAATGGGTAATTCCATGGAGATACTTTGGCTACTGTCTTCTGGTCTGCTTCCTTAGCATTGATCTAGGTCTTTCATGTTTAGATAGATGTTTGAAGTAGTTGATAAATGGAATGAATTTTAGCTTACTACTGATAATGATTTTGAAGAATCTTGGCTGGGATAATTGTCATCTCTTTTTCTAATGTGAAACGATGGACTGTAGAAAATCAGGTATTGACTGCAAAGGAGAAAGAGGATGCATGTCTTTATGATAAAGTTACTGACACAGCAAGGTAATTCTGAAAATCAAAAATACAGTTCAGAAGGTATGCTTTTACGAGTTTTTGTTATAACTGCAGTTTATCTCTGGCAAAAGTATGGTCAAGCTTCCCAAGATCATGAAAAGTTGACTTTGAATCAAAAGATGATGTAAGAAGTGACTAAATACAGTTACAGGTAATGCAGGTGAAGTTTTCTTATCTCCAGTTCTCCACTGCAGAAGTCTTTGGCTGAGCTCTCTTCTGAGGAGGACAGTGTTTGCATTATTAGTTTGAAGCTGTAACAGTTCTTTGGGGTGTATTTCCAGCAAGGAGTTTCATTAAGAATGAGCCTTCTCATCAGGGAGTAGTTGGTTTTACTAGAAATGAGATAACTGCTAGGACATCAGCTCCCTTTATGACCTTCACAGGCCAAATTACTGGGTCTCATGGCACACGTGAGCTTTGCTGGGGTCTGTGGGTTGTGAGCCCTCCGTTGGTCACTGACATTCCCCATCCAGCAGGATGGAGGAAAGCATCAGGTATGGCATGTTTGCCTGCACAAACACACTGTGCTGTTTTTTCTGCCCTGAGCTTTTTCTCCTGAGACCTGTGCTGCTTTCTCAGGGTTCTGTCCTGTGCTGGAGTGAGAGGATTAGGAGCATAAGAAAGGGGCAGCTGAAGCTAACCTGATCAACAGGTCTTGAGGAACCAGAAGGCTCAAGTGCTCTGTGGACTAAGACCTTTCAACTACTTTGTAATACCCCAGTTTTTACCTTTTGATTTTAAATAAAAAAACACAGTAGCTTCCCAGTGAAAGCAAAGAGGGCATTAGATGCCTGCAAGTAGGTGTTGGTAAAAGCAGAAATTTAAGGCAGTATTCACTCCTGCATTACTTTCAATGCATCTAAACTGAAATAATACTGTCCAGAAAGTGCCAAGGATTTTGAGTCATCAGCTGTAGATTGGGATGTTTATTCACATGTTTTGCCAAATTAAATTTATTTCTAAGTGATGGTAAAAGCCAAATCTATCACTTAGGGTTGCACTATGCATTGTGTTTTCATTATAGAACCTCATGTAAAGGTCTCAGTCTGTGGGCAGTTATTAATGCTGCTCTAATCTAGAGGTCTGCATCATGCAATGAAACAGATGCCTAATGGATTGTTTATTAATCGAAACTCTCCAAGGGCTGGTTTGGATCTCAGTCTTGTTTGTTTTAATTTTCAGTAGGAAGTTGATTGTATGCGTGTGTCAGCCTTGTGAAACAATGTTGTAACTCTCATGTGGGGAAAGCGGCAAATATATGTTTTTAGAAAAGTAATATGCAAGGACAGGAACTTTCCATGTTGTAGAGTATTTTGCATCTTCTGAAGACTGATTTTTGGGGGCAACATTGATAAACCTGATTAAGGAAAGTTAAACTCCTTATGTGACAGGAAAGAATTCATGTCTGTAAACCTTTTTAATTAAGCTAGTTCTGCTATTTGATTTAGTTTTTTTTTCTTTCATGTCTGAAGAAAACCAGAGGGACGTTAAGATATTTTTGTTATAAAAACCCAGTATATCTGTTGATTTGTTAAAGCAGATTTACATGACTGATTTTATTAAAAATTCTTACTGCCCATATATTTGTTTTAATGAAAGTGTGTTCACTCCTTTCTCTGAAATACCAAACTAATAATTGGCAAAACCATGAAGTTAATTAATGTTTCCCTCTCAAGTGTATAGCTATTCTATATGAACAGTAAGAAAATAAGCTATTGGATGAAATCTCTTCTAATTTACTTGTTATTTTAATTAATAATTGTAATTTTTTTGTAATATTCTTGCAATTACTGGAGTTTGTAGTGGATGAGAGCTACTGCCTGAGAAGTTCAAGTAGAAACAGGTGGTGAGTAGATGAAGCGAGTTGCCTTCCCTTTTGTTTGTTTCCTATCAGTGAGCCTTAATTTGAAAAACATTGGAAACTGATGATCTCCTTTATTACTGTTTCAAAAGGAGGAAATTTTTAAGAAGAAACTTAAAGTAGAGGTCCTGTTTTTCACATGGCAGTGTTTTTTGAGAACATCAAGAACTTGCACAGCAGTGAAATATGCTGGAAATCTCCTGTGAAAGGAAGGGAACTTGGAAGAAATGTAGCATGTTGCTTGGCTCATTTATGTTGCCCTCGTTTGATTCCTTCCTCTAGTCTTGTATGTATTTTTTAGCTTATAATTAATTCAGGAGCTCATTTCTGGTACTATATTCATAATACTGCATATAATTTTGTGTATTTATTTACAGATATTTATTTTGTAGATATTTATCCCTTAGAAGATTTTGGTATGCTGAAGGCTCTCATTCTAATGCTCTCACTTCTTGGCATGATGTAGAGCCAGATCACAGTCATATTTTCTTGCAGATTAGATAATTTCATAAGAATAAATTTTTACTTAAAAGCTTGTATTTCTTTAGATGAATTTTCTGTGGAAAGCAAGTTAAGCATTTTATACATGAGTATTTGTCTGTTTTCCCTTGATTCTGTTATTCAAAGAGCCAATAAAGGTTTAATTTTTAATAGATTTCGATCAGTATGAATCTTTTAGTTATATGCACAATATAGATATGTTAGTAGCTACTAGTTTTGGTTTCCGCTTGCATTGTCTTATCAGCTAATTTGCAAAGGAACATCCTGTAAAATAGTTCCTATTCAAGTTCACTGTAAGTTGCCTTTTTTTAAGTGCCAAAATCCCATGTCTGCATACTGCATTGTCCTCTTCTGTAGCAGTGAGATATTCCACTTAACTTAGGGTTGGTGAATTATTTTCTCCAAACTTAAAGTCTAATTGTTCTTTTGCATAGTGAACTTTTTCTTAATTCATTGGTAATGCTAGATTATCAAAATACAAGTTGTTTTCAAAATGAATGGCAGAAGTGGTAAGGCAACTAATTTACAGTCAAATAAGCTGTTAATCTGTATTTTTGCAAAGATAATTTTATATTGCTTCAAATTTTACACACTTATATGCAACACACTGATTTTCCAAAATGAACAATTTCTCTTCCTGTCTTCATGATCAAAAGAATTACAGTCTTAGTGCAGATTTGCCAAGATTTTGGTAATGTTCCTTTTAATTGCCTTATAGGATACTGCTTTGCAAAAGATCATAACTTTGAAGTGGCATTTTTCACAGCATTTCATTTGTTAATTGCTTCCGTGTGCGTACTTATAATCTTGCAAGTAATAAGCATTTCCACAGTAGTTCGTATGAATGTGTTGCAAGGAGGGGAAGATGATGAGAAATGAAAACTGCTGCCTTAATTTTTTTACTTAAGTTATTTTCAATGTGTAGTACATTCAATGAGCATTGATAAAAGTGCATAACATGCAGAATACAAAATTATGGGGGAAAACATCTCTTACTTTGAGTCATTATAAACTGTAAATTAGAAGTAGAGCATAAAGAGGAAACACTGGTCTAAGCAGTGTAACCCTGGCTTTGCAATCAGCCCTGCCTTAAGGTGTTGATCTACAGAGCTTCCTTCCACTCTAAATGATTGTGCCATTCTATGAAAGCTGAATTTATGTTCACTTCTCCCATGCACTGCAAGCGCTGACCTTATTTTAATTCTTCTAATGAAACTGCATGATAAAACTCTATCAAACTGATTAGAAAGTGAATAATAATGGTCACTCATTAACTCAATTCTTCAGGGAAGTCTTACATGTTTTACATACGGGTTTTGCCTTGGTAGTGGGCTGTCTTGGCAAAGAGGAGACCTGATCCTTTTTGTATAACTTCCATGCAGTTCTAAGTCATACTTTCTAGCAGGTAGATGCTATAAACCCAACATGGCAAGAGGAATGAGTGAATACAAAAAGCAACTTGTTTGGTTTTTTTTTTGCATCAATATATATATACAGCAGAAAATTAGCTGCACAATATTTTTAAATCTGTGCTCACGACTATTTTTTTTACCGTTAACATCCTTCTTGTAGAAAGTGAGTGTTATTTCCAAATGTTTATCCACACGTTTAAAGAACACTTTCAGAGATGTTTCTAAAATTTGAAGGGAGGTCAGTTAGGAATCACTCTGTTGGTTCACTACCAGTGATTTTAAATATTGCAGTTATAAAATCACTGTGTTTTCTTTTTTCCCAGCTACTTTCCCTCTCTGTCCCCCAGTGCACATGATACTGTCACAGTCTCTTTGGATGTATGTAGGCAACCTTGCCAGTGAAGGTTTTTAAACTTTTGTAGAGAGAAAGGTGAGCTTCAAAATGGAGAGAACTGTGGATACTGCTATTACTTTTAAAAGAGTGACTTGGATAGGATGATGTTTTAACCTTTTATTTCTAGTCAAAAAGCTACATGAAATATGAGAATAGTTACCTCTTGCTACCTGTTAATGGGAAAATTCACAAGCCTGAGATTTTCTGAAACATTTCTTTTGCTAAATGGAATGAAAACCTAGCTATTTATGATGAGAAAAGATGATTTTTCTGCCATAACCCTCTTTTGCTTTTCATGCAAGTGTCCATCGAAACTCAGATTTTATGTAGAGCTGGTCATGCTTAATTTCTGGGGTATGTCTCTTACCCAGTAGTTAAATGATTACCACAAATAGACTGGAGTAGTGCACTGGTTTGATTCTACTCTCAACACCTGAAAACCTTGTTTTCCTAGTCTCTGATTTTTGTTTGTATTTTGATTTTGCTTGTTTGCAAAGACTGCATGAAGTCTAATAGATATATTTTAAATAAATAACCAGACACAACTGGAGTTTCCTAATCACTCATGATCAGTTGATAGTCTTCTGGTCAAATATCAGCCTAAAGGTGTTCAAAATAGCAGTCAAAGAAAACAACAAGAATACGGGTGCACAAATAGATTTTGCTTGTAAATATATTTTAGTGTTGTAATGTGATCAGACTTGAGGCTCTGGCTTACTGTCAGTGGGCATACATTCTAAAGATTTATGAGATTTTTTGGTTTCCCCCTCCCCCTCCAAAGTTAAAAGATCTTTTTTGTTGACCTCTAAGTCTGAAAATGTAAGAAGTAGCCATAGATCTGCTCAAGTACTCTTGCACTTAAGGGTTAAAGATAACAATCAAAAACTGAAATCTGGATGTGCTGAGGAAGTGTATAGCTACACATTGTCTTATTGATGGAAGATATGTAACAATACTGAAGTTAAAAACTTTCCACACCTCCCCAGTGCACATCCTCTGAGTGTGTGTATATGCACTCAGCATGTTATATACGTATATGTATGTATAAAAACAAATGTATACATCCCCCTACACAATCACACACTGATGTAGATGCTAGTTCCAAGTGCTTCATGGTACTTTAAAACAGAACTCATAAAGGATATTCAGAGATAGCTGTGGATTTTTTGTGTGTGTATGCAAGGCGACAAAGATGTTGAGAAAGAAAGTTGGATAAGAGCATGCTAAATAACACAAGAGTGTTGATCAGTGTTAACTTTGATGACATTGGCTTGCGTGAAAATACAGCAATGCCCATGTATTCTTACCTGAGCCTGACTGGAAGGCTTTTATGGTTGTATCCTGAGTATTTGATATCAAGCCCTTTCTGTGGCATCTCAGGGTATTTGTGATTAAAAAGAAATTTTAAGTGGAATGACCAACTTTTTTTTTTTGTTTGTTTTTTGTTTGTTTTGTTTTGCCTTTTTTTTTGTTTTTTTTTGTTTATTTTTTTTTAAGAACCTCCTCATCTAATTTAAATTGCCACAGAAATGTTGAGGTATGCTAGCTGCAGATGTGCGTCTCATCTATTACATAGAACTGGATTGGGTTTTACAGCAGGAGACAATTATCTGTCTCAAAGGACCAGTCTGGTGTGCTGGGCCCAGTTTCTCTTGTCACAGCACTGTTGGTTGATTGTAGTTGGTTGACTGTGGGTGAAGCTGAAACCAGAAAGTGGTCAGCAAGCCATAGCTTGCCTTCCTCCTGTGGGAAGTGCCATCACTAGAAAAAGTCCTGCTGTAGAGTGAAAAGCTGGCTGGCTGGCTGGCTTGATGCAACCATAGACCTTACTGCTGAGACCTGGGGTTATTTCCGGCCAGGGGTGAAGGACAAATTGTGCTCATTTATATTGGAAATGTCAGCTTTTGAGCTTTTGCCACTCCATCCTCACTATTTCATCTTTGGATGCTCATTGGGTGGAGGTGTCTGTGTTTGACATTTCAGAAATATTGATTGTTAGATGCTAGTTCAGAGGGAGAGAATGAGGGATAAAAACCCAACTCTGTTTTGACTTATTAGCTCTGTAGCACAGACTGGTCTAGATGTCTTCCCTGTCTCCATTCCTCTCCTTTAAGATGTGATTTGCTGATGTGCTGGTTGAAAAGATGTTTGTAGACAGATACCAAGAGCAATGAAAGGTTGGATCTGTTAATGAAAGTTATTTTGAAATCCAGCCTCCCCTGTGGAATATTTTTCTGTTTTCTAGTGGGATGATCAATGCTGCTGCTCAAGGCACAGCAGTAGCTGTGAATTTTTTGTCCTCCTGAAGGAGACAAAAGATATGTGGATCAAACTCTGATTTACTCCTTTCTGTTTGCTGCTTGTGGGTAAACCAATAACCCACCACTTTTCTAATAAATGTGTGGTCTGTAGATTTTTTTTTTTTTGTGTAATATATAATACAGAGGCAAACTCACTTGAGAAGAACAGAATAAGTCTCTGTAGTAGTGGACTATCCTATGGGTGAAAAGAACCTTTTCTTTAGGTGGCGATCAACTATTAGAAGGTATTGAATGCTCACAGATAGAGCTTGAAAAAAAAAAAAAAGCAAATCTGTCACTTATCCTGAAGTTTCTGCAACTTCCTTTTTGATAATTCACTATAATTAAATTATTTTCTTTAGAAAATGATTAGTCAGCTAATTATTAGACAGCTGTGTTTAATAATTAAGGAAAAAAGTATGTTAACTTGTTCAGATGCATGTAAAGTGTTCTTTCTTATGTATTAATGCATAAATTCTTTTTAAATTTTAAGAAGGAAACAGAAGATTAAAATACTGTAATTATTGAAAGTGTGGCTTCTGTTTGAGGTCATGACATGTCTCTGATGTAATGGATGTGCTTTTTCAGCCTCTGTCCTGCTTGTGGGTGGTGTGTTAAGCTAACATTTGTAAAGCATACAGAATACCACAAACACCTGTCTGGCACTGATGACGCTAATGGAAAAGAAAAGAAAACTAGGCATACTACCTGAGCCTGTAGTGTTGATCAAATGGGCCTAGAAGGTGAAAGACTTTGTCTCTAAGCAAGAAGTTCAGGACTCTGCTGGATTGCTGGACTCTACAATGGGGTGGATGTACTAAAGAGTTTATTGTGGGAAACAAAGTGATAGAGAGTGAGCCAGAACTAAATGTTGTGAAGAAGGAAGGAACCAAGTGAACAGAGAACAATTTGGTGCTAAGTAGTATTATTACTTTTCCGTGAAGTAGACAACCAGTGAATAAATACTGCATTAATCACGGAACATCAGATACGTGATGCACTCAGGAGAGCAATTGAAGTTTGGAAGCCTCGTATTGGAATTTTGGGAATTCCATGGATTAAGAGGACTTCATAGTCATAATATGTGGCTGTAATAATACACAGATGTTAACCCCTTGTTGGTATAATATGTGTAATGATGTAAAGTAATAGAAATAATTTGTTCATAAAAAGAAAATAAAAGGAGAAGGAGCAAAAATATGAAACTTTATGTTTAATACATAAAGCATGTATTTTATAAATGGATGAATAGCTGAACAATTTAAATATTCTGTTCATTTAGCTGTATCCTCACATCTGGAAGGTGAATTTTGGGGATGGTATGTTTTAAGTAGCCTATTAGCTTTACAAGATATGATCACATTTCAAACAATGCTTATTCTGTGGAATAATCTTCTAAATCAGAGAATTTTTGTATCACTGGTGGTAGAGACTTTATGTTCTAAAACAGGTCTTTTTAATATTATTCATAAGCTCTTGCAAAGCATTTCCTCAATGACAAGGAACAATTGTTTCTATTCACTTCTTGCAGATTTATTTTAAATGCATTAGGAGCATTCAAAATGTTCTTTTTTTACTTTCTCATCTGCAATGCCAGTTTTGTTTCGCGAGTGTTGTGTTTCGCTCTGGCTCTTGACTTTGTTTGATCTGTAGTATGACTGACTGGGGCTGCCTTTGCAGATTTGTTGCCTCCACTCTTCATCTTGCATTAGCAGTTGGTTGACAAACTGCTTGTAACTCCAAATGGCATTCTCCTCAATTAATGATATATAGGAATGTAAAATATTAACTCTTAACAATTTAGTGATGCACTGATCATGGGTAACCTTTTTGCTATAGACATCACCTCTATAGGATCGTTCAACTCCTGGCAACTATTCGCTTTCCTACTCTCTTCCAGCCTTTACTGAAGGCAGCAGGAGGGCAGGAAAGGTTGTCTGGAAAGGGGTAGGTGTGCTCCTAGGCTGGCAGTGCCTCATACCCTGGCATGAAAGCACCCAAGTTCTGGTGGCAAATAAGGGACCAAAACAGAATTCAGCTCTGGTTATATTAAGTTTGATCAAGCTTGAAGTAAGTAAAGAGGGAGGCTGTTTTAAGCTACTGTAATTAACATTACTCCTCTTCACACAAAAACTGCAGCTGTTTTGCGGTTTTGACTTTTGTTGAAAATGCTTATTTCAGCAAGCAGCTAATGTGTGCAGAGAAAATAGAAATAGA
>NW_020955428.1:710590-712524 GCF_003031625.1 Empidonax traillii
AAAAAAAGCAAATCTGTCACTTATCCTGAAGTTTCTGCAACTTCCTTTTTGATAATTCACTATAATTAAATTATTTTCTTTAGAAAATGATTAGCCAGCTAATTATTAGACAGCTGTGTTTAATAATTAAGGAAAAAAGTATGTTAACTTGTTCAGATGCATGTAAAGTGTTCTTTCTTATGTATGAGATGCATAAATTCTTTTTAAATTTTAAGAAGGAAACAGAAGATTAAAATACTGTAATTATTGAAAGTGTGGCTTCTGTTTGAGGTCATGACATGTCTCTGATGTAACGGATGTGCTTTTTCAGCCTCTGTCCTGCTTGTGGGGGGTGTGTTAAGCTAACATTTGTAAAGCATACAGAATACCACAAACACCTGTCTGGCACTGATGACGCTAATGGAAAAGAAAACTAGACATACTACCTGAGCCTGTAGTGTTGATCAAATGGGCCTAGAAGGTGAAAGACTTTGTCTCTAAGCAAGAAGTTCAGGACTCTGCTGGATTGCTGGACTCTACAATGGGGTGGATGTACTAAAGAGTTTATTGTGGGAAACAAAGTGATAGAGAGCGAGCCAGAACTAAATGTTGTGAAGAAGGAAGAAACCAAGTGAACAGAGAACAATTTGGTGCTAGGTAGTATTATTACTTTTCCATGAAGTAGACAACCAGTGAATAAATACTGCATTAATCACGGAACATCAGATACATGATGCACTCAGGAGAGCAATTGAAGTTTGGAAGCCTCATATTGGAATTTTGGGAATTCCATGGATTAAGAGGACTTCATAGTCATAATATGTGGCTGTAATAATACACAGATGTTAACCCCTTGTTGGTATAATATGTGTAATGATGTAAAGTAATAGAAATAATTTGTTCATAAAAAGAAAATAAAAGGAGAAGGAGCAAAAATATGAAACTTTATGTTTAATACATAAAGCATGTATTTTATAAATGGATGAATAACTGAACAATTTAAATATTCTGTTCATTTAGCTGTATCCTCACATCTGGAAGGTGAATTTTGGGGATGGTATGTTTTAAGTAGCCTATTAGCTTTACAAGATATGATCACATTTCAAACAATGCTTATTCTGTGGAATAATCTTCTAAATCAGAGAATTTTTGTATCACTGGTGGTAGAGACTTTATGTTCTAAAACAGGTCTTTTTAATATTATTCATAAGCTCTTGCAAAGCATTTCCTCAATGACAAGGAACAATTGTTTCTATTCACTTCTTGCAGATTTATTTTAAATGCATTAGGAGCATTCAAAATGTTCTTTTTTTAATTTCTCATCTGCAATGCCAGTTTTGTTTCGTGAGTGTTGTGTTTCGCTCTGGCTCTTGACTTTGTTTGATCTGTAGTATGACTGTCTGGGGCTCCCTTTGCAGATTTGTTGCCTCCACTCTTCATCTTGCATTAGCAGTTGGTTGACAAACTGCTTGTAACTCCAAATGGCATTCTCCTCAATTAATGATATATAGGAATGTAAAATATTAACTCTTAACAATTTAGTGATGCACTGATCATGGGTAACCTTTTTGCTATAGACATCACCTCTGTAGGATCGTTCAACTCCTTGCAAATACTTGCTTTCCTACTCTCTTCCAGCCTTTACTGAAGGCAGCAGGAGGGCAGGAAAGGTTGTCTGGAAAGGGGTAGGTGTGCTCCTAGGCTGGCAGTGCCTCATACCCTGGCATGAAAGCACCCAAGTTCTGGTGGCAAATAAGGGACCAAACCAGAATTCAGCTCTGGTTATATTAAGTTTGATCAAGCTTGAAGTAAGTAAAGAGGGAGGCTGTTTTAAGCTACTGTAATTAACATTACTCCTCTTCACACAAAAACTGCAGCTGTTTTGCGGTTTTGACTTTTGTTGAAAATGCTTATTTCAGCAAGCAGCTAATGTGTGCAGAGAAAATAGAAATAGA
>NW_020955428.1:712772-787445 GCF_003031625.1 Empidonax traillii
CAGAATTCAGCTCTGGTTATATTAAGTTTGATCAAGCTTGAAGTAAGTAAAGAGGGAGGCTGTTTTAAGCTACTGTAATTAACATTACTCCTCTTCACACAAAAACTGCAGCTGTTTTGCGGTTTTGACTTTTGTTGAAAATGCTTATTTCAGCAAGCAGCTAATGTGTGCAGAGAAAATAGAAATAGAAATTATTTGATATGTGAATTTTGCCTTGCTGCAGTGAACCACCTATGTAGATTTGTTGTAAATTCATACATTTCTTACAAATGTTGATGTATGATCAGCATTTGGCAGTAGGCTTATGGCGTAGGTAAATTCACTGCTTCTAGCCAGGCTATGTAGCAAAATTTTTCAATAATAAGTGCAATAAAAAACATACTATAGCAGGAACATATTTTTTTCATTGTGTCTTCAGTCATTTCTATAACTCATTTTTATAACCTCCTGCAACACAGTAACTTGGTTTATAATGCTTTGCAGTGCAGCATTTTATAAAGGCTTACATTTTTTTGAATCTTAACCGAGTAGAAAAAAAACAAAACAAAACTGTTTCCTCCAGTATTTCTTGCTTTTTCTCCTTAGCTTTCTTCTTTCTTTGCCCTCTGTCGTTAATGCCTAAATCAGTATACTAGCTGTTCCTGCTGTTTCATTGGTTTTAGCATCTTCTGTATTATTTTAATTTTGTGCCTTTCTGTCTTTTAATTTTTAGAGTGCACTATTGGTACTTCAGAAAGTAGCTGATTGATATATGAAGAGGATACTTTCCTTTCTACTTGTTACACAGGTCCTGGAACTGTCGGTGCCCTATGTAGCCCAGTTTTTTCTTGGAGCATGAGCAGCGAGAAACAGATTCTTATGTCTAAGTCTGCTATATCTCTCATATTGGCAGTAATTTAAATAGTGGCCAAATATCTTTGTCATATTGTGATTGGAGGTGTAACCTCTCTTTCTAAAGCTCCTTTAAAAAAAATTGGTTACTTGGTTACATGAATAATTCCTTCTCCTTTTTTCAGTGCTGCAGGATTTCTTTCCTTAACTTCCAAGTGGAGTGGAGTTGTTGGCTGATGCCTTAGGCTCCTGCCATTTGGTAATTTTCCTTTCTCATTATAGTTGCTCTTTAAATATCAGATCACATTGCTTTTTCTGGATATATGTGGAACAAGATTCTTCAGAAACAGTTTTACTTTTAGTGATATTGGACCCTTGATGTGAACTCAGTTACATCTTCTCTTATTACTTGATCTTGATTCACCTCCATTGTGTCTTGCTCCCAGCAGCTCTAGGTGGTGAAGCTTTTAGCTGCTCTTTTAGCCCACACTCATTAGATGGCATTTTAAGGAGTGATGTGTTCAAATAGCTGTGTTCAGTGTAGGCTTCCCAGTTTCAATCCAATCATACCTTACATCATTAGTTTCTTGAGGCATTTGTATTCCAGTCTGAGGTCAGTAATTCCCCAGATTCTTCAGGGCCTGTCTTCCAGAGTCATCAATCACTTGGCTAAGCAAGTGACAGACAAGAAAACTGCTTCGTGGACATGGCACATAACATTTATGTTGGGGCAGTTGAGACTTAAGAAAAGGAAAGGCTTAAGCATAAGCTGGTAAGAGAGGCAGATGTTTCTGATTTCATTAGTAATTCAGAGCTTAAGTGCACTAATTTGTATGTACCACTTAATCATCTCTGTCCTTCTGTCACTATCCATTCTGTTGCCAGGACAGCACAATTCCTGAACTTTCTCTCACTTGCTTAATCCTCAAATTAAGCTCAGATTTGATGTGCTGCCTAGCTTAAGATAATTATAAAATTTCTTCTCCCCAAAATACACATTTTCATGTTGTTTTAGAGTTTGAAAGCCTGAGTGTTCAGTTAATACTTCAAGTTGGGAAGTAAATATTTGAAAAGCAAGTCAAATGTAGCATCTGGTATGGCTTTTATTTTATTTCATTCCAGACAATTTTGATAGACTAATACAGTTACTTAAAGTATAATTGTGTAATCGAAAGGTTGTTTGTTTGGTTTTTTTTAGTTAAGTTTATTGTTTCTCATATTCTTTCAGTCATTTTTCACTCTAGAGAATTTCTACAGAGATTTCCACTAAGAATTTCTCTATTCCATTGTATCTGGCAGCTTCTTCTGTTTTCTCAGAGGAGAGTGTTTGCTGGAGGCTGCTCAAAGTAATCACTATAAGAAAAGCATTTTTCCCGTCTCTCGTGGGATTAACCCATCATCTGTGCTTTCTGATAGCGTGAGTCAGCCTTTGTCCTTCCTCTTCTGTTAGAAAAAAATGGGAATTGGTGGCTACTTCAGACAGGACATTTCTTTATGATTAAGTGAATAGAATTGGATTGGGTATGTTTTGGCAATTTAAGTGTTGAAAGGAAAGTTTTGCATATCTCGGGATGAGAAAATCTAAGGTGTGTTCATCCAAATGCACAGATAAGGGCACCTAAGAAAGTGTGATGACACTCTTGGGGGAAGAAGGAGATTATTAAAAATTATATATTTTCTACATGTGCAAGGCTTATTTTGGGTTGTTTTTAGCATCCCCTAGTGAATACTTTAAATTATATGAATTTCCAGATAGATTTTTTTTTTCTCGATAACTTTACTAAAGGAAAGATCAAATGGGGAGCTTCTATTAATGAGACAATCTAAAATTGCAGTCTTCTTGTATTCAGCATGTTACTGGCATGAGCCTAATAGGTACAGGTGCCCCTATGTGATTTATTAGAATTCTGTGTGTTACTGAAAATAGTCTCATTAACTGGTGCTATGGGGAGAGAGCTATAAACATAGTGAAGTCTACTGCAAGGAATTTAGAAGGCATGTTTTGTGTCCTTTCACTTCTTTCTTTCATTTATTATGAAGCTTTAGTATATGCGGATGCAAGTGCTACACTTACCAAAAATAGAAAAGCAGTTGTTAAATAGAAGAGGCTGTGGAGGAGAAGGGAAGACTCCTTTCCCAATTTAAACATATGAGAAAACACCTCCAGCAACCCACACTTATTCATTTGAACTGTGAGTTGAACATCAGATCTGAAGGTTCCTGCTTCTGTACTGGTACAAGACCATAGCTCAAGTCAGTAATAAGCTCAACAAGGAAAGACTGATGAAAATGATATCAAGACAAGGTGGTTTACAGAAAGCCCACACTTGTCTGACACGATTAACTCCAACATAGGTTTTAAGTATTGGATTACACCATTGTGCAACCTTTTTAGATTAGGATTGTCCTCTATTTGAGGTTTAAAAAGTAAATTATCAAGCAAGTTGTAGTGATGAAGAATTGTGTGTTCAAAATGCATCTTTTCTGCAAATGTAATTACTTTTCAATAGGACCAATAAAGATCTATTGTGACTATACTAAAATGTGCACAAATGCAGTAATGATTCTTAATATTTTTAAACAGAAGAAAATAATCTGGAGATGTTCAGAGAGAAACACTTATGAGGTCTTATAATATCAAGTATGTATTTCAGTGACCACTTTTATTAACTACTAATTCTGCCCCATGTCAGTACGTGTGCTTCCCATTGACTGCTAGTGTGCCTTAAATGATATTTTATTTCTTTTTAGAGTAATAGAATACAGTTATGGTAGAGCTGATCTCAGTTTCTGCATCATATATTCAATTATTCTGTTTCCCAAAATAAGCATAAGTACCTGTGTCCCAATGTGATAGGGACATAGTAGTTTTAAAGGTTAGAAGTTCAACCTTAGCTCCTGCAACAAAAGGATTTCATAATATTTACCATTATCTGTCTGGAAAACTGCACTCTTTTCAATTGCAGTTTTTAAGTAAGCTTAATTGAACTATGCATAATAGGTAAAAAACCTTTTAAAATACTTAAATTTAGATTAATCTGGTTAGGCTTTTAATTATCAGCAGGATTACCTTCAGCTATAATAAAGTACCTTCAAGCAGAGACATGAATAGTGAAAACAGTACTGGCAGTCTCAGGAGTGATAGAAAGGATTTTGCATAAACAAAATAATAATTGAACCTCAAATAAGTTTTTGAGTTGTAGAATTTGAAATGTATAAAGGACTTTGTAAGAATTATCTGTTTAATCCTCTTCAGAATCTGTATGTTGTTGCAGTAGATTGAAAATGTTTCTTATTTAAAAATAGCAGTAATTACTCGATATTTTGCATATTTACGAAACTTGGGTGTACACGAATCCTCAGAACTTGTGCTAGTCCCATGTCAAATAATATTGCCATTGGTTTCTGCCTTTGATTCACTATAGATATTTGGTAGATTGATGTACTTGTCAACATGAATTAGCTTTTCAATTTGAAATGCTGAAAGTCAGTCAAGTTAGCCCGCAGATGATGCCCAACAGAGGTTGTTCCGTCGCTCTTTTTATGGAGAACAGTATAGATGCTATCAATGCAATGATTTTGTTTATAGGCTGAAGGTCTGCCAGCTAAGTTTTGGTGCTCTGTTATCTAACTTAGGGTACACTTGGTCTGCTTTGCCAGTTCTTTTGTTATGTAGTCACTTTTGATACCTTAAAAAAGACTGAGTTGCATTTTTGGGGGGTTCAGTGTACCTGCTGTGGCCATCAATTCTTCAGTGTCTCCATATTCCATCAATATTCCAATAATATCTCAGTTCCTGTAATGCAGTCATAAATGAGAGTTTTCTTGTTGCATTCGTTTCAACAGTTTTTTCCACGCAGAATCCCCATTTTTATTAAAGCTGCTGTACTGAGGGCTGTGTTTTAGTGGAATGTGTTGAAGAATAGCTGAGGCTGATTTTTGTTCTTTCTAAGCATATTCGTTCCTTGGTCTGCATGGGCTTTCACTTAGAAAGCAGTACAAATTGTGTCATTTTCATGCGTTTTTGAAGGATTTCTTGTTCCCATGGATTTTTGCTAGTGGATATTTTGAGAGCCATTAAAAAATAAAAATTAAAAACTACTAGTGGTGTTTTAAACGAGGCCGGGTGCTTATCTAGGCTTTTACATCAGCAGCAGATGGTAACATGGGAAACACGGTGTTCATTGACTGAGATTATGCAGCATAGTGTGATGTTTGGATGTTTTATTTTTATTGTTGCAGAACAGCTGCATATCAGCATAACCATCTTTTCTGTCCTGGAAAAAAGAAAAAGCAACAGTCAAAAAGGTCGTGTGCGTTTAGTGGGTATTGACTTTTAGCAAATTAAGTCAGTACAATGTCATGCAATACTTGCAAAAGTAGCTAAAAACTCTTCAAAATTTTGTGTTTTCAAATGGTCAGGGTACTAAGTTTTTGTTTCATGTCTTTTTTTTCCAGAATGTCATTGTTGAAATGTATACATTTTAATAAATTACATTCTTGTTTGGAAGGTTTTGCTGATTTCTTCCCTTGGAGTCCTTTGTTCTTTATATTACAAAAGTCTTTTGGACTTATTTGCTTTTTTTTTTAAGTCTTCTACCACAACAACAGCCTCTTCAGACATACGGAAAACCTTGCAAATAAACCTAAATGTGGTACCTGGACCTTCATGAGCATTATTATTCCCTCATCTCCTTACTTAATAAAAGTAGCAATAGTAGTAATTCTTCTATCCACAGATGTCATTGTACATGTTTTTCAGGCATTATTGCTTTCTAGCATAAAGGCTAGTATAAACGCTGTTTTTCCTTTTCTTGACAACTGGAAATGCTTTTTTTATTATTACTACTTGAGCTCTTCTGAGATCAGTACAGCTTTTCTCCACTTTTTTTGTTCTTTTAGGAGATATTAAGAGGCAACAGCTAAAATGAACATAAAATCCTCTGAAGTCGCTCAACATTCCTAAATGTGCCTAATGTGCTTCATAAAATAATGATGGTCCTTTTCCACACTCCCCCTCCCCTAAAAAAGATTCCTGTTTTACCTTCATTCCCTTTGGAAGTTTCACCAATGCTGTTATATTAAGTAACAATGAATCCAGTCTTAACTTGCCACTTTCTTCCCTAGCAAAATGATGTATTTAATGAGGAAAGAAAAAAGTTTTAAACTTTCATTGAGATCACCAAAACAGTTACTTAAAAAAAAATAAATAAGACAGGGTATAATGATTTTTATTTAATTAATGTAACCCTTTAATGAGACACTGACCTGTGCAGGTTTGCTAAGAATCCTTGTGCTTAGACTCAGCTGTAGGAAGTGCAAGTGTTGATTTCCAACTATTTTTGCAGCAATTGTTTTATACTCTATGTAAGTTTAAATACTAGTTTATCATTGTACAAAACTTGAGGTATTAGATTTGGTTGAAGAAAAGATGGTTTCAAGTCTGCAGGTTCCTGAAATAACAAAGGTAATTGTTGTACTCCCTTTATTTGGGATATGCCTTTCTCTTGTTTTTATGAATTAGGAAGGTAATATCCACATTTTGTATAAGGGCTCTTTGTTGATTTTTCAGAAGCTGGCAGAATTTCATAACAGGCAAGAGATTATCCACATATTCTGAAGCCAAAATCATTTCTGTGTGGTGGTAGTGAGAGTCTCTGTCCAGAGAAGATGTATCTAATTGCTGCACCACCCAGGTGTGGATGTTAGCTCACATTGAATAGCAAGTACTTTTGGTCTTAGGGAGTGCCTGTGGCATATCACTTAAGAGAAAGGTGTTCGCTGCCTTAGCGTGTAACAACTGTGTCATAGTAAAGAAGAGTCCTGCTAGGATGCTGTAATTAATGTGACTGTAGTGCTGGCAGTCCTGGATGAAGTGGAGGTGACTGCTGGAGGAAGTCCTGTCTATACAGGTCAAGAGGTCAAAGAAAACTCAGTCTTGTGTCGAGGCTGCAAGAACATGAGCTGGACTCCCATTAGGGCTAAGGGAAGCCATGTGGAAATTTAACTTCAGAAAAATTTATCAGGATCCATGCATCACTGGGTCCATGGCTCGCAGATCACTTTGCTTCAAATGAGCTTGTCTGCAGGTTAAATTAAACTTAATAAATTCTTTTTTGGGGGGCAGAATTAAGAGCCCATTGACCCTGTGAGAGCATGGCATTTCAACCTACTGCTTAGACCACCAAACTCTTTTTCCACTTTAAATGAAAGATGACTGTGTTGTTGCAGGTGACATTCATTGTAGAATAGAGCTTAATGAAGGAGAAGAACTGTTTGAGCTCAGCTTTCCTTTCTCCTTTTCCCGCTGCTCAAGGTGATTTTAAATGCCTTTTTGAGTACACTGCGTAATGGACAAGGCAGCAATTATTCCATGCCAAATTTATGGTTACTTGATTATTTACATCAGCTGAAGGAGGCCAAAATCAATGGGAGCTCCTTTGTGCCAACAGTGGAACTTCATTTTATCCCTGTCAGAGACCTAATTTGCCTCAACAACTGCTATTGTTAAAGTAGGGCAGAGCTTCTGTCCCTTAAGACCTTAGGCCAAATTGCTAATGCTGCTCTCCTTTCTGCTGTTCCAGACAAGCAGTAGACAGTCATAGAGAGAAAACTAACTTTTTAACAATTCACTACTTGTGAATGATATTTGTTATTTCCAGGTCCTCTGTAAGGTAGCTCCATCTCTTCAGAGGTACGTGGATTTTAAAGTTAAACAGTTAAAATACATTTTCCCTCTTGAGTCCCCCTTCTGAGAAATGCCTGGTTTTTGTATTTTCATCATTGACCCTTTTTTCTGCTACTCTATAGAAGTCTGATGTACATTCTAAGCATTACAGGCAAAAGATCTGTCTTAAAGGTGTTTTGATATTTCTGAGGAAGCTGATGTGTATTTAATTTCGTGAATATTGTACAGGAAATCTACAGTTCACTCTCAACATATAATGTAGCTCTGAACAAAAGAGAATTTGTGATCGTCTGACAGTGTGGCCTGTGTACTACTTCAAGTTAGAAACATTTAAAGACGACTGACCATGGTGCTGGTTACTTTTTCTATGTAGCAGGGCTTGAACTCTACCCTATGTTGTCATAATTTCAGTAGGACCCTGATATGAGCTCAGAACTACTTCATTCCGTTTCAAATTTGTCTGTTCCTTAAACTGAGTTGGCCAGAGACACCACAATGCTCACTCCTCAAGGGAGATGTAAGATCAGAAAATATGGCTTTTATGAAGTACTGGAGCGAAATGCACAACTTGTTACAGGTGAGAGATTCCTTTAGGAGGTGTTAAGTTGCAGTAATAACAGTCAAGGATTCTTTGGTTTTGGAAGTGTCTGACACAATAAAAAGAAGCATTTGTCATTTGCAGTGACTTTTTGGTTCTATAGAATATCATTCTCTGATGGGCTTCTTTGCTTTGCGGGCAGTATTACACTCATGTTTGCTTTAGCTTTAGTTATATAAACACTAGGCTTTCTGAGATGCATATTGCCTCTAAGGTCCACAGTCTCAAGGGTTGCTGCAAGTACTTGGCACCCTTGACAGATAATCTATGGTTGTATTTTAGCAAATCTGCTCTATTACAAATATGCTGTCTCTTTGCATACCCTCTTTTAATGTATGCATGAGAAGCACAGAGGGAAGAGAAACCATGTATGCACAAACATGTGGATATTGTTTATTCCTTAGTAGTTATTAAGGAGTCTCAGAGTTGTTTGGAAATTGGTCTGTGATGACGCTTAGCACCTACGGGAAATGCCAGTGACCCAAAGAACCCATTTTGGGCTGGTGTGTCTGAATATCCCTTGTTTGCTTTTCTAAGGAAACAATGGTTAAGATAAAAGGTCGAGTTTTCATCTTGCATTAATAAACATAAAAGCAAAAAAAACCTTAAATTGACTGTGTTTTTCTTAAAGTAGCCCTAGAATAGTAATATAACTCAATATATTGGCCAAATCACTTCCATTTAACAGAGTGCATTTGCAAGACAAGCAAAATGCAATGAAGAAGGGGTTTAGAGAGATGCACCTTGCATATTTGCCTGTGACTTTCTGCCCTGAAAATTTTGTAGCTTGATTTTACTAAATATACTAAATATACAAAAAACATGAGGCTTTTCATCTGAATAAGCTTTTTGGATTTTCTTTGTTTGTTGATTTTGGTTTTCTTTTTGTTTGTTTATTTGCTTTTTATTTTTTCCTTTGTGGTGTTTCTTCCTTTTGCCTATTTTACACCTTTTGCCATGTTGAACTTTTTTCACGTTATCGCTAAATGTCTGACTTGGCACAAACTTCTGAAGTGGAAAGTAGCAGCAGAAGAGACCTGTTCTGGGAATATATATTGCTCTGGACAGTTCAGTTCTTAGCCTTTATCCAACTGTGTCCCACAGGTGGGGGAAATGTAAGGGGCAAGTGCCTCTGCCCTTCACAATTGTTTGGATCAGTGTGTTTGAAATGGGTGTGCACTTGCCATGTCTTAATAGTGCACTGTCTTGCTCTTCTGTGCTGGTCCTATGTAAAAAGTCCATTTTAGTATTTACTTATTCCACACAAACATGAATATGCAGTGGATGTTCCCAACCTCACAACTTAAGAGAAATTCTTGTTCTGTTCCATTTTTGTTGTGTGTGCTTCCTCTCCCCTTCTCCCCTTGTTGGGATTTAAAGCATGCAGAAGGGCCAACATGATCCTGCATGGATTCAACATCAATCAAATGCTAGTACACATATGATGAACTGGTGTGTTTCTTCAGCAGCATGACTGCCAGGTCTATTTTTTGTGTCTTATACCTACAATTAAAGAAGATTTTTACCTGAATCCTCAGAAGGCACTAATCTTTAAGTTTTCAGAGTTACAACTCTTCAAAAACACTCTATATGAATGATTGTGGATATTTCTAAAATTCTTTTCCACCAATTTTCTTGTATGCTGACCACACTTTTTCGGTGCCAACCATTTTTTTGTGAAGCTCCAATAAAAACATAAATGAAACCAAAAACCTCCCTTCAAGAAGTTACTACCTAATGAAAAACCAAAATGATCTGAGTTGTAAATGCTGTAAGGTGACCCAGTGCTTGTGTCCTTGAGAAGCTGACTGTAACCTTCAGTCTATGCTTTTATGTGCAAATCTTCAACTTTGTTCCTCCAGCACAAACTTGGGTGCTTCTGAAAAGCAGGTGGAGTCCTTGACTTTAAATGAGAGTTAAATGAGAATAAAAGCATTCAATAATTCGGTGGAAATGGAGTTTCTGACTAACATTAAACAATGAAAGCTCCGTCTGAATAAATTTGAAAACCTATTTGTTTCTTGTATAGTAGCTAGTAATAAAAAGGGGCTAGAGAAGCCTTAGGCACATTGTATTTAAATAAACTTCTTGTTCAAGCCAGAGCAAAAGCTGCAGTTATGGATAATGCAGCTTACATTTTATTTCTTGAGAAAATATTATGATTTCAATCGTAAATGCTCTTTAGTTTTGTCAACAGGCCACTGATAAGATCTCTATGTGAACCTCTTAGTTAACAAAATGACACAGAATGCAAAAAGATAATACAAAGTTCTGTGAGGAATATAGCTCAGTGCTTAGTATCTTTAGTCGGATGGGGTATTTGGAAAGAAAAGTGTGCTTGCAGCACTGGGAAACCCAGCAGCAAGTTCTGAGTCTCTCTGCCTGAGTGTGCTGGCAGCCCTCGGCAGCCTCCCGTCTTGTGCATGCGTCTGCTCCCCTGAGCACCGAGTATTCTGAGCTTGAGTTACCTCATACTGAGGGGTGACAGTGTCACATGAGAGCACAGCAGCAGCACTTGCTCCAGGCATCAACATGTTGCATATGGAGACTGGTGTTAGGGCTGGCAGAGATGATAGCACAGCCCATTTTGGCCTTTGCTCTTTGCTTTGGTTTTGAGCATATACAAAAGGATGATTAAGGCTTTTCTGTTGTCTCTGTTCCTTCTCTCTTCTGAATTAAACAGATTTGCTCCAGCTTTTGAGCCTTCTGTAGGTGTCTCTGTTGAAACATAAATTACTGCCAACAGCCTGTTGAATTTGAGAGCAAATTGAGAATATTCATTCTAGTTCTACTCCTTCGTCCTGCAACTGGTTTGGGATTCCTGAAGCACAGCTGGTCCTGGCACCACACCTAGGGGACACTTTCTCCTCTTTTTAATATGTATTTGGGGGATGGAATAGCAGACGTCAGAAGTGCTCCAGATGCCAAAGGTGAAATCAACAGATGCTCCAAACTTAATCTTTGGCGTCTATCTGCTTTTCTGGGTTTTGTACTAAGTAGTCTTTAGCCAGAAAACAAGTCTGGTAAATGAACTGTGGTTATTGGAATAAGTTATCAAATAGAAAACATGGTTATGAACCAGGCTTTAAGACAGACTGTACTTTTTGTCATGTTCATCTGACCCTGATAAGCTCAGAGTTATCTCATGGAGTTTAGCCAAGCACCTTCCTGTCTTTCCTTCATATACCACTTAAAAGAAAAAGAAACTGAAGGCCTGCAGAGTACACTGAAAGGTAAAGACAGATGCATAATTTAAAAAAAAGTAAACAAAAAAGCATTTTTTGCTAGTTTGACACTTAAATAAGCAAACACAAATTTAGTACTAGCAACTTTATAGCAACCTTTAAAGACACAAGGTAGGAGCTGTATGGTGTGGGTTTGGAAGGTGCATATAAATGGATACTTCTTTCTGAGTCTTTACATTAATTTCTTACTCTAGTAAATGCTGGGAATAATTTTCAGACTGAATTAAAAAAAAATTTTAAAAAAAGGAGAGAAGATACCAAAACAATCTATGTGTAGCAAAGATGATAGACCAGTCATTCAGGCATTGCAGTGGAAAACACTTCTTGCTGTGGGAGATGCCAGAAGGATCAGCAGCTTCATGTGAAAAACTTCTCTCAACCATCCTGCTCCTTAAGAACACTTGGTATTCCCCTGGAAGTCCTTAGATAACTGCTTGAAACTTTAGTGTTGGAATAAGATTTAAAATCCAGCAGCAAAAAAACCTTGCAGTGACTGACTCCCCTTGATGCCTTCCAGTAAGTCTTTTTTTTTTTTTTTTTACAATTCTTAGATTCTAAAGGTCTTCAGAGAAGGCTTGTCTCTTCTTTCTATAATGTTTTCTAACTGCCTTGGAAACTTTTAAAAATCAGAAACAAAGGCATTATTAAGAGGATCACTGCAAGTTGAACTTTACCTTTATTCTTTAACCTGAGGTGTTGCATTACAATTTTTCAATTTTGCCTCACGAATTAAAGGAGGATTAATTACTTTCTCTTGCATGTGCCTATAAGAATATATGAATAACAGTACTCACACTCCTGCACATGGATATCTCTCTTATGTTCCTTCCATGTGTTTGAGTTCTAGACAATGATTGTGAGAATAATTCTTCCTGATTTTGTGGCTACAAAATAGAATGATTTCATCCCTTAAAACCTGGATTATTTGTGGTCCTTGATAAGAACTTGGATTTTTAAGGCTTTTTATATTACCTGTAACACTGATTTATTAAGTATTAACTTGTTCAGTTAAAAAAAATTAAAAAAATTATTCTTTTCATATGTTCAGTGGAGATAGAGGTAAACATTAGGTATCACATAAAATAGAGAAGCTAATTAATAAAACTACAATTATTTTTAAAGTTCAGACATAGAAAAACCAATGAACCCTATGGCCTCTAATTTTCCTTCTCCTTCTGAAGCACAAAATAATTGGAGGTCTGCTTGATAGCCCTTCAGCACAAAAACTTGGTCATGTTTATTTGCATGTTAACTACATTTAAAGAAAAATGTAAAATTAAGTGTAGCTTGCATTATGACAATTTTAAAGGCTTTTTGTGCTACCAAACAATATCAGAATGCATTCACTTAGTCATCAGCAACAGTCACAAAGTGAAACATATAATGCATATTTATAAGTATATACTCTAAAGCTAATAAGCCTATTAGTTTCATGAATCTTTGAATTCTTTATGAACTTTGATTATTAGGATTGTCTTTTCTTCCCTTTACTTTCTACTCTGCTTTTGAGATTCTGATACTGGGGAAGATAAGTAAAAACTGAAGAGAGAACAAATGAACCACAGTATGTCTTGCGGTTAGAAAGTATAAATATATTGTGTTATGACCATGTTTAGGCTCTAAGATCACCTTCATGTTCATGAGGTGATGTTTATGAGCTTTTGTGATCAGAGGTCAAGTGTGAATGTCCTTGAAATGTGTATTTCTCTGACAGTTTCTTTAAATTCTGTTAGAGTACTTGAAGTGCTGTAGTGATTTTGTGCATTTTCTCTCTGGAGCCAAATATTGCTGCTGTGTGCATTGTATTTTTTGTGTCAAATCTGGCTTCATCAGTGGCTTTGAACGAGGGCATGTGGTGGTTTTGTTGTTACAAAAGAGCTTTTTACAGTAAGAATAGAACAGAGTTCACAAGGAGGTGCAAAGCTCTTTTCTGCCTAAACACAGGTCTTCTGTGATTTCATTTTGTATCCCATTATGATGCAAGAATCTTGTCTCTGAATCATTTGGTGGCAATTTGATTAGTGGAATTCAGCTTAACTGTTTTTCTTGTCAGTGAAGCATTTATTGAATTTGATAATAACCAGATGAGTTGCTTCCTTTTTATAGAGCTTAATCTTGAAAGGGGATTCTTCTGAGATAAATATGATTGAGAGCATTCATCTAGCTGCACAATGGATCAAATAGTAAATGGAGACATAAATACATACTAGGAAAGTAAATAGAATACAGTCAAGTTGGCTTAAAATGCTTGGAATTACGATTTTTCTCCTTAGTTTTGTAACTGTATTTATTTGTAATCCTTGATAGCTATGCCAACTTACTACTGCATTCAAATTCTTCCTAGGAAAAAGTAGTAAAGACAGTGATGGGTGTCACCTGCCAGAACAGTCACTGGCAACTTACTTAAGGGAAAAGGAGTGTTAAATATGCTCAATAGGATAAAATGCAAAAGGGAGAAAAATATCAGGTATAAACGTACTGGGCTGTACTCCTGTAGGAGGACTGGCATAGTATGCTGTGGAGCACGGGTGCCTGGAGGCAATTATAGACTTGGAAATCATAACGCCTGCCAGGTACTGGGGGATGGGCAGCTGAGCAGAGAAATGGATTTGCTGTAATTTTTAGAACACATACTAAATCTTCTACCTTACTTGCCATGTACATGGAAGGGGAAAGGGTTTTGTTGCGCTTTCATTCCCTCCCTCTTTACAAGTGCTTGCTATGAACAAATGACTGCTGCTTCCTGTAGCATCCACAGCACTGTGTGACTTGGATGCAGAGGTTGTGGAAGTTCAATTCTTTGCACTTTTCTCCAGTCTATGTGGTATTTTCTACCATTCTTATGTACTTTACATGGCTAACTTGAAGCACCTCCCTTAGGAAAAGTCACAGCTACATTTTAGAGGATTACTTCCTGAAACTTTTAATTGCTTCTGTTATTCCTCAAGGTGCTGCCAAGCCATAACTGGGAGTACCTGGCAGCTTTAGTGTTATCATTACACACTGTATGTGGTAAAAAGGAATATCATTTATTTGTTTAATTTATCTAACTATGGAGTTGGCTCGGGGGATCATTGCACAGCTAGTGAAAAGAATGAATACTCTTTCTGGACTATATCATTTAAAACCTGATCTTCTGACCAGTTGTTAAGACTTATTCCTACCGTTTGAAAATTAATTTACATGTCCTATGATAAAAGTCACAAGGCCTTTAAAGTAAGCCCCCCATCAGATACTATTCTTTCTCCACTAACAGCAAAAGTTCAGTTTGGTGGTAGAAGCACTGTGGGTTGCTGCTTTGTTGCAGTATCCACAGCATGAAAAGATTTAAAATAAATGTTAATGGAACATCCTTGTAGTCCAGGTTAATTGATCTTTTTTAGTGAACTTTGAAAACAAACAAAACCTTCACCTTTTTGGTAAATTGCAATGTTATACTTTGGTATTTCTTGCCTGATTAGGAAATAGATTTGGTGGTTTGATAGAACTACTTGGTAGATGTCCATTTGCTATATTTAGAAGAGTAATTTTCTTATGGCTGTTTCACTGTGGCATGTTAAAATTAATATAGCGGCACATTTCTTGGTAAATGTTATAAGGATTCTCACTTCAGAGACAAAAAATTTCCTTCAAATAAACATAATTTTTTATTCATTTTGAATACAGATTATATATTTCTGATGGTTATGCTAGAAATTAAAAATGCACTAGCTTTTATATAGTGAAGTCCTAGTCAGTATTCAAATACAGAATTAAAAGTTTATTGTTGAAAAGTTTACAGCTGAAGCATATTTTTATGGCTGAGAGCAGAGTTTTTATTGGATGGGGAGAATCATATTCCCAGTGGCTTTTGAAAAACCCCCGTAGACCTCAAAATCAACTAGATCCAAATAATACTTCTTCCTGCAAGAGAAGACCACTTAGTTAACTGAGAATATAAGACAAGTTAGAGGATAAAATAATATATGGGCAGACTGAGTCAAAAGGTACTTAACCTTTGAGTATGGCAAAATGATAAATTAGGCAGGATAACTGTAATGGCACTGAATCCTCGTTAGACACTTGAGTCTAATGCTGTTGCTGAGAAGTAAAATGGGAAGAAACTGCCATATGGTATTTGAATGAAATTTTAATCCACGGATACAGAGTTAGTGCTGTAGAATTTAAGATGTTCTATCAAATATTTATAATAAACTCTGTAATTAAATATATTTTTCATGATCTTTCCACTACTTGGATTGAGTACTTGTCTGAAAACTACTAAATTAATCAGCTTTCCATTGATCAGTTTTAATATCTCAAGGGATGGGTGTCCTTTACCAAGTAATAAATATATAAATAAGACCTTGTAGAAAGTTCCTTTAAATATGTTTATTGTGCGTGGATTAAATGAGGCTTTTATTGGACTAAGCTGTCAGAGAGCTAGAAAACTGTTTTCGTTACAGTCAAGAAAATTTTAAGGTAAACATTTTCAAGTTGGGTCAAAATATTGAAAGATCCTTTTTTTTGGTTTTGTTTTTAACTTAGGAAACTGGGTATTTACTCTGAGTATGGGTTAAAGCAACCTGTAGAATCTTTTGCTTGGATGTGCTGCTTTTTGGGAGTCTGTCATGTTATGTCACCACCAAACAGTCACCTTCTTTTCAGTTTCACCCTTTTTAATAAAAATGTTAATACATTCATCTAAGATAACTTATTAGTTTCATTTCTGTGTAAAGAGAACAGAGTTAAAAATGCTCTTAAAGACAGACCATGAGGCACCTTGAGGCTTTCAAAGTTCCACTGTGATTTTTGCAAGCAAGTATCAGTATCTTGTACCTGAAGAGGGAAAATGAGGAGGAAAGGCAGCTAACAGTCTTAAAAGGAGGCTTCCCCAGTTAAGTCTTTATAGACTGTTGATCAATAGCAACATTTTATTTAGTCACCAGAACTAACTACAAAGTTACACCTGACAGTGAAATTCCTGTCTCGCATAAAAGCCAGTCTTCATCCGTACTCAATGCTGCCTCCCTCGTTCTGTCAGTTAGGGTCAGGATTAAAACCTTCATATTTTGGTCAGTCCCCTCAGTGGAATTTAAATCTTGGTCTCTGGTTCAGTAAATTTCTTTACACATGAAATAGATGCCATGGTGGTACTTCCTGCATGCTTTCCTTTGATATCTAATCTCTTTTAGGTATACTCCAAGTATGAGATACTTCTTTCATTTTTTGTATTCCGAGTACCTTTGAAATATGCTTTGTTCAGGGCTATGTTCTTCTGGGAAGTTCAAAGAAGATAACAGCTTGTATTCAGGTCTAAAACTTTATAAAATTACGGTTGAGTCATAAAACTGAAAGCCATGTTTTGTCCAAACAAGTCAAAAATAAGAGGGGGAAAACTCTGCCATCAAACCACCCAGTCCTCTACTAATCTGTCATGGCAGTGCAGCACTGCCTGTCATCAAGGCTACATTATCTCATCTGGAATTCTAACAAGTCTTATTCTTGATATTTAAAATCTTGTCTCATTTGTTTGAGGAAGGCCACAGTCTATCTCTACTTACCTAATGCAGAGCTCTGTCATTGAATATTGCAGATATTGCGCAGAGCATTGAATGTGACTGATTGATCTTTGTAAAATTACCTTTCCAAGGCAAACCAATATCCTTTCGTCTTACAGAAAGAACAAGATCAAATGGTTGCAGTGCCTTGGCTCTAAGCTCTAGGAACTCTGCAAACTCTTTCGTGTAATTCATAATCTGCATTGCAATCACCAGTGTAATAGATACCTGATTGGTAATTTTGGCCTAATTGGCAGTCATATTTAGGTTACTTTTGTCTCATCCTGCTGCTTATTGCTCTTTATTGTAATAATTTGATTTGTTCATTTGTCCTGATGAATTTCTGGTCCTTGCAATACTGTGTTGCTTGAGTGATTTGACTTCTGGCAGAGGTTATCAGTGAGTCTCTACTTAGTTTAAACCTTGGTGTTGGGTTCAGTTGATAATGAGCCTCAGTGTAGGACTGATCTTGCTGGAGCTGTGTGTTAACTCTGTATTGTGAATGCTGACCTGCTGTAGAAGTGAGAAGGCATCTCTCCCTCCTGGTCTGATCAAAATGACACCAGATATTTTGCAAGGCAGGTGAAAGTAACACAGTGCTTTTGAACTGCTGGATTTTTTGTGTTCCTGCCTGAAACACATCTCGAGTGAAAAGAGGGTGTATTGATTTGCTGTAACCACCTATTGACCTCTAAGCCCATTACATGAGTCACACAAGGGAACATTATGCTTTTTATCTTTTTTTTGTTATGAGTCACATAAGATATATGTATGCTCTGTGTATAAACAACCTGCTTCATTCACTCTTAAGGTTCTTGCTGCTGTTTATTTTTCCATGTTTTCTAGAAAAAAAAGTTATCTTCCCATTTCTATAGTTTGTATTCCAAAGTCAAATTGTGTTTAGTATGACAGTTTTATTGCATTTTTTGCACATCATCACAAGTGGGAAGCAAATACCTTATAGAATACATACTTAATGTTGTTTTGCACACTGAAGTCTAGAAGACTTTTGTCTTTTCTGAAATTGAACTTTAGAGGTGTGTGTAAGATAATTTCTGAGTTCTCTTCCATCAGCAATGGAATAACTTTTTTTCTCTTACCTAGTTTTGAACTCATTGGTTCTGCTGGTTTGTTTGCAGTAGCTTAACATTCAGTTATTTCTGGATTTATACTTGATAAAAGCAGGTTTTTTTAATCTTTACAGTGCTAAGTTTTTAGATGTAAAATTCTTTTATTAGTTTCATAATCTCTGCATTAAGTGACTTGCTAAGTAATGAGTCTCTTAAGCTTAAGCCTGGATTTGCAGGGTGTGCATTTCAGAACCCATGCCTAAAAACAGTTTCTAGCAAATCTGATTGTAGTTGTGTGTCACTGATTGCTGTGTTGACCATCCTTTTTCTACCATTGATAGAAGTACTTTTCTTTGGATGGCCCTTGCTTTTTGCAGGCTGCCATTAGTGACATTACCATTGGCTATAAAATGCTGTTAGCTGGTTGTATTATTTTTATGCAGTGTGATGTTCTTATTTGAAGACATGTAAGAAAATGCAGCAAACTGCTCTAATAACAAAAGTAGCAAGAAGGTCCACTGCACATAATCTGCAGAAGTGCCTTGAATCCATCAGCAGTAGATTACTCTCCAGTGTCTTAAATTCCCAGTTGTGGATCTTAGTATCTACAAGAGCACTTTGGAAGGATACTTCATTACAGTTGATATTGTGCTTGTTTTCAGCTGTAGATCATGTGTTTGCATGAGCGCTTACTTACACTCATAGAATGTGAATTTCTTTGGACTCCAGCATTCAAATATCTCATCTGTGTAATAACTGTAGTTTCCATAATAACATTTTAATTTTCATTGCCAACGGTAAGTGTGGAGTTATTTTTGTGGAAATTTATGACAACAAAACTTTAATAGTAATAAGTAATGTAAAGCTGTCTTAAAATGTATTTCTGGAGCTTATGATCCAACATTGCCATGTCTACAGAACTGCAGCATTTGTAGAGGCTACAGTAAATATATGTTGATCTAGAGCTTATTTCAGTTACTTTATTTTCTTCTACAAATCTAGAATTTCTCAAATACTGCAGTGTGTTTTCATGTGAGAGAGCCACTGAAAAAGTTATTTGGTACAATTTTCAAAGCTGTTCTACTGGAAGCATTATTCTAACATTCTGTATATATGTATATATTTGATAACCTTTTATGGAATTATGCAAATAATTGATAAAGTATTTATGGAATTATGCAAATAATTCCAGTAAAATAATTTCATAAAATAACCACCTCAGAGGGCATCTCATTTGCATCTAATAGTACTGAAAGATCTAGAATGTATGTTTTTTTGGTTTTTTTTTTTTTGTTTTTTTTTATGACAACAGAACTTTGGGAAACAAGTTACTGAAGTATGAAGTCCAAGACTTAAAAGGAAAATTAATGTTATATAATTAGATTCAGTCCTGGAGTTATGAAGCTTCACTGTAATCCAACCAGGCACCCATTTTCGTTCAATATGCACTAGCATCTCTGAAGTGGATCTAAGGGCTTTTTCTTCCTGGTTTGCAAGGGTTTTTTATCCAAGAGCAGCAGAAAAAAAACTTTAGTGTGCATGGGAATAGGAACTATGACTTTCTTACAGGAGAAGAAAAGAGATTCTTAAATAGTGTTTGTAGTTAAATCTCTCGCAGAAGGGTTTCACTTTTTCAATCTAATGTGTTGTTTTTCTTTCTATAAGTGGTTAATTTGGAAAAGAATAGTTTGTGAAAATAATTTGAGATACTGTCACATAATAAAGGGGCTTTTTGCTTCCAGAAGTAGTAGAATAAATTCAGACAGTTTGTGCTGACCTGTCATATGGGCTGTGAAACTGGTTGTGTTCTGTCACCTTTGGAAAACTTTCCTCAGTTTATTTTGCAAGCACGTTTGCAGTTTGTGTAATGTGCCCACATAAAACATACAGACAGGAGGCAAAGTACAAATAAAACAAGGGAAAATCCTGCTAAGGCCAATACTTTAATTCTTTTCCTCTCTAGAGTATGTTTTTAAAATCCTCACCCATACTGTCTATATCAGTATAACCCACTAGCTCAGAATAATTTTAAAGACAGCTTTGCTACTGGTGAATTCATTGGGACTTCATATGATGGTTGGATGAAGTAAAAGGAAAGTAAAAGCAACATGTGATGCCCAACATGTTCCTAGGAGTAATACTTTTAATGGGGTTTGCAAGGGATGGGTTGCTGGCTTGGTTTTAATTACACATTTGCTGACTTGCTGGCATTATTACTGAATCTGGCTTTGGTGGTTGAGTAATGTGTGCTTGTACAGAAGGCATTAATAGTAGCTTAAATAGGCTTTCGCATGCACACGGGGTTTCCAGTGGGAATGGTTTGAAATGGAGCGATTTCCTCACAGCCACCCATGGGGTGTCAGGTTTCCTGTGGGCAAGCACAGGCTCATATGAAAACAATCTGCTTGCGCCGACCCTGCCCTCCTGAGCGGCCACGGGCCCAGCGTGGCTTTGTACAGCACTGGTTGCTTTTATGGCTCCAAAACCTGTTCAGTGACTAAATAGCCACCTCTCTGTTCAAGGGGAAGGAAAAGGGGCGAGTGAGGGGTTTTGGTCTGGGATTTCTGCAGCCTCAGGGGTGGTGGTGGTTTTCCAGCGGGGAGGCCTCCAGGAAGGGGGAGTGTGCTTGGCTTCAGAGCAACACCAGGGCTGCTGGAAGGGAGGATGCTGATTACAATAATAAACAAATGCTGGGGATAGATTACCACACGGCTTTCAGAGCAGACGGGACCAAAGGAGGAGATCCCCAGCGAAGGCTTTGGAGATTACAGCAGGATCCTTTGCTGGACTTTTTTTTTTTTTTTTTCCTAAACAAAGGAAGTTACTTTTTAGATGACTTTTAATAGGCCTTGGCTTTCTGTGGTGCATCATCTCCAGGGTGAAGTGGGCTGGAGGTGCCTAGTTACTGCCATAGCAGCACCAGCCCATGGGTGGCTGGCTGCAAGAAAGGCAGGGAGAGGAGAGATGGCCTCCTGTCTGGTCACACTGCTGTGTCTCCTAGGATGAAATGTGTCATCTCGTTTTAATTTCTCTGAGAAGCTGGCTTTTGATGCTTTCTATAGACAGTAATTTCTCTTGGGATTTTTCTTTTTATCTTTTGTATTTTTTTCCTCTTGAATGGACCAATATGGAAGGACTTGTTCCTCCTCTCCACCCATCATATACCAGAAGATTATAGCTTCTCTTGTTTGGGGTCACTGAGACCAAACATTGAGCTTGAGGCCTGCAAGAAGCACTTGGATCCTGCAGGCCATTGCTGAGGTGAGCTGGAGGCAGTCCTGGGGAGGTGTGGAGACGAGGAGATCCCCACACAGCTATGGGGTCAGGTTAACCCTGCAATGAGCATCACCCAGTGTCAGCAGCTCACTCCCAGGTGCCCAACCCGTGAGAAGGAACAGGGACAGGGAGGCTGTGACAATGGCACTATGTGAACTGTTCCTGGGGAAGCACAGTCCAAGAGAGGGGCACGCACAGGAACACCTGGAGAATTTTGGGACTATATAGCTGGAAAAGGAGAGGAACCTTTTGAAGGCTATAGACCTGGCTTGGAGGACGTACCAGGAAAATGTAGGCTTCGGAGGACACTTAATGATGATTGGCCTGAACTTCAGCTTACGTGAGTTGCTGACAAAAGTTGAAAAGGTATGATAGGCAGTTGCATATACTTGTGCCTTTGAAAAAGGCTATGTATGCCTTTGAAAACTACACAATAAATAAAAAGGGCAAGTTGATGTTTAACTTAGGTTTTCTGTGTTACTGTTAATGTCCTCATGTGCCCCCTGTTTATAGAAATCTGATTCTGCTTCTCTGCCCTGTTTCAGGTCCTACAAAATGACTTTTAGAGCATGTCCTCTGATTGTAGGCATCCTCAGGGTTTTTTTTTTTTCTTATGGGGGGGGGTGTTTGTTTTTAATTCCATGGAAATGAAGAAAAGTTTGGGCTTTGCTAAGTTAAGGGTATAAGGGAACATTTCACTATGCCTGTGACCTTGTTGCACTGTTGACATAAAGCAAATGCTCAGCAATTTGCTGTTAAATTTAGTTGAATGTTATCTTAGTCAAATTGGAAGATCTCATGATGGCTTCCAATGAATGTGTATCTTTTCCCATTTTTTCATTTGTTCTTCTTTTATTCAAACTTGTTACTCCTTCTCCTACCAGGTTGTTTGGTAACTAACGCTGAGAGGCTTGACTTTGCAGTGATTGTACTGATGAGCAAGAGATACGAGAATGTTAAAAATCAGATTGTTTTCATCTATTTCTCAGTACTTGCAGTGATATCTCAATTGTATGTTTGTAACCATTGTTAGAATGGCTTGTATACTATATTATTTTTTACTTTTTAAGAAAAATAATGTTTCACTGTACGAACTTCCTGTGTCCTGCAAGACCAGAGCACGCAACAAAACATATAGTAATTTATTTACAAATTAGGATAAAACACTGTAAAACTGGGGTCACATGGCAGGAGAGCAGATTTTAAAGTCTGATTCTGTGGTTTTCTACACTTCAGTATGTTCTGTTTTTTAAATGTAAATCAACCTCCTCTGTAGTTGCCAGTTTGCCAGCCTCATTTACTGGAGAGGGGTACGCTTGAGACAGATACTGAATAGTATCCCAGCATGACTCTTCCAAAATTAGCTGAGAGTAACAGCAAAAGCGTTTGTGATACAATTTCTTCACTGTGTAGGCCACTTCCTCCTGTCTTGCTCCCAGTCTGTCATCTGGTGTTCACTCCTAACTGCTTCTCTTGTAACTGCTGCTGGTAGCCTGTAAAGATTAGGACACATCCTGGACTGTGAGATGTTTCCTGACATCATTAAGACAGAAGTTTTGACACCAGTGATTCTAAAGTTTTGTGAATCATGCAAGCACTGGCTTTGCACACTCCAGGCTCTCCCTTGTGACTTTGAATGTTCCAGTGTTGATTTCACCTCAAAGAAACTGATCATAGTAATTCTCAACAAACTCAAACCTTACAGGTCTCCTAGCTCTTCTGTATTTTTTAGCCTGAAGCTTGCTGTGACATTTTGTTATCTACTGTGCTGAAATTTTTAATTTGTAATGCAACATAGGAGGATGCTTTGGTGCTGGAGGAGAAAGTTAACATTTTATTTGGTGGATTTTGACCACAAATTCTAAAATTTTAATCTGCGCTTATTAAGCAAGTTATTCTTTTTTTTTTTTTTTTTTTTTTTTTTTAAACAAGCTCCCCTCCTCCTCCCCTGCTTCATCTCTCCCTCTTATGGTTCCCCACACACCCATCCTGTTCTTCCTAAGGAATTCTCTGCCAGGAGAAACAGCATTATGACAGCAGTCCTGGCTTGCAAGCTACTTTCAGCTTTCTGGATTTATTAATATATGTTCTACAGAAAGAATTATGAGCGCTGTTGCTGTGGCTGTAATGCAGAAGCCAGATGGCATTTGCAGAAGCTTACACGGCACTCCCTTCCTATGCAAGAGCGGAGTCACATTACACTGCAGTAGGCAGGGCTGCTTTGACTTTGTTCAGTCACATTTATGTGACTGCTGGAATTAGTATTAATGCATTTTTGGTGCCCCTCAGATGTTGAGTGAATGCCATGCAACAGAGGCACAGAGGTTGTTGAAGGCAGGCTGGCATTCTCAGCCTTCCTGTAAGTGCATCATCATTCTTGTGATGAAACGAATCTTTACCTACACCATATGTCACCTCCTGTGGTACTATCCATGAGGCTTAAGTGCAAGTCATTGGAATGGCATTGGAATGGGCTGTCTGGGGAGGTAGTGGATTCTCCATCCCTGGAGGTATTTAAGAAGAGACTGGAAGTGGCACTTAGTGCTGTAGTCTAGTAACTGTGGTGGTAGTGGATCGAGGGTTAAACTTGGTGACCTCAAGGTTCTTTCCAACCCATCTGATTTTATGATTCTAAGTCCAGATAACTTTTTAGAAACCTGAAGTGTTAATGCAAGGCTCTTGGTAATACAAGTCTTTGAAAATTAGATGTGAAAAATGTCCTAAGGTGGTTTTTCCCCAACAAAGTTTTGTTTTTTCTTCACGAAATATCTGAGAGCTTAAGTAGGAATTAAATTTCCATCACATCTAAAGCCAACAGCTCTCTAGATTGCTCTAATCTTACACTATAGTCTCAGTGGCTGTAGTGATGCCCAACGTGGTGTGTGTATCACACTTGAGATTTTTGATGTTCGTCTTTATACACAATTCTGCCACTGGTGGATTTATGGTCATGGGAATTCTTCCCAAAGGTTTGCAATGTGTGCTGCTCTTTTGAATGTGAATTCATTACAGATAGATTGCTCAACAGCAACTGCTACTGCAGGCCTCTGAAAGAGCAGATGTGATGAGCCCTTCTAAAGGCATCACTGTCCTCTGACACCAGAGCAGAGACTCCCTCTATGAGATTTTTTTGAAATTTTTTTTTTACAAGAGCATCCCTTTCTCCCTGCTATCCCCAACATTTTTAAGGAAGAGATCAGTAAAATCCCAGTTTCCCTTCCTCTATGACCATCCTCTATCATACTCTGATTCTTACTCCCTCCTTAAGAGTCATCAAAAAGTAAAAAGTTTCCAATGAAGCAGAGGCTAAAAGGAACATCTGACAAAGCAGTGGTCCCAGAGGCAGTTGGCAGCACCAGATAGAATGTATCTGGTTCAAGATAGACTAAACAATCTGCTATTTAAAAAAAAAAAAAAAAGTCCATTCCCTTGCTACCTGCTGTGAGACCTCGAAGAACAATGTTCTGTCTGTTGTCTGTGGCATACAGCGATGTCCTTTGGTTACCCTGACATTTTTCTTCCAGTTGTTTTCTGCAGATATTTTGATGAGCAGTCATCACATTTATTCCTGACCTTTGACAGAGGCAATTGCAGTATTTCTGTAACTATGTCTTTGCTGACTTGGGCATTGTAGGTGAAGGCAGTCGTTTTTTTGGGGCTTTCAATTCTGTGTACCTGCACCAAGTCTGCTGATAAGTTCCAGTCACAGGCATGCTTTGTATTGGGGTGAAGACGTACAAAACTGTCCTGGCAAAATACCCCAGATGTAACTTTGCTAGGGAAAATGCAGTTTTTCAAGCTATTTTTCATTCATGAAGAGTCAACTTCAACCCCACTAACTCCTTTTAAGATGTATATATAGTTTGAAAACTGCAACAGTTTCCCTGTATCTGGCTTGTACCTGGGGATTAAAGTGATGTTGCAGTCTGTGTGCCAACACAAAACACTGATAGTCTTGTTGCACAGCATCAGCATTGTACTATTATGTCCATTTCTTGCAAGCCTTATGTGGTTTGTATGACACAACTTGCCATCCCTACTCTGTGGTCAGATGTTTGTGAAGATTCAGTGCAATTCTGTTTCCTAGCAAACATAAAAATGGTTAAAAATTGGAGTGTAATGCAGAATTCTGGTTTTTACAGTGGCTTTAAAAACAATTGGAGTAAAATGTTGGTAAGTCCTGTATGTAACTGACTTAAAATCCCCTGTGAAGTTAGAATTTGGTAGAGAATGCTGTTGACCTTTTTCTTAAGAGACTAAGTCAAGTTTTGTTCTTATATTTAGTAAAAAAAAGATTAAGGGTTCTTGATAATAGAATCTGTAATGTTCTAGGAAAATCTGTTTATTTACCTTACAGAATAAAATAACTTCCCTGTTTTCGATCTTTGTATCATAACTCCACAGCATTTAAAATATGCAAAATGTTATTCTATTGAATTATCACTATCAAAAATGCTGGAGTATTCTTCCACTAGTTGTGTTTTTGTCTTCAACAGAAGGGTTTGGGCCCTTTAAAGAGGGAAATACTTTGCCAGTGTTACTGTCTTCACTGGTCTATTGCCATTATAGACAAATAAAATCTGAAAAAATGTGAATGGAAGTGAATGTGCTAATAGCTTAGAGGGTTGCAGAGTGAATTAGAGGCCTTCTGGGCTCATCATTCAGAAAAAAGACACTAGAATGCCTGTTGTCATGGGAATGCTGTTGGTTTGGTTTAGAGTTATTTTGCCTTTATACAGTACTAATAGTTTCCAAATGGCAATTATGCCTAGTGTTGTAACTGTTTTTAACAGATCCTTGCAGTCTGTAAGGGGGAAAGAAAAGACAAAAGTTTAATAGTTGGTTGATCTTGGAGCTGGGCTCACAAAGTTTGGTTCTGTTCCAATCTTGGTCATATGTCTTCTTTTACCCTGGACACATCACTGTGGTCTGCCTTTGGGCTGTTTTGGTGGCAACTTCAAGTGGAGTGAGCTGTGTCTTTGGGTCCTTTTCAGTATTGCCATCTGTAGCATTACTAAGTGGAACATACCATATTTATACCTTCTTTAAAGATACCTGCTCTTCAGTTGACATCATATGATAATTGAAGATTTTATTTTATCCAAATTAAAGTAAGAAGTAGGTTTCTTATTATGGAGGCAAGGCTTAAAATCAAATCCAAACATAAAATGAAGTCTTGAATCCTACATGACGAGGGATAAAGAGGGAGAGAAGCAAAGAAGCCAAAGAAGATTCAGAATGACAATAAGGGGAATTTTGAAATTACCAGACCAAAGGGGAAAAGACAGGCAGCAGTTTGATCTTAATACTTAAAAGCAATTTAAGGGAAGTGGCAATCTTCTTAATAGTCTGGCTAGAGTGAAGTACCTATCTAAATGCCAATCTAGTTGTTTCTTCTCCTTTCTATCTTTCAAAATTTCACCTCGATTTATATATAGAAAGAATTCTTTCCTCAGAGGGCATTCTTTTAATTTAGGACCTTAATCCTTCAAGCAGTTGGGCATGTAAACAAATTTGTTGCCCACATACAATAAATTATCAATTCAGTTTAACAGATAGGTGCACATAAATATTTTCAAAATTAGGGAAATGTGACATCTCTATAGTAACACTTCAAAAAATTAGGTTGATAAAGCAAGAAGTCTACTTCTATTTGCAGTATATTTCTTTAGGTTTCCTTTTTCCTTCTTTTTTTTTTTTTATGTTTTTGCTGGTTTTTTTCCTCTCCCCTTTCATTTGTTCTACTTGCACTGGGAGATCCCCTTTGCATTGGGCTAACAGTGATGATATTTCATGGTTGTATCACCCTCTTTATGTGGCAAAAGCAACAGAATTTTTTCCTCCTCTCCTCCTGCATCCTCCAGTGTGTTGTCACTGTGATTCTGAATATAAGAACTTCCATGTGATAACAGGGAAGTGTTTATAATTTATTCTAAAGTATTGCAAAATTTAAATTTGATTAACTCTTATTAGAATTAATCCTCACTGGGGTCTGAGCAGGGATAATAAACTTCTTTCATCCCCCCTCCCCCTTTTTTTTTTTTTGCCACATAGAGGACAGTAGAGAATCAAAGATCAAGAAAAGGGTGGGAGAAAGAAGAAATAATAGATCACGATGAACATGAATTGGTATGTTTACAGAAGGGTTACAGTTCTTCACACTTTGAAGAAAGAAATTCTAAAGGAAGACAGTCACATGTTTACAAATCTCATAAGAATTGAAAGATTTTGATAACACCATGAATAAAGGAGGTTATTACCAATTACTAGCAATTACAGTAGGTAGGTAGGAGGAGATGGGAGCCCATCATCCTTGTTAGCCTTCCAACAGAGAACAATATCTGAATAAAAATCTGGATCTTCTATATCATTATGGGAGAGGAACTAATTTATTGTGTCCATCTCTTACCATTAGTAATTTTTTAAATCCCACCTTCTTGCTGCTCTTCTTCCACGTGCACATGGATGTGGAGTATGTTATTTGAATTTCTCTCCATCTTTTTTGAGGACTGTGATTAATTTACATTTATTAACTTTATCTGTCCAATTGGTTTATCCATCCGCTGGCAGTGCTATTTTTTCCCCTGGAAAACGGAAATCAGAAAAGAGAAAGAGAACTTAATTAGCAGACTTTATTCTTTGAACTGAATTGTGTCAACACTGTGGTCACAGATGGGACTCAAGAATGTTAACAGCAAATTTACTGTGCCTTAATCAATGTAACATGGTAACTGGGAAGTGCAAGAATCAAACCCCACTTTGAATAAAACATTTTTGAGCATGTATGCTGAAATGTCCTCTCAAGTATAATCAAAGAATGTTTTATGAAGGTTTTAGAATGAATGGTTTTAGATTAATATTGTGGTTGTAGAATGGAAGATTAGAAATCAATTTGTTTTCAGTTAAGTTGTGTTCTGTGACTTTGAAGAGGTAAAGATGTATATTTGACATGATCAGGCTTTTGTAGCACAGAGGAGTGTGCAGTTAGAATTGTAACTGCTGTATGTGGTTGTACCTCCTGCTGTGTGGGATTGAGCTGGTTTTCACTGCATATACACGTGTTAAAGATGTGAGGTCAGGAGCTGCAAATGTTTTTGGATAAGCACCTAATTCAGCTGATGACTCTGCTGTCTTATTTTGGTTGGTTGATTATCAGACACTTCCGTTGTGCTTTCTCATTTTAAATGTCATTGTTTGTATCTATGCTCAGAATGGTGATTTTTATCAGGTGTTTTAAAGACAGAAAAAGTGTCTTTTTAACTGATTTAGAATACTGAATCTCAGGGCAAAGAATAGGTCATTGTCCAAAGTCACATAGTAGCTCATCTGGACAGCTAGACCTTTGCTGATGCCTCCCTATCTCATGTCCTTCCCCACTGCTCCATCTCTCCTCCCCCCACTTCTCCAGCTATATCTTGACTTCTTTTTGCTTTCTTCCCTAACTCAAGAAAGCTTTCACGCTATCTCAAATTCATAGATACTTTCCACTTTCATTTGTAGATGTGCAAGCAGCCATTCTAAGACGAAGGACTACATCTTTAGGATGGGGAGGTACAAGAACCCCCTCCTGTTCTGCTTTTGGTAGCAGATGGTGATTACTGAGGAGTAGAAGAATAAAAGCCTTTAAGGGATTTCAGTTATTTAATTTCTTCCTTTGATAAAGAAGTTTATGTACATCTGCATCAAGTTCCTGTCATAATCTTTGGTGATTAATCCTGTTGAGACAACCAGTGCACCTTCTGTCTTTACACATATTTACATTGCTTTATTAGAGTATACATAGATGCATGGATGTCAGAAAGCATTGGCAGTGATGCAGGAAGTTTTACTTGCTCTTATAAAGTGTTTTAAAAATAATGCTGTGCTCAGTTAGATGAGGACAACATCTGTAATGGGTTTCTTGAGGCAGATGGTAGATGAGAGAATAACATGGGTATAATTTCTAAGGGGAGGAGAAATGAGTCAGCTGAATGAAAATCACAAGCACTTCTTTTTCTTTTCAGTATTTACTGTGAAATTCAGATTGTAATACCTCCTACTGTTTTATGTCTACCTCTCCATATATTTCAGGCCCTGGTGTACAGTAGTTTAACTGTAAAAATGGACCTGTGGTTGTTGTAGTCATTTAACTGCAGTTTAAGGACATAGATTTTAGTGAAAAGCTTTCATTACGTATGACCTAGAGTATTACGTGGAGTTAGAATTTCACTGGACTGTGTAAGGTTTCTGGAATGTTTTGTTTCAAAGAGGAAAGAGCCAACAAAGCTAAGGCTGTGTCTGTGTAATTTCTGAAAAGGAAATGACTTCTAGAGTATTTGCAAATGCCACACTGTGTGAAATGCGTGGGTGAGCAATAGACAATTAGTTACCTTCAGTGCTACAAAACATAACACCACAGAACTTCGTGTTTGTAGTTCTATTTCCTGTATCACGGTCTTGGATGACTTTTAGGCTCCTTTTCTCACACTTAAGGTAGCGAGACCTTTTATATTGACGTTAATGAGGTTGCAGGTTTTCTCATCTGCGTCTGTCATCAGAGTCACCCAAGAAAGTCAGAATACACACTCTGTCCTAATGCTTGGGACTACTAATGTGAATAAACCCTCCCCTCCTTTACTTACAGAACTAACATGTTTGAACTTTTGTTACTGGTATTTCAGGACATCCAAGCTGAGATTGATGCCCACAATGACATCTTCAAAAGCATTGATGGAAACAGACAGAAGATGGTGAAAGCCTTGGGGAACTCTGAGGAAGCTGCTCTGCTCCAGCACCGGCTTGATGACATGAACCAGCGCTGGAATGACCTGAAGGCGAAGTCAGCTAACATCAGGTGAGTAATGAAAACATCAAGGTGTGAATGGAGCACAGTTCCTGTCTTCTAAAAGGCTGAAGTGAAATAGCAATTCTCTTTCAGCAAGGACTCTTGAGTGCAAATATAAAGTCTTGGTGAACTTGTTCACCAGGTAGGCTTAACTACGTCTTCTTGTCTCTCTAGCGCCCCACACTCATTACTTGCCAATCTTGTACAAAAATTTCCACAAAGTACATTGAGTTTTACCTTATTGTGTATCAATAGCAATGTCAGTGAAATAATTCTGTAAATCTGCCATTACTTTGAAGAGAAATCAGGAGTTTTTTGTTTTTACTACTGAAATTAGTAATTTGATAGGACTTGCATCTTAAGTGTCTTGCTCCATGTAAGTGGTATTAGATTTTTTAATTGCTGCTATTCAATTAAGAAATGTTTGCAAATACTAATTAAGGAATGCATTTTACAGTTTTTTGACCCTATCGGTGCCAAGCTCAAGTGTAGTAATTGTTAAAACTTTGTGATATAATTTCTGAAGTAGATACAGCCATATTCATTATTATGAATCAAATTCCACAGAAAAATTAATTATATAGAAAGTAGTTTCTAGAGCTTCCAATTGCAACTACTTACTTGTTGGTTTAAGAAAATTCTTTTTTTAATAGAGCAGGAGAATGTTAAGCATCCATATGAATTTTCTGAAGGCCAGAAAAATGATCTGAGCTTGAAATTCAGGCACAAGAGTTAGAGAGTGAGATGGAGGGGAAAATGTGACCAACCTGCTAAATAGTTATATGAAATAGGTAAATCAGCTCTGTGAAAGCCCACAGATACCAAGGAACCCAAGGAATAAAGCAGTTTGGTGTGGGGGCTTGCAGAGACTGGCTCCACCACATAAGTAGTTTAATGCAAGAGCTGTTTAACTTGGCTTGTTATGAGCTCTACTCACAAGTAGGTCAATGTGAGAGAAAGATGAAAAGGTGCTCTTAAGAGAGTAACTTAGCAACTGTGGAGTCCTAGCAAGAACCATTCAGTTGCTTGGCCGTTCCTAGGGTTGGTCAGAATTTGGGAGAAATTTGTGGCCAAGAAATTGTGGACCTTCAAGCCATTCACCATGGACAGCTATGAGTTCCAAGGCTGTAATACCGAAAGAGTGGTTGTGCAGTCAGTGCTCAGAAAAGTGAGAATACATGCTTTTCTGAATACAGACCCGTTTCACTTCTGTGTAGATATGGCACGTGTATCCCTGTGGGCAGCATTAACGTGTTTGTTGCTCTGCTGGTACCTGCAGTGCTGCAGAGCCCCATGTCACTGAGCTCAAAGTGGAAGATGGGCAAGAAAGAGAATACTGGTGCAAATCTAAGACAAGTAAATTAACCTTTCAAATCCCAGTCACTACTGAAAAGTGGCAATTTCTGAGTTCCTGTATTTTGCACTGTCCTTTGATTGCAGACCACTTTTCTAACTCGTGCAAGTGTCCTAAAAGCTTTCATAGGGAAAAACCAAAGCACAGAACTGTTATGAAGTCTGTTTGCCTTTAATTTTTGCCTTCTTGATGTATCTTTTCACAAGGATGAATCGGAAAGCAAAACTGTTTGGATGAGCATAGTGAGAACAGCAAATAACTGTGTTAGATGCTAGGACTGATAACTGAAAAACTGATTGTTTTGTTATAGATTTCAGCTTGGGATAGTGCTTCTAAATTAATGTTTCTCTAAATTTTTTAGAATATTTTCAGGTATGTGTAAATTCTGATTATGCTGATTTTTAATTGCTGAAAGTACTGCTTTCCCGTACAGAGATAGTGTCAGTCACTGTGTTGACTTTATTTTCTTGCTACTGTAACTAAAGAGAGTTGCAAACTGGAAAAGTAGCACTCTTGTGACATATTTTTAAAGGCATGGAAGGTATTTAAACCTCTACTTGTAGTGAGTATGACACCAACTGAGAGGACTATATCTCTCTTTGGAATTACTTTAGACTTATTCATGCTTCTTTCTTTTTCTCTCTTTATTATCTTATTCCCAGGAAGAAAACAAAGCTACAGATTTCTGGGAGCCTGCATTTTAAAGCCAAATGTTTAGGAGAGATTATTTTCTCCTGGGGCAGGAGGTGTGAGGATGTTAGTGTTTGGGGGAGGGTAGAGGTAAGAGTTTGGGAGAAATGAGCAAGAAGTATATTTAGACCACCCACCAATTGCTTTTTATTCCCTGTGTTACCTTGTCACTCAGCAGGAAAAGTGCTGCCTCCATAGCAGAATCAAAACCTGAGGTGGTCTCCAGCTGTGAAGAGAGCCTCACAGGGTCAACAGAAGGGGAGTGTGTCAGAGTTGCTGTTCTTTTGGATGATTTTATTTAGGCTGGGAGGAGGGAGGGATGCTCTCAATCTGATCAGTTGGATGGGAGCATCTGTGTTTTTCAGGCTCATCCAGAATTCCCATAGGAGTGCTTTTGAATACCAGGTGGTTGATGCTAGTGAGTATTTGTGCTCCAACCAGTGCTCAAAATCAATCATCTCTAACCGACCTCTTTTGGATTAAATTCTTAAACCATGTCTTGATCTGGTAAATTGCCAAGACTGCCAATTCTTTTATCATGTGAGCACAAACACCTGAAGCTTTGTTTGTAGGTTGTTTATTAGTAGAAGTACCAATTCCAAAGCAAAGGCCAGAAATCCTGACTGAGAACAAACAAGCCCAAGAAATACTTCAGAACTTCAGCCTGGTTTATTTCCTCTCTTTGATAATGTCTGTATGACAAATGTAAAGGTGATACTAAAACTTTACATTGAAATGTAAATTGGAGCATATGTTGGTTCCATTGCTCCTGTGCAGCATTTGATTTGAATGGGGTTTGCTGAATGCGTGTCTTTGCTTCTCAAGAGAACTGAATGCTTCTGTCTACTTTTCAACTGCTGCATCTTGCTTTTATTTTCAGTATGGCTTTTGTAAGATTAGAAGGGTAATATTCAGGATAAATCCAGGCTAATGTGATGTAGTTTTCTCTTTTTTTTTTTTCCCTTTAATGCCTTTCTGAATTTTGAAGAGAGAGGTTAACTCACTTAGTGTTCAGGGAAAAATTTTTAAGTCCCTCTTAGTGTAGTCAGTTTCCTCCCCACCCCTTATTGCTCTACCCCTGTAAGATTAACTTGCACTTGGCTTTAAACCATGTACTTGTGATGCTCTGCTACTGTCAGTGATGTGGCATGCACACAAATAGTGGTCAATTACAGTGCATTTGATCTAGTATCATATCCCATATAATTTACATTATTATCAAACTAGTTTTTTCACTATTAATACTGTCTCACTATTAACTATGTCTCCCTTAAATTGTCCTTTAATTAATTGGAGTTTTTTCCTTCCTTACAAAGCTCCAATTTATTTTGTATGCAAGAATTTTGCTTAATAATTAGAACAGAATCTCAGAGCACTGGTTTTTAGAGGTGAGAGCTGCTTATATGTGCTAGAGACAGTAATAAGTCATGATGAATAGAGATTTCACTATTGAAAGTACAGAATGCTATAGATCTGAACACTACTTCACAGAATCACAGAATATGTTGAGTTGGAAGGGACCCACAAGGATCATCGAGTCCAACCCTGAGCCTTGCACCAAGGGTCACACTGTGTGCCCAGGAGTATCATCTGAATGCTTTGAACTCAGGCTTCATGCTGTGACCACTTCCCTGGGGAGCCTGTTCAGTGCCTAACCACCCTCTGGGTGAAGAGCCTTTTTCTAATATCCAACCTAAACCTCCTCTGACACAACTTCACGCCATTCCCTCAGGTCCTAACACTAGTCACCACAGAGAAGAGATCAGTGCCTTCACCTCCTCTTCCCCTCATGAGAAAGTTGAAGACTGCATTGAGGTCTCCCCTCAGTCTCCTCTTCTCCAGACTGAACAGGCCAAGTGACCTCTGCAGCTCCTCATATGGCTTCTACTCAAGGCCCTTCACCATCCTTGTGACTCCTCCTTTGGACACTCTCTAAGAGCTTAATATCTTTCTTATTTTGAGGTGCCCAAAACTGCACACAATATGCAAGGTGAGGCTGCCCCAGTGCAGAGCAGAGTGGGACAATCCCCTCCCTTGACCAGCAGGCGATGCTTTGCCTGATGCCCCCCCCAGGACATGGTTGGCCCTCCTGACTGCCAGGGCACTGCTGACTCAGATTCATCTTGGAATTGACCAGGACCCCCAGGTCCCTTTCCGTGGCCACTGCTTTCCAGCATTCTTATTCCCCAGTTTGTACAAACATCCAGGGTTGCTGCATCCCAGGTGCAGAATCTGGTGCTTTTTGTTGTTGAACTTCTTGTGGTTGGTGATTGCCCAGCCCTCTAAGAGGTCTCTGCAAGGCCTCCCTGCCTCCGAGGGAGTCAACAGCTCCTCCCAGTTTTGTGTCATCTGCAAACTTGCTCAGTATCCCTTCCAGTCCTGTGTCCAAGTTATTTATGAAGATGTTGAAGGGCACAGGGCTTAAGATGGAGCCCTGTGGAATCCCACTAGTGACAGATCACCAGTCTGATGTTATCCCATTCACTGTTACCCCCTGTGCTTGACCTGTGAGCCAATTGTTTACCTACCACATAATGTGTTTATCCAGCTGTGCACTGGACATTTTGTCCAGAAGGATCCTGTGAGAGGCAGTATCAAAAGCTTTACTGAAATCCAAAAAGATTACGTCAACTGGCTTTCCTTGATCGACTAGGTGGGTTACCTTTTTGTAGAAGGAAATGAGGTTTGATGAACAGGACTTTCCTCTCATAAAACCATGCTGGCTTTATGTGACTGTGTTGTCTTTCAGGTGTTTTTCAGTACTTCTCAGAATAATCTTCTCTATGACTTTACCGAGCACTGAAATGAAACTGACAGGCCTGTAGCTTCTGGTGTCATCCTTCTTGAAAACTGGGACGACGCTGGCCAGCTTCCAGTCAGCTGGGACCTCTCTGGATTCCCAAGACAGCTCAAAAATTATTGAGGGAGGTTTTGCGATGACATCAGCCAGCTTTTTGAAGGTTCTGGGATGAATCCCATCAAGCCCCATGGATTTTTAGGGGTCCAGCTGGAGCAGCAGATCCTGCACAGTTTCAGGGTTGACTGGGAGTTGATAATTCTCACAGGCATGGTCCTCCAGTTCAGGGCACTGAGACCCCCTTCATCCATGTTGAAGACAGAGGCAAATAAAGCACTAAACACCTCTCCCTTGACTCTGTCCCTGTCTGTGAGGTGACCATGCTCATCCTGTAATGGGCCAATTATATTTCTATACTGCCTATTCCCATTAATAGGGAGCCCCTGGTGGTCTAGTGGTTAAGGACGTGGCGCTGTCACTGCCGAGTCCCAGGCTCGATTCCCGGTCAGGGCCACTCCCTGGGCAGATGGAGCTCATTAGCCCTGTAAGGCAATCCATCTACGTCCTGAGGGCCTCGCTGCCACCGTCCAAGCGTGCTTGGCCCCAGCAGATGAACCTCAGGATTAAAGGGTGGGCTCAGTTCCGCGCACACTGTGTCTCACCTAAAAAATCCAATGCGCAGGCTGGAAGGCTTTGTTCGCGAAGACTGGCCAACACACACATTCCCATTAATATACTTAAAAAAAGTAATTTTTTCATTTTTATTGTCCCCCACATTTCTGACCAGCTTCAACTCCAGCTGAGCTTTGGCAAATTTTCTCCCTACAGCAGCAAGCAGCATTTGTGAATTCTTCCCCTGTCACTTGACCTTGCGTCCCCTGGACACACACCTTCCTTCTTTGCCTTATATCCAGAGAAAATCCGTGCTCAGCCAACCCAGCCTTCTGCCTTACCTCCTTGACTTCCAGCATCTGGGAATTGCTGCTCCTGTGCCTTTAGGAGGTGATGTTTGGAAAGTGACCAGCACTGATGGACCCCACCACCTTGAAAAACATTTTCCCAGGGGACTTCGCGTACTAATTCCCTGAGCAGCCTGAAGTCTGCTCTCCTCATGTCTAGAGTTGAGGTTTTGCTGGCACTTTTCCTACTGTCAACAGAGATTTCAAACTTGATTACTACTGTAGGCAGTAAAAGGTTGCTTCTAGCAAGTGCTTAATTTTTTTTTTTTTTTTCCGAAATAGTTACCCAAGTGTTTTCCTTCACTGAATTGAAGGAGAATAAATTCCTCTTCGTAAAGTTAGTTTATCCTTTTCAGAAATGTGATTGGGTTTTTTTGCTATGTGTTTTTCTCTCTTCATACACTCCTAACGTGACTTCTTTCTTGGTTCATCTATCCTAGTATCGCTGGGAGATCTCAGTGTGACCAAACCTAAGCGTGTGTTGAAATTAACCTTACAGCACAAATGTCCCAAACATTCACTCAAATGCCATTTGAGATGATAATACAAGAGAAACCAGGTGAAAGTTTTAAGGTGCAAGTCACGGTGAATCAGAAAAAAAAAAATAACTGACAATGTGCAAAATAGGAAAGGGAGTAGAGTTTAGTTCATTCATCCATCAGAAGCAGGACAGGAATTTGCAGAGCTGGTGTCAGACTACGATGAAAAGCATTCAGCTCTATTCCATCACTAGCGAGGAGAAAAAAATTGTTGTTTACTGGTATAAACTAAGCACATGCTGGTCTCGAATGATTCCATAACATAGAATGAATGCAGTAAAAGAGGAGTAATTAGTCCCTGTTGAAGGTTTCTATGCATCTTGTAGACACTTGAGGGAGAGGGCATCAAGTCAAGGTATTTTGAAAAGTATAGAAAAATATTGTGGAATTTGACTTTTTTTTTTTGTCAAGTAAACTAAGGAATAACAGATTCAGTGTGTTAATCCTTTGGTAACTCACCACTGACTAAAGAGAATGTATTAAATAACCTGTATTACTTATTGATATGTTCAGCAGCACAAGTAATTTGCTGTTGGTCACTGCTGAGAGAGCTTGCTGCTTTTTGCGTCTTGAGAGTCAAGGTCCTCGCATGAAAGAGTTCAGTTCTGCAGTGCTTTAGCTCAGAAAATTACGCTTGTGATTCATGTGCAACAGTGGTGAAGTCACAACAAAACACAGCGTTGTTTTATATTGCTTAGACATGAAGTGTTCATGGGTTTAGATGGGATAAAGCATCAGGTACATTTGTCTGTTTTCCCCTATTTCTCCTCTGCTTAGTTTGATTTGCTGTGTAAAGTATTTGAAGTACAGGATTTTTTAACGTGAAGTTGCTTTTGCACTTGAAACATTCTTATCTTACTGATGGAGTAATTTTGTTCATTGCCTGGTTTTGCTATTCAGGGCTTTAAAGATGTTTTTATGTTGTTTCACAGGGCTCACTTGGAGGCCAGTGCAGAGAAATGGAACAGATTGCTGACATCCCTGGAAGAGTTAATCAAATGGCTCAATGCGAAAGATGAAGAACTGAAAAAGCAAATGCCTGTTGGAGGGGATGTTCCAACCTTACAGCAGCAGTATGACCACTGCAAAGTAAGTTGCTTAAGTTTTATAGACAAATATGCTACTGTGAATTATTGAATGAAGCAAATTTTTGAACAGGAGAAATGATGAATACTTCCTAGTGACTAATTTCTCCACCCCTTTTGCTTCCACCCTTACCCAGTAAAACACAACTGAGACATTCTCTATAAAATTTAATCTAAAGGATTTCTGAGAGACATATTCAGTTTCCTGGTATTTTTGGAATCCAGCCAGGTAGAACTGCTGTTTTACTCTAAAATTAAGGAAGGCATACAAAAATAAGAACTGAACAAGAATTGTAAAAGGAATGTTGAATGTAAGTTTAGTAAACTTATGTCAAGTGCCTTTCTGCATGTTACTGAACTGACCAGTAATATCATCACCCTACCCATGCAGATTTATACTGCAAAGATGATTCCAAACTGTTTTTGAGAACTAAGAATTACCTCTGTCTTGTACTGTTGTAACTGTAACATGTTGTTCTAACTTTCTGATTTTGGTACTCCTGTTCTGGTTTTTTACATAATAGGGTATTAATTTTTACATATTTTTTGACAGAAAAAAACTCTGTTGCGCACACTTTTCTTCATTCATGTAGACTGTAGAGTCTATCTTACCAGCTCTGATCAGTAATTAAGTTAGGATGTTTTCGCCATTGGAAAAATTCATTGTAATAAAGCTGGTTCCATCTTACCATCATATTTGTTCATCTGTATGGTGTAAATGGGGAAGGAGAACAAATGCAGCTTTATATAGCTAATTGCGTGACAAGTGTGTTGCTCTCTGCCAACACTACACTTTTATCTTTTCTGCTTTGGTGTTTAGTGAGGGCAAAAATTGAATTTCGAAAAACTTAGTAATACAGAAATACGTGGAGTACTGTGGGATATACAGAAAATGTAGTCTGAAATGAGCATCGTTTGAGACTTAATTCCAAAATAGAAGAGCTTAAGGAAATCTGCCTGTTTTTCCTTAATTTAAAGTCTTTTAAAGTAAAATTATTAGCATAAACTCAGGATCTTTGTTTCTTGAGAGTTCATCTCTTCTTGTTCTTATCCACTTAAAGCATCATGCTCTGTAGGCACATCTGCTGTGTACGTTTACTAATGATCAAATGGGAGATTATTAGTGCCAGAGTGCAATAAGAAGCTGGAAAAAATCCAAATACATTTTGAAGGAGGTCAGTGGAAGGTGATAGATCTCTACAGATCATTTTCTAAAGGCTTGTTTATGTCTCATGCTAGATTACAGTATGTGCATGATAATAGCAAATAATACTGGTATTACTTCTCATCTGAAGATCTCAAATTGATTTATAAAACTGGGGTTTTATATGTCATTCTGAAATTGAAAAATTCAGTAGTAATGGTGCTGGATTGCTCATTTGGATCACTAGTGAACTGTAGCAGTATGAAGGAGAGAGCACCTCTGGGTTGTTTAATCCTTGCCCTTATGTTTGAAGGATAACTGGTATTTTTTTATGTGTTGAGGTTAAGACTCTAGTGAGTGCATTCAGGAGCTTTTGGAGGTTATTCTTTCATTTTTCAAAAAGGCAATATTCTTGCAATGTCATGGTGAGTATTGGATATAGTTGTCTGAGTCAAGTATATAATACACACTGTATTAGTGGTTTGCAAAAGCACAAAGTCAAAGCAACCCTGCACATCACTTTATGTTTTTAATACACCTATGCAAGCAAGAGCACAGTATGCAATTGCAGATATTTCTTAGATTATGACTGGATGACTATTTCCTAGAAGTTTTTTTGGTAGGAGGAACCAAAAGATTCCTGTATGTCATGTAATGATTCTGTGCTATACCAAACATGAATTATAAGCACATGGTATTTGGCATTCTGTTTAAGTGTCGCTTATTAGTTATTGCCAGAGGAGGGGAGCTGAACCTCATCTGTCTGTTGGTTTGATTCTCCATGGCAGTGCTTTACTGCTGTTTCTTAGCAGATTCATTCCTTGCTGAAGCTGCAATTTGCTAATAAACTTCATTAAGCTGAAAAGTTGGTTTTTTTCAGGTCAAAAGTAAAAACTGCAGGGTTAAAAAAAACTCAAACTAACAAAATCCATCAAAAAAACGCCAAACCCCATTAGAAGTCCTTCTGCTTCCTCAGCATGGTTAAGTAATTGGCTGATGTGATTAGGAGGTTGAATAGCGATGTTCTTGGTTGAGGAACACAATGAGTTTATTTGTGTGGTTTTTATTTTCAAAATGTTATGCCAAAACCGCCCTTTCAGTGGATTGTTCATAAAATAACTTTTTGATTCCATGCTGTCAGTTACTCTGTGCCTTGTGGTGGATATCGCTGGCCAGTGTCACTTGCTTTGCCTTTAAGATTCTCCATATGTAGCCTGTGTTAAGCTGGGATTTTTCAGTGGAGATTTGAGGTGCAACTCAAATGTGTATGAGATGAATTTTACAGAGACATGACTTGATTTCTCTCTCTCCAAAGGATATGCCGTTTATTCCACCTCTCAGCAGTGGCTCTCCTGGTACTTTTTTTTATGTTTCTTTGCCCATGCTTCTTCAAGCATTAAACCTCCTAAACATTTCATTTTTATTTTGTAAGATTACTTTTAATCAATTCTTTTTTATGATCCTATCTTGAGCTTCTGCAGCAGAAGTGGGTCTTGGAAAGGTTCTCCCAGGTCTGTCTGAGCAAGGTTTGGGTGCCTCTGATCTCCTCTGTCATTTAGTTTCACATCTGAGTGTTGCTTTGAAGTTGTCCTTTGGCAAATTGAACAGTTCAGTATGTCATTTTATCTCCACCACTCTCACCCATTTTCTCTTATTTCCAACTTGCTTACCTTATCTTGTCCTTGCTGGTACTTTGAAATTTAAGTGGTGAAACAGTGGCTGAGCACTGTAAGATGTGCCCCCATGTTCATGTCCCAATGTGCCCCCCAAGTCTCATCTCCTTCCCTTTATTTTTCTGGGTTCTTAATCCTTCTTGTATTAGCATTACTTTTTACCTCTGGTTACTCAATTATTGTTGTTCTTATTAATCTCTTCTTTTTCCCCTCAAGTTCATAAGATGACTTGTTTGCTTCAGGTTAATGGCACTAATTCAATTGGTCCTGCCCTCTGTTACTCTCCCCCACTCAGCACTTGGCTTCAGCAGTGCTAGATAAATAAGTGCAGTATTTGTGACAGTTTGGTTTAGCTCACATTGTTTGTGTGCTACTGAGGTGTGTTTGGACAGGAGGAAATAAATGTTTTGCCATTTGATGTTTAATCTTGTTTTTGTTTAAAATATTACTCCTCTTATGCTGTGAAAGCAAACATTACCAACAGCAATGTTAATAAGCTAAATAAAGGCTACAGATTTAGCCTGTATTTCCTAGATTAACATAAATCTTTCAGGATGTAGCAAATATTTTTAAATTTTGGACTGTTCATAGTCTTAACACATACTAAATGCTAAGTGCAGTCAAGCCATAGCAACATCCAGTCTGGGTGCTGAGTGTTTCTCTGTGGGGCAGGGCAAGAGGAAGTTTAAATAAGGGTGCATGAATTTCCTATTTTAATTATTATCAAAATTTCTTTGTCTTTAAGAGTGGGCTCTAGAGCAGTCCTGAGAATACTGGAAAATTATTAAATGCTTTGGGACACTGAGAGGAAGTTTAAAAGTACCAGAGTTGAAAAATTGTTCATATGTAGTGTACCTATAACTGAGTCTACATTCATAAGTCTGGGACAACAGGGAATAGTTTATAGGGAGAAGAAACTGAGGGCAGCTACCTTTTCAGAGTTTATTGCCAGTTTTTCCCCCATGATTTCAGTTTCTCACTGTCTCTAGTCCGTTGCAGCTCTTGTTTCATTTTCATTCTGTTCTTTAACAGTCTTCCTTATAAATATTTATTTAGGACTTTAAAGGGTGTGATGCAAAGTTTGATCAGCTGCATAGACTAGGGGGAAAAAAAACAAACACCAAATCACCCAAACCAATAAAACAAGAACACCACCCCATGCCCACTCTCCTTAACCCCCTGAAAGACCACCCTTATGTGCATATTTTAGAATGCCAGAAAAACCACAAAAATACAATGAAAACTCAGTGGGCTGGTTCTGTGCATGTGGAAATACCTAGAGTTCCACCTGTGTAGAACAGGAGGCAACACAAATGCCAACATCTTGTTCATTGGAGATGTACTGAGAGCATTATATCTCACTTTTCCACTGGAAGAGTTCCTGACTGTAGCTTTTTGAAAGTATGCTTTTGCTAAAATACAAAGCCTACCTAAATGATATAAATCACTGTGGTTTAGCTTTCAGAGAGAGAGCTAGGACATTTCAAATTAAGCAGAAATGGGTACCTTCCCACATAAATCCAGTTGGCATGTGTCTGCATAAATGAACAAATGTCTCGGTAACGCTAAATAATGCATGCATCTTGGATCAAATAGATGCTTAACTTAGCTTCCTTTGAGCTCAGAATGATTTGGCCAAGGACCTGTGAATGTTTGATTGGTAATTTTATGTCTGTGGATAGGTCATTAATATTTCAGATATTCTTCAAACTTTTGGGAGTTACTGCCTATGTTTCACATTTGGTTTGTTAAATTAATCAAATGATGGAAGTTTCAGGTATTTCTTTCTGTTTTACTTAACTGTCGTTACTTTATCAAAAGTGTTAGCATAGCCAACTGGAAACTGCTTTCTACTTGTTGTTATACCTTCAGGGTGCCTGTAATTCCATTGTTCTCTTTACCAGCAGGAAAAGTCTGTGAGGAAAAAAACATTTTTCTAGCCTTAACTTTTCTGGGCTCATTCGGATTTCCTGTCTGACTTTGGGCAATGGGCTTAATCTTGAATTAATTCCTACTTAGTTATTCTTGATTTTGTTTTTCTTGGGTATTTTCTGTATCAAAATCTGCTTCCATGTTAGGAACTGTTAAATCTAAGAATGAAAAGTTAAACATTATGGTATTGGTGTTGCTCCTGTCTATGCTCTTAAATTATAGTCTAGAAAGAGTTTTATTAATTTGTTAGTTATCATGTAAGACATAAAGCACGCACGAAATGTGTGCTGCTTAGAGGTGGTCGGCCATGTTGCTGAAATACTTATTTTGACTGAGATGTGAGCTGTGAGGAGGTGAGAAAGGAGAATTAAACCATCTATAGTTGGAAGTGGGAGATCAATACATCCTCTTGCTTAAAGGAAGAGCTGCAACTGGTCTGACTGACAGGGGTGTGACTGAAGCAGGAGCTTGAGCAATATGTACTATGCTGCTGTGAAGTGGCTCTTTGAAGTAAGGATGTGGTTTTAGAATCTGAATGCTCTATCAAGAGGGGGAATAGCCTTCCCAATAGTCAGTCAGCATTACTGAAGGTTTTGAGAGCTCCTTAGGTAATCTTGCAATGGATAAGAGTTTTCTAAGGACTCTTGAAGTTTTAAGTGCTTTCCATATTTGAGAGTCCTGAACGTTAATTATTGTTAAAAAAAGGATTGTACTGTACCAAAAACTTGTACTGTACAAGGACAACTCATTAAGCTTTAACTGAGACTCCCTTCTTTGAGGTGTGTTTAGGAGGAAGAGGTGGAAATTGTGGGTGGGGATATTTTGTTACAGGAAAGGAAGAGTGTAGTTAATGCCTGAAATTAAATGAGATTTCTCAAGTGGACTGTCTGACTTAGATCCATTGCTCGCTAAGGATTTACTCAAACTGATTTGTGTGTTACATGAATGATTCAGGTGTGTGTCACTGCTCTCCTGGGCTTTTTCTCCAAAAGAATGATGCGTAAACAAAACCATGCCACAAAGAATGAAGTGTTAAATTAGGATGCCAGTGCAGTGTGTTTTTAACTTTGACCAAAAAAATGTTTCTTCTGCCTGCATTTCATCTTGTTCCCAGAAGTGCGGTTGTCTTGTGATAAGTCAGGAAAATTGCAACAGATCAGTACTTAAAATAATAAATAACCTGGGTAATGAAAAAACAAATTATTCTGTCACTACTGCACAATAAAGCAGGTTGTCTTATTGTGGAAAAAAACAATTCAGAAACACTTTTTCAGTATAATAAATAAAATATTTCTGTGGAGTTTCCTTTTTAATACTATCATTTTGATGTATACAGCTCATGTTGCTCTTTTCTGAGGAACCAGTGTCTTATTTATTTTAATCAAAGACTCCTATATAAATTTTTAGGACCTCACTGAATCTTTTGCAAACCACTGAGTAAAGTCTATTCTTACCAAAGGTTTTTAGATATCCTCAAATACCTAGGAGGACATTCTGACATTGCTGCATATGAAAATGTATGTGACAGAAATTACTTATGCTGCAGAAACAGCACATCAATCAGCCTTTCTCTTTGTCCTTAAAAGGCTGTGATGAGTCCAGTGCCTCTTTCTCTGGTATTTTCTTGTTTCACATCCCAAAAGACCACTCTTCTTCCATCATAATTAGCAATGGCCCATCTACTACTAATGAAACCCTGTAATATCTTGATGCACTGGAAATGTAGCGGACACATGTTTTCAGTCTTGTGTCTTGAGGTGCAAGATGATTACTGTCTGTGGCCTGACCTTCGAGGGTGGACCACAAGCCCAGCCAGTGAAGGTGATGGAGCACAAGTGTATTAGTGATCCATTTTTATTCTCTACCCATAAGACAACCGCTATTTTCCCTTAACTACCTGTGTTGTTCATCTTGCTGTGCTCTTCTGACTCTACTATATCCTTCTGGAGGTGAAGAGAGTGCTATCGCGTGTGATAATTAGGATGAAGTTGCATCATTGTTTTATACTGTAGTAAAACATTTGGCTTTTTGTTTTGTCCTTTCTGATGATACTCAGTATTCTTTGACTTTCTTTTTTGTTTGCAGCTGCACATTAAGCAAATCATTTCAGCTACATACCTGTCTATGAAACAGCCAAGATTTTTTTTCTAAGCTTTTTGTAACTACTCAGAGAAGTGTTCAGGGATTTCAGCTTGTCTATGCTTTTCTTTTTTAAAGATCAGTTGGTATTTCAGTTGCATCAAAAATGCTGGGTACCACTTGAGACCTAAGGGCAATACATCCACACATGAGCTTTCACACAGGATCACAGAAATGGACTGGTACAAGTAAATGAGACAGGGCGTTTCTTCGAATGCCAATATTTTTTTTGCTGAGGTCTGTTTTTCCAAAGGTAGAGAGGCAGGAAAAAAACACTGGCACAGCAACAGTGAGTCTGTTTTTCCACCTGTAGAGTACAGCTAGAGAGCCGCAATAATACAGTGTCCATTGTCATATTTTTTTCAGGAGCTTTCATAGCATGTATTAGGTAGAGCTGAAAACTATTTGTCCTGCTCATACTTTTCATATTCTGACACCAGTTTGAGATTCTTTCTGTATAGTCACAGAACCTTCTAATCTCTCCTTGATTTCTCTGTAATCTGTTTTGATAAATATGACCACTATAAGAAACGTGCTCTATTTAGCAAAACTGTTCACTTGTCATTCAAGGTGTAGTATGGAGGTTGCAGGGATTGCTGAAAATCTAAGAACCTCCTTATATAACTGACATTTTCCATATGAATTTTGTGCAAGTGCTGTAGAGTTTTACTGTCTTTCTTCTTGTGTTCTCAATGGGCAGAGTCCCCTGTGCATCACTGTTTTGGAGAAACTGAAAATGATCATTAGTTTATGATGCACTCTGTATTCTTAAGTATACACAAACAGAGAGATTGTTGCCACGTTAAAATCCTTCTGAAACTGTCTGCATTTGCAGATGGGGACTGGTGAAGAATCTGTTTCATTTTCTGTTAAGAACATTTTAATCTAGATCCTGGTTTCTTACTGGTGCAGGCAGACTTTTTAGAGAAGAAAAATATTTATTCCAATTAACTCCTGAACTATTGGAACCTCAATCCCCTTTTATTACAGTCAGTAATCCACCCTAGAAAAATCAGACAATCATAAACTGGAAAAATTGTGTTTCCATGGAAGCCGCCCACTCCTGTTTTCATGCAGATTCTAGAGATTAAAGGCTAGCCTTCAAAATATATTTACAAAATAGGGGAGGGGATGGGATTCTGATTTTTCTTATACTTTCTTGTTAGTTTTACCCTTTTTTGTTTTGTTGCATTTTTGAAATGCAAGGATAGGTATTGGTTTAATGGGCAAAGTAATCTTGCTATTAGTTGCTTAGCTATTAGTTTTTCCTAAACAGTTACCATACATTTCTGTCTTCCAGCCTGGTTTTCAGTGAATTTCTCTCCTGCAGGATGGTTGGTCTAAGGGGCTGGGAAGCTGCTAAGAATGTTACTAGAAACAGCTTTCTTTTCTGAATGTCTGGGCTTTCAACTTAGTATGCCAAAGGGTGTCTAAACCAAAAATGTTGCTTAAAGATTTGGAGCTTTCTTTTTAGGAAAATTGCTGGAGGTTATGTTTCTGCTAACATGCATTTCCTGCAATGTGAATTCAGTCTTGCTTTGCAGAAGAGTGTTAATATTAGGTCTAGGATTCCTGCTCCTACACTTTCAGCTGCTGGAGGTCCTTATGTACCACTTACAGATTTATCCAGACTGGTTACTTGTTGTGGGGAAAAGATTAGGTTTTTTTCTTTTAATCAGATTTGGAGCCTGAATACTCATCTTGTGAGGTCAGTAACATGACTCCTTGTGTCAATTAAAGTATCATCAATGATTGTCCACATTATAAGAACTTGGGATACCCTGAGCTTCAAGAGTAAGGTACAAATACAATTCCTCTATATAGTGCTGTGCCTGATAGGTCTGCAATGTCTGCAGTCATTCCCCAGAGTTACTGAGATTACTTTGTTTTAATCAATAATTTACCGAATTCTATTGACTGTGGTGTAATTTAGATAGAATGTATTTGAGTGGTGAGGTGGTTGTTGCTTATGGGTGTTTGGTTTTTTTAGGTTTGTGTCTTGATTTTAAAGTGGTTCTTAAGGCACCTTGTTCTGGAAGGAGTGCAATGTTGTTCTCACAATCACCCATTTATTACTAAGAAGCTATTTTACGTGCTTGGTTGGTCATCTTATAATTAAGTACCCTGTAATGTGTGAGGACACTTTGAAAGCATCCTGTACAAAATTAAAGTTTTCTCGAGGGTCCATTCTATCTTGTTGCTTAATGATAATGTAACATTATGTCAGGGCTAGTAGTGAAGCTACTGTTTTCCAAAGTGATTGCAACCACTTTATATTAACTGGATGTGAAACTTGGTAGCCCACTATGCCAAATAAGAGAATATGTGCGCAGTAACTTCTATGACATGAGCAACCTCTTCTGGTTTTGCAGTGAATGAAGATAAACCTTAACACCAGTTTTTCATGGTCAGAGGTGACATAGTATTACTGACACATGATTATACTAATGTTACATGGCTGCTGTTTGTTATCCTTGTACCCCATTTCTCCATAGGACAGATTTTGGGGGCATGTGGGAAGCTGCATAGGTAGTTCTGCTGAACTTCTGGCCAGTGTGGGCTGATACTTAAAGGCATAGGCTGTTGTGAGAGAGAACATTTCAAACTCTTCTCAAAGAACTTAATAGCTGCTATTAATACTAATTTATGTATGTTATGGTACAATTATAATGTTTTAGATGTTTCTAAATGAATGAGTAAATGGAGAGAAAAAATATTTATGCCAGTATTTGATGGTATAACGCAATATGCCAATGATATTTCCCAATCAGTTTCATAATATTGATGTCAGCAATTTTGTATTTGTGGACAATATTGATAAGTTTTAGAGAGAGTAAACTAAAGCCCTAAATCATTAAATAAATGTTTGATAGCTTTATTTTGGGGTTTTTTTTGAAGTGAATTATACATTCTGTCTGCATTGCTAAATAATTTTTAGTCTAGATGTCCTAATATAAGTAATGGAAAAGATTAAAAAAAACCACAGAAGAACTTCTCTCCCTTGAAGCAGCTGGTTTGCAACTTCTATGGTTGAAGAATTTTTAAAATATAAAGTAAAATATCTTGATTAATGAAAGGACTGTGCTTATCATTTTATAAACAGTCATTAAAAATGCATAGTGTTGTAACTGTTTGATTTACTTGGGTGTAAATTAAAATTTTCAGTACCAACAGAGACTTCAATAATTGAATCCAATTATTGCTTTTATTAGTGTATTTTTCATTAAGTCAGTGAAACAGGTCAGTGAGAATTTAATATTAGCAGTATCACAAGGGGGAATAGTAAATGAGATAGTTTAAAAGAAATTGCTGGAACAAATACATCACCTTTTCAGTTAAATATTAGTTCAGGTCATCTAAAATTTTTCTTCCCCTTGCTCTATATTTTATAGAGTCTGTGTTCATTCACCTTGGAATCAACCTGATATAAAGTGTTAATTTTTTCTATTTATTTTTTCAAGTAACAGTGATTCGTAAAAATTTTCCGTTTTGTGGTTCCATCTTTTTGAGTGATGAATCTGCCTCAGAGGAGATAGGCTAGAAGTAAGTTTGTGTAAGCATTCACTACCCTGAAGGGATCAGATTCAAGCCAGGGAAGTAGCTCTCCAACTGAACAAAATGCTATAACTATAACATTTTGATGTCCTGAAAGAAGAGGGAAGACCGTAAAAATATTTTAAGCATCGAATAAGTGCAAGGGAGGGGGAGGGCATAATTTTTAGACAATTATTCATGATGTCTCACAATTTTGCCCTGTGTATGTGATTTTCTATCTCGAGTTTTGAAGCAGAGAGACACTGAGCAGTACTTCGTCCTGACATCAGCACTGTGGTTAGGGTCTGCCATCACGCTGGGTAGGGATGCTTTTGGGAGCCTCAGTCCCTGATAATAGAAACAAGGCTCCAGGCTTTGGCTAAAGAGTAGACTCCGATTAACCTCCCCCTCTGCTGCCCTGCCTCTGCCCTCCTCCGTGCTGCAGTAGTGACTCAGAATCCTCTAAACTGGGAGTGAAAGTTATTACTGAATAATTGTAACCTAAATATTGTATTTGAGAAGCAGGAGTTTCTGTGTTTATTAGGCTTTTTCTAGAGCTAGGTGCTTAGTGAAGATTGTGAAAATTTAAAAACTTTCTAGGTTTGAGTCATTAAAACAGACAGTGCTTGTCTTTCTTGCATAGATCTGTTGTTTCATGTTTAGCAGCACTTTTAACACATGTAGAAATCTACATATTTTGCTAATTAAATACACAGAGAAGGGAGATGTATATTCATCATAAGGATTGAAGAATTCTTTTTCAAAAATTTAAAATTTAAGTCTGTTATGCTTTTGACAGATAATTGAGCTCCAAAACTGCTAATGATTTCAAGGTTGAAACAACAAATGCAGCTGATAGAAGCACTGTTTGGATACTTGTCAAAAGTGTCTAGAGCTAATCTACTCATGTGAAGTTGACAGAAAATACTATTTCAATTTTCTTTTTTTCTTTCGCATTGCGAAGTCTGGTGATGCTCATTGGGGGTTGTTGGAAGATGAAGAAAGCTGAAGGAGGCTACTCTGAGTGCTGTGTAGGTAGCTAGAGGGGAAATTGCAGAAACATGCAGCATTTAGTTTTATTTTTTTCCCCAGAGTCTTACTTGAGTGGCACAAACTGAATGTTCTGAAACTCTGCACTTGTTGGTTGTAAACATAAGACTGTTTGCAAACTGTAACAAAATCTGGAATCAATAAAGAGTGAGGGAAGAGGGAGAAAAACAAAAAGCTAAGAATAATTGTCCCTAGGGGGGCTTTATGTCTATACACCTCTGCTCTTGGAATAATGAATATGCTTATAATATACATGATAAATGAGCTTAAACTGGTGTTTGGGCCCAGGTTTGTTTGATTAAAAAACATAATTTTTATTCTGACAGAATTCTGCATTTGAAAATACATAATCAGTTTCTTTGTGTATTTTGGCACATTTTCCCATGGTTGAATTTGTAGTGTTTCTCAGCAGTCTGACAGCTGTCTGTTAAGAAACTTCAAGTGTAGCTTCTCCCCTGGACAAATATTTGAAAACTTTTCTTCCCCTTTGGCCAACAGGCATCATCTCCTTGCCCTCCTCTGTATGTGAGGGGCTTGCCTGCATCCACAAACAGCTTCTGTTCCTGGCACTGCTCTTGTGGATCAAGTTGAAAGATGGAAATGTTGGATTTGGCACATGAGGCCTTTGGGGTATTCTAGAAGGTGTACAGAATCCCAACCCAGTAGTTAATGTGAAGCATGATCAGTGTCTTCGTGTTTTGCTTCTGTGGCTGTTCCCAGAGTCACAGAGCAACCATGCTGTCGTCACGCCAACTCTATGCAGCAGGCTTCTTCCCCAGGGAGAATGTAGGAGGTGTAGGAAACTGAAAATCTGACAGACTTCTAATGGTTAGACAAATCTGTTAAGCTCTATACTGCTGAAGTTTTGAAAAGTTGAAAGGTCCTGAGTCCAGACTGGAGAGGGAATAGCATCTTCCTGTATTTTCCTAGGCGGTAGAGTGTTTGATAACTCTGTCTTTATTAGTTCTCCATTCTCTGTAAGTTCCTGAAAATCAAACTATTTCCATTTTTCCTTGCATATGTAACAGATGATCACGTCTTTCCAGCAGGGCATCACAGATACCTATGCTAGTAACAAGTGAGTTTTTCAGTAAGAGAAATTAGCCTATGAAGAGATCTATCTGACAGCACTTGTAGTGTTCTTGCAGCATACACAAACTTGGACATTTTCCCACTGCATTTTTGCATAAGAGAAGGAGGAGGACTCCTACAGGGAATTTGAATTTCAGTGCTCCTATGTGTGAGTTATATGCAGTCCCAGGTGTAGAAAGTTGGGAGTGAGGCACTTGAAAGTACTTGAGCTCAGGTTCAAACAAGTACTGGGATATTTTTCCTTCCCTAACTCCATAACTTCCTTTATGGTATTGACCTTCATCATTCCTCATTTTACTACCACATTCATAAATGTAGAATAACATTCTTGTTATATTTCCTGAACTTGGAAAGGAATGTTATAGAATAAGCCCATCTTTAATGTTTATGAGGTAGGCAGTAAATAGATGAACCTACAAAATTAAAAAGCTACAATGATTTTCACACATTCTCTCTTATGGATGTGTTTGGCTTGTTCTCTGGAGAATGAAGAAGTAAAGGAAATGCAGAGCAAATCTTCCTTTTTGTTACATTTGACTGACATGAGTCATTCAAAGTATGAAGGATGTTGAGGGAAGAAAAGTACACGAGCATGTGATCAGGCTGCCATTGTCATTGCAGCAAAACACTGCAGCAAAAGTCGTGACCCCTTCACTTTCTGGTTAACTCAGTGTGCGTCCTTAATATTACGTCCATTCATAGTGACAAGATGATTAATGCTGGATATATGTAAATATAAACTATCCAAAAAGGTGCTTTTAGAGTTGTGCTTACCTAATTTATATCCAGTCTTCCATGTCAAAGGGCTAAACTGAGAAATTGAGCTAAATTATGAACTATTATTTTCAATAATAAATATCCAAGCCCAAGCCACACTACTTTTATTTAAAAGAAGTCTTAAACTTTGCTACAACTTTCCTTCTGTGATCACTGCTAGATCCCAATGATGTGCTAAGATAGTATGAACCTTTCTTGGAGAAAGGAGCCTGATGAAAGATTCCCTGAATCCTATAAATCTGACATTTTGCACTTAGTTTTGGGTTGGCATTCTGCACAGATCAGTTTCTTCTGCATGTATGGGCACTGACCGTGTAGCAGCTTCTCTAACACCAGTGATGTGCAAGCAATCAACATTTTTCTCTGTCGTGCTGTTTTTGTGATGCTTGAAGGTGTCTCACATGGATTGGACAGAGCTGAGCAGAGAGGAGGTGATGTGTATGGGCAGAGAGAAGCATGCTGAGTCTGAAGCTGCAAAGCAGTCATGCTTGGTTGAAATTACTCATTTTTGATAGGTCAGCCTCAGTTGGGGTCATAATTTCTGATGATCTTGTATTCTTTTGTGTGGTCCTGCAGATAATGCCTTCTGACATTTCTGGCTGCTATGAGATTCTTAGTCTAGTAGGCACGGTTGTTTGGCTGCAGTTACTCAAACCTTTTTTTCACCTGTCTTCCTACTTAAGCTTTACAAGGCGGTGTGGTGCAGCAATACTGGAAGAGTAGGAAGCTATCTTTCTTAACACTAAATCCATGAAGGAGTGGCTAGTGTTAAACACAACGCGGTACATAAAACAAACAAACAAAACCCCATGGTGTGTAAAGCAAAGATACTTTTCTTGCTGGAGAAAAAACTAAAGAACACACACAGGTCAGATGTGAATCACATTGTTTAATGCTGTTCTGGAAAAAAAGTTTCAATACTAAGATGGATGGGTATGATCTAAAAATCTCTGTATTATGAATAAATATGCTTGTCACATTTTGATTATACGTGAATGTGAAGAGATTTCTAAGAAAGCAATGACTTCTAAGTTAGAAGCACTGAAGCTAGAGCACTGTATTAGTAAATACAATATAAATGAACTAACTAAGTGAAATTCCTTTACTGTTTTTAAAATCTGTGGTTTTGGAGTATACTTGTCATTAAGTGTTTCTGGGGAAAGGGAGCACTGTATAGGTGTCTTGCTGCATTTGCATGCACTTGCATGTTTTCAATTTCTTTTTTAAATGGATTTAAGTTGATAATTTCCATTTCTTGGAAATTGTTATGTATGTGTTGAAATATTCTTTGGTATCCAGTCACTAAAAACAATTGTAGTTTTTGGTTTTAAGACATTGCCTGGTTGATTCTCAGTATTATTGTTTATACCTTCAGCATTTTACTTACTGTGTCTACTTCTCTCAATACCTTTACTAGGTAACTTTTCTGTGGCATAGAACTTGTTTCTAACTACTGAGGACTAAAACTACCAATTTGATTGTATGCTTTTGGTCTCTTTTTTTTGCTTTTTAATGAGAGAGTCTTTGTGGTTTCAAACTCTTATTCTAAAGAAGAAGAAATCTCATTTAAAAGATGCTAGTCTACTGCATGTGAAATATTCCAATTCTTTGCCTGAAGAGCTAAAAGAAAAAAGCTTTTCATAGTGGAGAACAAATCAGACAAAGGAAATGGAGTGAGCATTAGTAATAAGTCTGTCTGTCTTGTGACCTGATGTGTCCATCCAGCTTATATTGGAAAGTATTTGTGGAGCTGAGTTAAATTTAATAGCCATGCTTCGTGGAAGTATTCTTTTAAGTCCCAGTATCTTTCACTGATTGACCCCCCAAGTTAGTGTTTGTTATATTAAATTACTTTTTTTTCTCATAAGCAGAAAACCACTTTGTAGTCATCTAAAAAAATGGTTAATGATAACATTTGCAATAAGGTCCTTCAGTAGGACCTTTTTTTTTTTCAAATATCAGTCATTCTTATAGAATTATTTTTAATCAAGGAACATGGTTTATGTGAACAGCTATTATAAGAACTTACAATAGAGGGAAATTAAGGCATGGTTTTGTCTCTATTGTCCGTGGATATTTTGCAGAACGTTCCCTGGATAATTTTAATTTCAATTTTTTTTCTATTGGAAAAAAAACCCCAAACAGATTGTTAAAATCAAATAAAAAACTCAGTTGGACAGGATTTTGTAACTGGATGATCTAACAGTATTTCACTAACACTGACAATTTTCAAGCAGGCTTATGCAGTATTTTTTATTAACTTACGTATAATGAATGGCCAGTGATGTTTTAATCCTAGTTTTTTATTAGTAGGAAAGACTGAAAGCAGCACATTATTTTATTTTTTTCTAAATCTCCTTTATCGAATTTACAGGTCCAGCTGGATTTTCTGTTGTTTTTATCCGATATTGTTAGATCACCTATTTGAAAATACAAAGACCTTGCATGGCTGTTGTATTGGGCAAGTTGCTGGGGCATAAATGGAACTAAAAAAGCAACACAGACTGCTGCATGTTATGACAAGTTTGCATGTTCCTTGTTTGACGAGGGGTTAAAGCTCCCAGCAGAAGTCTATTTGTTGTTTATGGTTCATGATGAGGGAAAGGTCTCTGTTACTTAAAACAAACACGCACACCCAACACACCAAGAACATTAAAACCCAAGCCCACCACAACTGTGCTGCGATACCTGCTGTATTGCTGCTGTGCCATAGAAGATGTGAAATATTACACTTGGGGATTGCCTTTTTTTGCCCCCCCCCTTTTTTTTTTCTTAAATGTGATTGCCTTGTAGAGACATGGCGTAAGTGTCAAGTTCTTTTTTTTCTTGGTCCCGTAACTTCTGATGGCAGCTAGAATGAGCTGAAGGAGGTGACTTAAGCACAGGGAAAGAGACGTTGCCCTTAGGGTATTCCTTTCTCATGTCTCTCCCATAAACCCCTGTAGAATTGCCTGGAGAAGAGTGTTTCCTATTTTAAACACTACTTATTTTTTTGCAGTAGTGGTTTTGCAGTAATCTTGCTCTACTGAGCAGATGTTGGCTATACTAGCACATGATCCAGAGACAGGAAATTTTGGAGAAGTGACCAAAAGCAGAAAATCAGTATCATCTGTTGTCACAGTAACCAATTATGTTGTACAAGCTTTACAAAGACACTGTCAGTTTAAATAGTTTTGAAAAAGGGGAAGACTTAGCAGAAAAGAGAGAGAGAAAAGGAGAGCAAAAATGCGGGACAGAAGTAGACCAAGGTGAGGAGGACAGTTTGTTGTCTGTTTAGTGATTATTCAGTTGTCTGTCTAGACCATTTGCTTCTGAAGAGGGACTGCAGTGACTCCTAAGGAAAAGGAATAATTAACTTTGACAGGATTTCTGCTTCTGAGAGGGTTACCAATAGCAGTCTTCTGTATGCATGCATATTATACACAAGTGAACCCAAAAACCAGAACAGGAACACTAGAGATAGTCTCAAATTGCAACTAGTCTATTGTGTTTTGCTCCTTCAGCATTCAGCTGGGCTCTGGCATCTTTTTCTTCCTGGACAGGGGAATATTCCTCCCCTTATGTAAATTGTCATACAGGAGATGCTTCTCTGAGATTTTTTCAGAGATCTCACTTTTCTAATTATGTATAATTCATAGGTGATGTCATGTAGTACCACTCATTTTTATTTTGGTGATCACAATTCACTGGCAAGGATGCTTACGTACACTTGCGCTAAAGAGGTTGGTGTTTGGGAAACCTCCCTTGTGTGAGACGTGGGCATGCTCATGAAGTCTGTCCTATCATTATATATTGAATGAATATTTTTAATGCTGCATACCGTAAAGTTGCTCTTAGGAGTCTGGAGTTTGAACTGCAATTACTAAAAATCTTTCTCAAGACCTCTGCATTAATATTATTTATACCATTTAATAGTGAAATAGTTTATGATACCAAACATATTGGACTTGTCCCATTGATTTTTATTTTTTTTTAAGAAATGTGGAGGAAATTTTAATCACACAAAATAAGCGAAAACTAAGCTGAGTTTAGCTACTCCTGACAATAATTCAGCACCCAACTTAATAGTGGTATCATCTTAGTTTGAAGCAAGAATCTAATGACTTGTTAATGCTGGCAGTTCATCACTTGTCAGTAATCATACAGGCTAGGCAAAGCCAAGCCAGTCTGTTGCCAGAAGCAAAGAAAGAGGAATGTGTCCTTCTTTTGTTGAAGAGGTAGATGGTTATTGTTGAGTGTGCAGGGAAATAGGTAGATGCTAATAATTTGAGGGCTCTTGCTCAATGAAATAATGAGCCATTTAATATGAAGCAGATGTTTTGTGTCTTGTGTCAAGCTGGAGGCGTTGCATGTTTAGGACGCATAAGAAGAATACTTCTATTTTGGTCTTTATTCCTCCTCCATTTTCTGTATTTTCTGTCATAAAAAACAGAAGTTATACCAGCTGGTACCCATAAAGAAAAGATGCAAGATTTGACACTCTGACAGTGTTTCCACCATAACCTCATTTGTGGAGTTTTATGGAACTGAGTCGTAAAACTTATCCAAAGCTGTCGTGTTATACGCTATGCAGTGCACAGTTACACAATTTGAAACTAATTAGAGTTAGCACTGAGGACACAGATTTCCTTTGCTTCTTTAAAGGAGATACAGCTTTGATGGAGACTGTGGAAGAAATGTAACTTCTGTTCTGCAGACAGCTCTACAAAACAGTTTGATCTGAAATGGGAGGAACCTTATTTTGATGGTCTGTTGCCTTGTGTTGAAGGTTGCTTTCTAGAGGGTATAATGTCTTCAAATGCCTTCAAAATAGACTCACTGCAATGCTTTACTTGGCATTGTAGAGTGATGTTTTTCCTGTGGGATTGTTCAGGGTTTTTTTTGGCAATATAAAATGGCATTGCATCTTTGCTGATTTCTTACTGTCAGTCCCTGGTGTCTGGTCACCAGTTCTCGTTAGAAATAAAGGTTCTAGTTTGTCCCTAAGTTTGATATAAGTAGTTGTCCTGTTTCTGACAGTAGTAGGGTTTAGGGGGACAGGCAAAAGAAAGACGTAGCAAGGAGAGAAGGTTAATTCTCTTCGCACCATGTGTTGGTCAGAGACGTGCGAGAATGCCTGTGATGATACTGTTGGTTTACAGAATCCTGAGAGACAGTGTCTTCAAGAATTTGAATGGGTTCTTTATGAAAATCTATTACATGTTTTTGCCAGTGTTGCATAGATAGTGGAGTTTATTTTAATTCCGTATACTTTAGAGGATGGAGAATTGTCTTAATAATCACTGACAATTCATTTTATCAAAAGTGTGTAGGAGTGGGACCAGTGGGTCGAAGGAGGTTATTTCTTGTAGGCCCCTTTTGGGTACTGGAAGGTTTCTATATGGTCTCCCTGGAGCCTTCTCTTCTCCAGGCTGAACAAACCCAAATCTCTCAGCCTCACTTCATAGGAGTAGTCTTCTTCAGGAAAAATCCAAGCCTGAAGTTGCATGCTCATTTTACTTTTGGCCTTGGAAATCTAGTCATGACTTTCCTCAGAGTACTTTATAAAACAAAACAAAAGAACCCAAAACAAAACCCCAAACCAAAAAAAACCAACCAACCAAAAACCCCAAAACAACAAAACAAACAAAAACTCCAAAAAAACAACCAACCGAACAAAAAAGGTCAAGTCTTCCAAGGTTGTTAACATCAGACAGCTGTCATATTTCCTTAGTCAAGTTTGGTAGAATTAATTTCCTTTCACCAAAAGCACATTGTAGTCCTTTTGAAGTAAAACTGGATGTGCTTTTACTGGCAGTTTGGCATTTGAAAACTGGTTCCACTGCTAGGACGGTGATTACTGCTGTTGTGTAAAAGTAAATACTTTTTCTTCCATCACCCAGAGAGTGGAAAGCTGCAACAACTTACCTCTCTCTTCCTCTGATAGACTCCACACTCTGATTCAGGCATTTTTGCGTTCTCTGGTGTACAATCTCTATGAATTCCTATATTAAATCCTGATGAGGTATGTTAAACAGATACTTTTTTTCCTAAAAGCTCTGTTAAAACATAACTTTATTTCCTGTACGTAAAACAAACCTGTTTTAATCCACTGCTTTTGTGTAGTTTTATTCAAATTTAATGATTCTCATGCCTTTTTTTAGCTGTCATAATACAATGGATTTAAACCAAAATATGCTCACTCAGATTAAAAATTTTCTGGATAAGCAAAATAAGCATATACTAGCAGATTTTCTTCTATATTGTACTGTACTCATGGTACAGTGAAATGCAAAGTAATGATTGAATAAAAAGAAATAACTTTCTTGAAGAAGGAAAAAAGACCCAACAAAGCTAGTACAGTGGATATGCACTAAGTGTGTAGAAAACCCATCACAACAGGGTTCCACTGACCAGAAAGGCTATACTCCTGTGGATTTCAGTAGCTCACTCATTAGGGAATTTGTGTTAACACACTGAGATCTGTCTCTTCATATTACGTTTTTTTAAAGAAAATAATCATATCTTTTTAAAAAATCCTTTTGAGGGTAATGCCTTTGGCATCAGCTAAAGGATATATGGTGTGAAGTTTTCTTCCCCTTGACATAGTTCCAAATCATATTTTAAAAAATTATAAATAAATAAATAGGTTTTAAACAGAAAAAAAGAAAAGCCTTCAGGCACTCCATGTTTTCCAGTGCCTACGAGTATGCTCTGTTGAGCTTCCAAAATTCTCAGGGCAATGAAATCTTGGTTATCATTGACCTAGAAACACAAATAAAGTCTCATTTCAGTGGCCTAGGAAATATGAAATCAAGTTACGTAAGATTTTTGCTGCTGGAAGACATATTAATGAACATCATTATGCCTCACTTTTTGTAACCTTTGCTCAATTAAGCAGTGTCTCCCTTCATCCCTAGTTGGATTTAGATCCTGTAGCATCTCTAGGGAATTCAGGACTTGCAACAGTTCTTTCTTTGGAAAACACTAAAGAGGTTCTTTCTTGGCAAATTCTTAACTATGTAAAAAAACCCCATTAGTTTACTTTTTAAGAAAAAAGTGTATCCCTGTACTCTTTATTCAAGAACAGCCTTTCAATTTCTTTTTTGACACAATGTGTGTGAAAATTAAACTTACTTCTTCCTTTGTACTGTAATATTGGCTTCTTTTCTAGTGCACAGTGGAGGCCTTTCAAAGTCTCTGTGAGGCTATTGTGAGTGAGAATTTTCCAAATCAGCTTCAAAACATCTTTTTCTGATTTACAATGCTGTTAGCCAGAAATGGAGAAAATAACCTTATTGGTTTTGAACTACTATAACAAGTTTAGAAGGATGTCAGTTCCCCTTTCTTAATTAAAGTGTGTCACAGACATATACAGGTGCAGTTTGAGATTGTCAGTTTATTGGTTTTTAGGATGTTAGCAACAGCTTCATGTAAGCATACTTCCCTTCTTCTGTCTCATTGGCAAAGCACTTTACTGAGAGATAGTTATAGACACTTATTTTATGTGATGAATGTCTATTCATTCATATGTGGAGGTGAGTGATATTTTTGGTAAGCAGCCATGAGCACATGCACTCATCCAGAGACCATAATGGGAAGGGAAATTATCAAGGGACAAATAAGTCTTAGTGAAGAAGTGTACCTATTTCTGGCCTGAAGCCTCTATTTTGATAAATCAAATGAAAAGTCCTAAGTAGGCTAACATTTATTTGTCTCTAGTAAAAGATCACCAGCATGCATAGTCTAATTCTCTTTTGACCACATCTGTGCTTTTATATTCCTGTCAGTTTAGTTTCCTTTTGCCTTCAGGCAAAAAAGAGGAATTTGCTATAGATTTGACTTTCAGGTCTACACTCACCTTGAACCCTTGTAGTTGCCTCCCTCTTTGTACATTCTGTGTTGCCACTACAGCAATGGAGACAGCAAGTGTTAAAAGGTAAACTGAGAGACAGTTTAGAAAAGTGCAGCCTTTGACACTCACTTCTCTTTGGTCCTTTTTGAGATGGCTGTATAGATTTTTCTATTAAAAAAAAAATCTGAAATAGTCAATAAATATTTATTATGGAGGCAAACAGCTTCCTCTTCTCACCCATATTTGCCTTTCTTTCCCTATTCTGATCATTATTTTTCTCTGATTTGTCAGAACATGTAGAATTTGGTCTCAGCTTTGAAGTCCCATGTGCTGCATGTGTCTTTATATCTCCAGATATTAATGGTTATATGTTTTTCTCCATTGTTTCTCTTACCAAATAGATCAAGTATGGAATAGTAAAAGGTAAATGCATGGTGACCTGTACCATCTGAATTGAAATATTACCCTTTATTTGAATGTTTTCTCTATCAGCTGGGATAGAAACATTATAAAACTGCTTTTTATGCAGAGATGTGTCCAGAGACCAAAGCACTTTTGAAGTTTTATGTGTACATGTTATACTAAAAAGTGTCTGATGTGAAGGAACCGCTTTTAAACATGCTATGCTTATTTTGTTTCTGCTTCGTTCTTTAGTGATGCAGACAGCTGGCTGATACTCAGTCACAACCTTTGTGTCTGTGTGATCTTTATAAACAATTCCTCATTTCATTCTTTGAGTTTTCTCAATCATCCTACTTATTCTCCCCGTCCTATCATATGTCACAGATTTTTTTTTTTTCATTTCATTTTAGTATATGAAAGTAACAGGAGTTTTTCAAGCACTGGGTGCAGAATAAAGATGAATAAGTAATTAAATGCTACAGGAGCTGCTGATTGGCACATAAAGCTACAGTGAGCTAAACTGATATGAGTAACAATAACGTGCATCTTTACTTCCTTGAAAGAGTATATAATGAGACTTGATTGAAATATGTTCTGATTTTAAGAAACATCCCATGTGTTTTCTTTGAAATTAGCTTTGCCTTCATCTGTTGGAACTATTAAGCTGATCTGCTCCTTGAATTATTCTGCACGTCTGTACAATTCAAAGGAGAAAAAGAGGCTGTAAATTAGCAGTCCGCTTAGTATGCCCAGAGAAAGAAATAACTTTAGGTGCAGCTGAAGGAAATAGGTGTTTACAGGATACACTAAACAGTGTAAAAAATCACGAATAGCAAAGGTTTTGTAGCTTCCTGATTTTTCAGGAGTGGAAAAGACTTCAACTGCAAAACATTCCCAACAGGAATTTTTTAATGCTTGGTTTAGGCAAATTCCTTTAGAAATCTTAGCTTGTGAGAAGAGTTGGGTTTTATATTAGAAATCATAAGCATCTCTAATGAAGAAAGGGCAAATGGGTTCAATTATCTTGGTATAATAGAACAAATGGTATATATTTCCACAGTTACAATGTTACTAAAAGAGGAACAAATCAAAATGGAGAGTAAATAATTAGCTGACAGTTGTAAATCATGGAGGCAAAGCTTTTGTTCCCTTCCCTGAGAGGAGGAATGTTTTAGTAGGGTCCTGGGTTACTCTGCCATAGTTGACTAACTTGAAAAATGTCCCTCATACCTGCAAAATGGATGCTGCAATGCAGATCACAGTTGTTACTTCATGTGATGTTGTGTAAGACATTCAGGAGTGTAGTTTTATGAACCCTTGTCCATCTACCAGTGGAAGAATTCTTCAGCTTTCAAAGGAGGATTTTTAAAATTATTCTTGGCTAATATTGCTTAAGATAAGCTCTAGAAACAGTTTGTGCTGACGTCAGCACACTGGATTTTAGGTTTCCAGGGGTTTTTTTCCTTCTTCTGTAAGAATCAAAACTGTCTAAATGGTTTCTTCAGGACTCTTTAAAAGTCCATGTCTTGGTTTATGTAGGAAATACCACTCAGTTTTCCAATGCAGGAAAACTGTGTTGGATAGACATTGGATTTATTTATCTGTCAACTGTCAGATTACTGAGAGGTGTGAAGTTTTTATTTTAATCCATTACCTAAAGTAATATACCGTAATTTTAAAATTTAGAATTGTTGTATGAAATAAGGTGGTATGAATTATGGCCAAAGTTGCATACAGACTTTTTCTATATGACCAATATGGCTTTAAAAAATTATTGTATTTTATAAATAATAAAAAGCATAATGTAGGGAAAATAAGTGTTATCTCTCTGCTCATGTTCACTTTTTTATTTTGTCTTCACATCTACATGCCCAACAGGACTCAAAAAATAGTTGCAACCATGTGTTTACCTTATTAGTGGACTGTTTCAGTGTTAAGTTTGGAGATGCCTCTTGAGTCTTTTGCCATATTTATTTAATCTATACCAAAACTCTAGTGCCAACTTTCTCCTCATTTTCTTCCTGAAAAGTAGAGCTAGCTACAGAGGAGGAATTCTCCCTATACCAAAACCTGTGCTACACTCAGAGGTGTACAAATGCTTAAACTATTTTAGTTCTTAATGTCAAAGGGGGAATGAAGTAATATCCTTCTCTACTGAAAGTCATACATTCTGAGTAGCCACTGGGGAGGTGTCTTTTGCAAAACTAAATAAAACACCAAAATGCATGGTTGCACTTCTTATTATATAAAAACCTCTAACACAATAATCCAATTCAGTATAGCAGGTTTTTTGTTCTGTGCTGGGCTTCTTATGACTTACTTTTACTCTGTAGTGTTCTTGTGGATGTGATTTTTCCAATGAAATCTTTATTTTGTCCATTCAAGACAGATGATATTTGAGCTCAAAATTAGATTTATGAGTGAGTTGCCTTTTTTTGTTCTGTTACGCAGAGGAAGGAGTGAGAATATTATTGATATGTTTGGTTTAGCATTAACATCTCAGTGCATGGTTTCTTTCATGCTAAGAGAGTTCTTTCAAGAATATTAATAAGGTTTGCCATGGATGACTTATAGTTGATGAGCTACATGGGCCAAAGTCTTAAAATCTTCATGTTGTCAACCTCAATTTGAGCAACTTCAGTGGCAAAGATAGTGGAGAATTAAATCCAAGGTCTCTCAGGTCAGACTTGATTGAAGTTTTATTGAGGGTCATCTGGAGAAATTGATGAAAGACGCTATGTGAAGGTAAACAGAAGAGACAGCAAAAGAGATCCATCTCTAGATTGTTTCTAACTACATAAAATTTCTTAGTCGGCTCCAAATCTGACCTAGTCTCCTTTTTCTTGTTTCCTTTGGAAATATTTGGAAAATTGCATGGAGGGGAGAAAAATAAATTAGAAAAATTTCTTACATCGCAGTGAAGTAATCATCCCTCTGCTTCTGATAGAAATTCTAAGTTAAGATTGTGTTTTACTGATGCATCCACACAAGTTCGCTTACTATCTTTCTTCTTCTGAAACAAATTCCTGCATAGAGAATATTTAATGATTTTAAAAATACGGATGACTTTGAAACATCTTATTCTGTGGTTTGTAATGTGAAATTAAAATATCGATACATTTTGTGATGATTTGAAGTGATTCTTCAGGAATATTGTTTTTACAATACTTCAGGTTCTGTATTTTTTGTTTTAAATATGTAGGACTTGGTTTTTAAACGTCAATTTTTTTCTTATTACATGTAGCATGTACTGAATCCTGCAAAGAATATTATTGCTATGCAAAAGCATTTAGAGATAAGTGCTTTGAAGAGTTTTTTTGTGTAAATACAATAGTTAATGGTTACTAAAGGTTGGACTGTATAACTATTCCTAAATGTAATGGAGGTTAGTGTGTTTTCAGTGATTAGTTTTTGTTGGGGTTATGTATTTTATTTGGACTAAAAGAATCAAAGTATTTGGGAAGATGAGGAAGATGAAGTAATAAAGTGGGGGAGAAAAGGGGGAAAATAACATCTTGCCTTCTGCTAAGTTAAAGTCAAGAGGTAGGTGTTTTTTATGATTATGACATCAAGAGACTTAATAATGAAAAGTATAAGATAGCAGTTGTGAGACTTTTATGGCAGCTGTTTTTCACAATTTCCTGTAGTAGAAACACTCATTGTCTTAAATAATGTTGTCAGCACTTACTAAATGCATTTCTCTAGCTGGAATGGGGCCTGAGCAAACTGTGTCAGCAAAATAAGCTTTGATGTTGTAATTAGAGCTCAAAATATATTGGAAAAATTAATTTAAAACATTTAATAATGTTTAAAATATCCTCTTTTGTGTTTCTATGGGAAGAAAGTAATACAAATAGAACCACAAAAGCAGATCCCTTTTAAGTGGTATGGATTTATACTTAAAATATTGAATGGAAGAAAATGCTTTATAAGAAACAGTACAGCTGACTCCTTATGAACTATTTTTTTAAAAAAAGGTTTGTTACACCTAAACCTTTAAAGAAGTCATAAATGCTGTATGTAGAGCAAAATATCCTGAAATTCATTTCCATCAACTTAAAAAAATCTTAAAGAAAAATTGATAATTTTCTTTCTGTATACAGAAGTCTCAATTGTTTCTGCATAATAAGCATCAAAATATTTTTATCTGATTTGAAAGGTGTTTTATCAGAATGTATTATCATAATAAAATCTTTGGTTAGATTTTTTTCTAAATTTTAAAAATATAAATAGGAGACAGAAATAAAAGGTTCCATTTTCAGGAGTGCAAATTTTTTTTTTGTAGTGTTTTATAAAATTGTTTTCTGAAATTTCAGTAGATGCAATTTGCTGTTATTCCAGATAACAAAAAAATAAAGTGTGTTGTAGTCTACTGTATATTAGCTAGTCTGTTAAAAGAAATAAACCCATTAAAATTAGGTTTTTTAAAAAGTTTAATGTAGTATTTTCAGTTTCTGTTATTTTTGTTGTTTGTTTTTTCTTTTTTAAAAACCTACTATCATCACCTTTCTGGTGTTCATTTCATCAAGTCATTTTCATAAAAATTGCCCTTCCATCCTTAATTTCTTGCCATTTTTGTTTTGTAAAATTTGCATTTTATCTTGCAGTCTGAATAACACATTGGTTATTACTCATTCACTAGACAGGTCTGGTCAGAGAGGTGAGAACAGAATTGTTCACAATGTCAAATTACAAATGCGTTCTTCTCTTCCTTCCCGAAAGGCACTGAGGCGTGAACTGAAGGATAAAGAGCAAGCCATTCACAATGCTGTGGATCAGGCACGAGTTTTCCTTGCTGACCAACCAATTGAGGGACCTGAGGAACCAAGAAGGAGCTTGCATTCAAAAACAGGTCAGAAAATACTTCTAGGAATGGTCAAAAGGAGAGAAAAAGGACTTGCCTGTACATGGTTCATATCCTGATTATTTGGTTAGACTTCAGAATTTTCCAAATCACATCCTGCTTGCTTTTATTTCAGTGATTAATCTCAAAGTGTCACTACCCTGCTTCGTAAGTTACTTACGTTTTAATGGAAGAAGTAGAAACATCTCTACTGGCTTTTCCATTTTTTTATTCAAAACACTAGTGATCAGTTCTGCTTTTTTTTTTTCTTAATAACGTACGGACCTTAAATATTGTCAGATTAGAAGTCCAAAGGTGCACATTCAAATGTATGTATGTCTTTATTCAGAGTTTTATTCTACAAATAGCAGTAAGTATATTTGGTGGTGTATCTCATTCAAAATAAAAGAAATCATCTTTAGAAAGACAGTCTTTAGAGAATCTTAAAGATTTGAACATTAAATGAATTATTGCTAAGAAACTGAACCACTGCTATCCCAGAAATTGTGTCTGCATGGCATTTGTTGAGATATTGGTCTATATATCAGAGACCAAAAAGAAGGGAATAATTTTTCTTCAATCCCCCATAGCCACAAAATAGGAAATTATCTGTGTAAATAAGTCCTAGAATTATGTTTCTGATATAAACTGCAGCATTATGAAGTCTTAGTTACATAGGGACTGTTCTTGGAAAATGTAGTAATCTGCTTTTGTAGAACTATCAGTTGATATAAGATGAGAATAATTTACTGTTCTATATAATTTACAAAATTACAGTATAGCTGCTTTTGGTGAGAGTTACTTTTTCTTTCCACACATTTCCTTATACATCTCCATGGCAGCCTTCTTAAATTTGTTCATTGGAAACATAATTTGAGTTATTTCTGTGCAATTTAAAGTGGTTTCATGTTCCGTAATTTAACTTTATCACAAAGTTTGAAGGACTGGTGATTAAAACCAACGAACCATTTATCCCTGTGATTAGTTCTGGTACCGTAGATGCTGTAATGTATCTTACTACTCCTTTTTTACACTCCTGACTCCTGAAAACATTCTGTTTGTCTTTATTCTCAAACCCATTTGATATATGGCATCTCTGATGTTAGTCTAAATCAAATTGGTCTAAATCAAAAGCAACCTTGCAGTTGAAAAATAAGGATTACTTGCTGTATAGTTGCTCATATTTTCACACAGAAGTTCAAAACAGCACATTCTCCCCTCAAAAACATCGAACCTCTCAGCACAAATGATGCCAGTGTATAAAAAGTTACCAATGTAAAATGTTCATTTTCTAACAGAAATTGATATCAGTGATCTAGTGAGCATTGACTGAAAGTACAAGAGCAAACTTCAGATGATAAGGTGCACCATAAATTCTTGTTATCCAGTCTATTGTGATGGATCATGATTATTATTATTTTGTGCTATAGCAGTGGCAGTGATAACAGTATAGCAGGTAATTCAATGACCAGGGTAAACTGCATAGCAGTAACAGCTTGGATCTGCAAGTGTTGTGTGTGTGTCTCTGGTGTAGTCATTGTATTTAAAAACCAATGGGAAGTCTTACAGATGTGCATTGAACTTCTTTTCCTCTTCCTTCTTCACACTCAGTAGTTCCACTTTATTTTTTGAGAATGTGGTTATTCTTGATTACCAGCCAAACTCCCACCCATCCATCTCTCGTGTCTTCTACCTCAGTAGGATGGAGGCAGATAACAGGAAGAATAGGAGTAAGAAAGCTTGTGGGTCATGATGGGGATCAGTTGCAGAGCCCTTACAAACTACTGTTGTGGGCCAAACAGGTTTTGCTTGGGGAAAAAAAAAAATATTGCCATTTCAATTAAATAATTAAATACTAATTTGATTGGTAGTAGGAAACAAAAAAGACAAACATCCAAATCAGAGCTTTCCTCCCCACCTTTCACAGACTCAACTTGTCTCCCTCATTCCTGTCTTATACCCTGCTTTCTTGTGACTATAGGTCACATTCAGAGAGGCAACAAATGGTGTGGGAGGGTGGGAAGGTGTTGAGTCCATGGTTAGCCTAGAAGGTTTTCTCTGCTGCGTTTTTCTTCTCACATCTTTTCTCTGCATGGGATCTCCAAGTGGATTATCTGCCCTGCCATGAAGTTATTCGTCCTCCTTTGACCTTGGTATTCCCTTCTCCTCTTTCTCTGGTGTTTTCTGCTGTTTCTTAAATACGCTTTCCTTGAGGTGCCACCAGCATGGCTGAGGGCCTCAAGTGTGTATGATTAGACCAGAGACATGCACAAATCACTTGCAGACCATGGCCTCAGCTGTGCTCCGTGGTGGGTGGACTGGAGACGGTTGTCCCTGGCACAGGGCAGCTGCAACCTCTTCTCCCAGAGACCTCTGTGAAGCCCCCACTGCCAGCAGTGGGCACTCACACCCCACACAGAATGGGGCTACACTATCTGTAGATTAATAGACTTTCAGGCCAAAAAATGTCTTTGAATCATTTTCTCTGATCTCGTATAAATAATAGGCTGTTCATTTTCACCCAGGACTGTGTCTAGTAATTTTTTTCTGATAACTAATACCACCAATCTCCGGAAAGCTACATCTCTGAACTAGAAGACAGCCAAACACACAATTTTTCTTCTGATTAACCCTTTTCAGTGAAGAATGTGAATGTGAGCTTACGTTTACTTTTAAAACATTGGATTTTTTAAATTTTATTTTCTACCTGCCTCTCGGTCACTGGTGTTCTCTGCGGTTGATTGAAGGTAACTTGTTAACTTCAGTGAAGTCTACTTCATGTTGATAAAGGGGAAGTAGTGTGGTTTTGGATTCTTAAGCTGACTGTCTTTAAAAAATATTAACACTGCACAGCACTACACAGTCTTGATTTGAACAATTCTCTGCTGGGTTCTATAATACAAGTAGCAAAACTGTTAAATCAAAGTTGCATTAATTGGAAAATCACAGTTTCCTGAGGTTAGTTCTTACCCTTACCTGCAGGGGTTTTTGTGGGGGACAGTAAGTTAATATGAAGAGGATAAAGGTTGTAAAATTATTTTCTATTTTCTTCAACCTCTTCATCCACTTTTTTTTTTCTCCCACCCATTTTTTTATCCCCATAGATGTGTTCATGCCAGGGAGGACTTTGTTGCAAGGGCAAGGAATGAGAGAGATTTAGGAGAAGAATTATAAGAATCAGTTTTGATCTTGACTGACAGATATATTAAGGACCTCTACATACATACATTCACGAGGAAAATATTTGTTACAGGAGGCCTTATGGTAACCCATTACTGTCTGTAATGGTTTTGTTAATGTCAAATATATCCCAAGAATGTAAAATTGTGTTATGAATAAGCCTTGTTTTCTTCTCTCCCATCTTTGCCTTATGCTTACTGTGTTGGCCTGCTACTGTATGATGTAGTAACTGGCACAGTCAGAGTTCTTCGTCTTCCATGAAACTTCCTTCTAAGTTAATTAGATCTGTCATCTATCTTGTCTTCTGTTTTTGTTTTGCCATGTTTCCACAGAGAGGCCCCATCACAAAAAAAGCAAGCTTCATGGTCTTCTTGGCTTTGAGCTGCTTCAGCATCTGTGTGGAGCTGATTGATAAGCCAGCAGGTCAGCTGCTGAATTTTGTAGATGGACAGATTAAAGAAATTGAAAATGTTCATGTTTTTAGGTTTTTTTGTCACTTATCCATGGCATAGGAGAAAACTTAGATCTGAAAATATTGTCATTCTCTACGGCGTAGTTACAGCTGGCTTCTTAAATCAGTGTATTGTGAGTAAGGTTACAGGCCATGGAAAACAAAAAGGAAAGCAGAAATAATATTTTCTGTCCCCAGGATTCTACAAACTGATGATATGGCTTTGCTGAAATTCTTGTCCACTCAAGCAGTGAGGGAGTAGAGATAATTTTTTTAGAAGATAAGACAAGTTAACGTCCTAGCAGATTACCACAGGCTACTACACTGATTCTCAGTGCAACAGTGAATGTTTCTGGGAGACTGCAATATCGTCAAAGTACTTCAGTAGCTTCTGGTTTTCTCAGGACAATTAGATTCCTAGCTCTGAAAACTGGTGTTTGGTAGCAAAAGTTGTGGACATAAATACAGGATTTAAAAATAACTATTTACCATCTGTTATCTCCTATTAATGGAATGTGTGGAAAGCCCATAAATCACAACTGTATTAATAAATGAAATATACTAATAAGTATCAGTGAATTGCATGTATATACTTTATTTAGAGTTGTGGACACAACATATTCGCCTCCTTAGGACATAAATAAAAGCTGACCTTTTTTTTCTTCCCACCACTGAGCACGTTCAGGTAAATTTTCTCCCATAATTTTTCCTTTTTGCAAGGAAGATCTCACTGAGAATATGCAATTTACTGTTTTCTAATGTATATACTAGGCAGCATTTCTATTCCTGCCCGCTTGTGTCTGTCCTCTAGCTATCACACATTACAGCAATATTTTTTTTTTGCCTCTGCTATGCAACTGGGTTGAGTATGAAGTCTTGAGTGTGAAAATTAGGAGTGCTTGGGAGAATGAAGAGGGTATGACCCACTGAATGTCAGTGGAATCATGCCCAGAAACTGCTTGCAGTATTGTGAACATTACTGCCTCTGTTTTAGTTGGAGCTCATTCAGTTGTAACTTTTAAGAGTTTCTTCCCAAGATTAGAGAGAAGTGCACTTACCCACGAGAGAATCCCAAAGTAATTGTCTCACTCCTTTTCAAATAGATCTTAGTTACTCTACAAGTTTAGTCCACTGGGGTAAAGCTTTGAAATTCTTCCTGTATAGTCTACATGATTGTCTGCTTGGATTCGTATTAGTAAAGTTCAAGGAAACTGCTTCCACTTTCTGAGTGGTGAGGAGTGCAAGCTTTGAGGATTTTAAAGCCTGAATTTCTAATGGCATGAGGCTGACTTGATAGTTGTTAATTTTTTTACTGATTGGTTGGGGGTTTTTTGGTGTTTTTTTTCCTTGAGAATCTCGGAATATAAACAGAGTTATATTCATTCTTGACCTCTATGCTCTGTTGTGTCGCGGTTTTAGCTGAAATACGGGATGCTCTCCAAGTCAAAGCACATTCTGAAAGTTTAACTGTTGCCCTGCTTAAAACACCTGAGAAACCGATGAAACTTTGTCTGCAAGAGAGTTTTCAGTTATGATATGAGCCATGCTCATAGGTGGCTCTCAAAGACTTAATAGCTCTCAAAGGTTAAGACCTTATGTGAAAGAAAATGCCTTCCTTACACTCTGGAGGTTAAAAGATTTTAAATGAGCTTCAAGAAAGCAAATTGGAAAATGCAGAATAACAAACTAAAAGTAATGTTTGTAGAGGAGAAAACAGGCTGAGAAGAGTTACTTACAAGGTCAGAAAAGTTCAGAACATGTCTGTTTTAAAGTCCTGTGTGTGTTTATTATAGGATACCATTGAGTCAGGGAGCCTTATCTTTTTTGCTGCCTGACTTGTCTGTTTTCTTGTTTTGTGTTGTTTTGAAGTAAATTAGGTGCCCTGTTTTGTTTTGAAATGCTGTTATGGGATGTATGTCTCCTGCAGTCTTGCTGAGGAGCTACCTGCCATATGTGCAGTGCCAGAAAAGCAAATCTTTATTGATCTTTGGAATAAATAAAAGGCTTGTTAAAATCTGCAGTCACAGTGCTTTGAAAAGAAATGTAGGATTAATTCCTTTCTTGCCTAGAGTTATTGAAACTCCAGTAGTGCTTTCCTTTAACTGCAGTTGGAAGAAGGCACAACTTGGAGATGCTGTAACAGTACTGTTATATTTGTGTTTTTCTGGTATTGTGGCAAGAGCAAACTAAAACTGAATTCATATGTGGTTTGTGTTCCTGGAGCAACACAAACTTTGGGCATCTGAATGGAAATTACTGTGCTCTTTGCTTGTTTTAACTAAATATGCAATAGATATTTGAATAGGAGAAAAAGGCAACATAGTGGGTTGTGCTTGGATGGTTGGGTGCTTGGAGTCTGATTACTGCATTTCCACATTAACCAGTTGGTGCTTTTTCTTTAAACTTCCTATTACCATCCCATCAGATCTAAGTTTTCTGTCAAGACTGTTAGAAGCCCAGAGAATACTTTCTCTGGAGCAATGCTAAAGACTTCATGATACAATGACAGCACTGCTTTTGGTGGTTCTGCTTAGGAATATAATAGTGTGCCATTGTGCCTATTCAAGTGCTCTGAAAGTTTTCATAATGATTACAGTGCTGTGTCACCCATTGTTTTTTTGCTGAAAAGATCAACTGAACCAGGGAAGAGACAACATTTGACATAATGGGAGAGGGAAGGGACATGAAATCATCTGCAGTTCCAGTATATTTTATTAAGAATATATCAAAAGTGAAAGGAAATTAATGCAATTTTGGCAGAATGGATCACTAGTTCAAAACCATATAATAAGGATCAAGCACAGTTGCTTAAAATGAAATCTGCTAGAGCCAAATAGTTTTAAGAGATCTAAAATAAATTCTTACCAAGAAGAATTTTCTTCACTTGTGTTCTCCATATATGTAAGCGTGTAAGGAAAGTATATGCTATAAGATTCAGACATGAAAGTTTTCCTTCTATAGCACTTGGTCTTTGCTAGAGACACAGAAAATCTGTTGGTCCTTTGTTTGTGACAAAAAATGCTTATTAAAATCAAGATTTTTTTTTTTTCACTGCAAAAGGAGGTTTGTTTTTTTTTTTCCCTGCTCTTTTTCCCGGACTGCAAGGTCAGTTATTACCTTTTCTCTCTGGTAAACAGATGGTCCGGTGAATATAGGCTGTTCTTAGTTTCTGAGCAGCTGCTGAAATGAACATATGTAACAAGTACCATTAAAAAATGGTGGGGGAAGCTGATCAAGTTGATCGTTGAAAAGACTTTTTCTATTAAGTAGGAAGAAAAGAGCAGAAACTACTATGTAGAACTTTTTCACAGCAAAAAGGAATTCTATCTGCCAATGTGTATGATGACAGACTGGTTAAATGAACTCCAAACTCAGAGAAGAAAACCCTTACTGTTAAGGCTTTTTTTTTTAAATTTACGATTTATGCTACGTGTCCTTGCTATGCAGTATCTTGAAGAATGTGGTCTCTGCTTGAAAAAAAGTAATGTGTTGCTCAGTTGGGTTTTCATGGTGGAAAACATGTAGTTACACAGAATATATTTCTCTTAAATTAATATGTGCTGAATGGTTTTATAGCTCATAAAGGTAGGTGCTTTGCTTTATTTTCCTCTTAAATGTCTTTTTAGGGCAAGTTTACAAGCACTTCCACTGCTTTTGTAAAATAAAGCAGTCTTGCAATGAATTAATATTTTTCAAATATGGTATGTGGTAGATATCATTGCACAGTGACGGTGATTTGACAAATGGTTTTAAAACATGTTTCGTTTTTCAGTTCTGTTGGGATACTTGTATCACTCCAGTCTTTCTCGAATCTTTTTCCCCTCCCAAAGAGACTAGTCTGTCATGAGTAAAGCTACCTTGTTTTATCTGACCATACAAATAAAGTCAGGCTGCTGTTCCCCTTTTCTAATCCCGGAATCACCAAGCTTGGAAGAGACCTTCAAGATCATCTAGTCCAACTGCTAACATAGCACCACCGTGATCACCCCTGAACCATATCTCCAAGTGCCCTATCCAATCTATTTATTGCTAGAGACACATTTTTTCTTATTGCTTCCATTAGAGCAAGAAACACTCACTGAATCTGTTGTTGGTATGTTTAAAGGCAGCTGAAGAGTTTTGCAAGATTTTCAGCTCTTACTACAGGTTTCTGCATGTTCTTTATCAAGTGACTGATCTTTTAAAAAGATCTGCTAATAATCTAGCTTAGAACTGTTCAGGCCTTGCAACATCTTACTCTTTTATGCAGAATTGGTAGGTTTTGGCTCTGATAACAGATGCAACTGCATGATGTTGGATAAAAATGGCAGATTGCAGCTTTTCATGCATCTAACTTTCACTTAGTCCAGTTTCTGGGTATGATGACCCCTGTAGCCACATGTTCAAGATACCAAGAGAGGAGGCTTCGTCTACTAGATCTGCAGTTTTCTGTCCCCTTTCAATGAAACTCAGTATTCCCTTACCTTGTTAAAAGTATTCCAACTCTAGGTGTTCCCTAATCCTCATTTCTTCTCTTGCAGCTTTTACTCCTGGGGTCTGGTTGACCTCCACCTATCATAGGATACCTCAACCTGTGAGATAACCTATGGTCCTAGATTTTACCACTGGGTACAACTTATGTTCACAGTCCCTTTGCCACTGCACTGAAGTGGATTCTAATTCATTCATACATTATTGTTATATTAAAATTCTCAAATGTGAATAATTCCAGAATTACTTGTGGTAACAACTTCTTTAATGTCTCTACATAAGTAATTTTTTTTTTCTTAAAGGGGATTTGGCATAGAGCTTCAGCTTTATTTCTTTTCATTTTTCTAAAATATGTTGCAAAGCTTGGGGTAAGGATCATTCCAGAACTGTGTTGTTCTATGATGTAGTTTATTCTACCAGGAAATCCAGAGACAAGGTGCAGTTTATCACAGCATAGCTTTGGTCTTCATCTTTATTCTGGTCTGTCAGTTTTGCAAATTGTAGGTTACTGCCATGTCTTTATATCCCAGAGCTACATACATAGTTCATATCTGTTTGCATCTAGTTAAGCACTGTAGGTTTTTTTCACAACTATTTCACCCCAGGTTCCTCTTTGGAAACACCTGCTTTCCATTGCGGTGTCCCTAATCCTGCCTATAGTCTGCTCTTTCAGGCAAAGTACACAGAGGCAGTGCTCTCATGTGATAGCTTGTGACACCCAACAAGTCACTGAAATATCTTGTTAAGCTTAAAATATCTTTTGTAACACTCAGCTGCACTCTTTCTTCGAATGGCTCTCTCTCTTTCAAGGTCAAAACCTCAACTTGCAGCCTGGGTGTCTGTCTCCCTTCCTTGGTGATTGTGGCTCTTGTTGATTGCCCTTGCCTGCCATTCTGCTCTGGTTACCATTCCTCGTATGTTGTTTCTCTACATAACCACTTCTCAGCAAGGTCCCTTATGCAATGCTCTCTCCTCCCTACATCAACAATTATAATGCAAAATGTGCACTTGGGGTTGATCTTTGCTTATTTGTTTGTTTTTTCTCAGGTGGTGTTTGGATTGTGTTGTTGAATACTCTTCTAGTGTTTGTAGTCTAGCATATATCAAGATTAATAGGGGCAACAAGATTTGAAAAAACTTTAAAAGAAAAACCAGAACAAGTATGTAGAATTGGTGGGCAGAAACTCTGGATTTGATCCAAACAACTCTTGTTATTTTATATCTGGGAAAAATGTGCCTGCCCTTCTAAACAACAAATTGAATGTATTCCAGTGTTTTATTTTGTATTAATTACTTGCAGTATGCTTTTCTGTGTTGGGTGCTATGGAACAATAGTTGCATCACCAGAGACATAGTAAGGTAACTTTTGCAACCATAACTGTGCATTTACCTTAACGTTCCTCTAGTCTTCATAAATCAAAAGGGTTTTTCCCACACCATTTTTGTATGTTGTCCCCTCACCCTCTTCCACCACATTAGCAACTCCAAGCTTATAATGATTTTAAAGACAGTCTATCAGTAAATGGAAGATTGTATGTGTCATCTGACTTCTGACAAAAATGGTGCTTTCATCTTTGTGCGCTTGTGTAGAATTTATTCATAGGCAATACTTGAATTTTAATCACAAGAATACTGTGATAAATCTTTTCCAAAGGTTTTATGTAGGACTGAAGAGAAGGCCAAATAGCTTAGTTTCAGTGTATATCACATCTCTCCCCCTTCTTTTGTTTCCTGGTTTTTTGCACTCTATAGAGTTTCCTCTGCTTGCTTCTCTGCCTGCATAGGCTGCAAGGTTCTTTTGTAGAAAGGGAGTCCTCTGAGACTGGCTGACTGTTTGTCATTACTGAAGCAACTCTTCCCTGATGAAGGAAGCTCCCCATGATTTTTTTCAGCAAGTACCCTCTGAGCAGTAGACAGCAGGACCTGCTGGGGTTGTTTTAGGGTTTTCCTTTTAGCTTTCTGGCTGTCTGGGTCTTTCTCAGTCTCAAACTGAAGACCCAGAAAAGGCATCATGTTCTCTCATTGATAGACTATGTGACTGATACACAGAAATCGTCTGTTGAGGAGGTGAGAGAAGTCACCAGGTGATGGGTTTGTCATTTCTTGTTGTCAAAGAGGTCTGGTGTTGAGTTCTGCCCGATATCTTGCAGACTTACCGGGGACTGGGGATTTCAGTATAAGCAATTTACTGAAATAATCGGTATTGTCTCCAGTGACTATGTCCTAAGGAGGTTGTGTGTGTGCCTGTTACAGCTTTGCTTATTGCAAAGATGAGTGGCAGGTGATCTGTGTAACTTGAATGGGATTTTCGTGGTTGCTGAGGTGTGTGCTATCTAGACACAGAAGCCTGAAATTTGGGAGTAATAGTGAACCATAAGCTTGACTCTTTAGATTGGGAAAACCTATTTTAACCAGCCCCTTAGGACTTTGGTGTTTACATAGAAAAATGGATGTAGAGGTGCAGGACCAATTCCCACATGGTACTCAGTATACCTTGGATTTTGCTAGTGGATTTTAGGAGACGTCCTGGTAGTAGAGTGAAAGCATGGTGAGTGATCCAGGAACAAAGCACTGTTCTTGCTCGTTCTACATGAAATGGTCCACAGATTCCCTATTGCAGTTTTCAGTAGGGAAAAAAGACCTTTTATTTCCTTGC
>NW_020955428.1:787689-790739 GCF_003031625.1 Empidonax traillii
ATGGTACTCAGTATACCTTGGATTTTGCTAGTGGATTTTAGGAGACGTCCTGGTAGTAGAGTGAAAGCATGGTGAGTGATCCAGGAACAAAGCACTGTTCTTGCTCGTTCTACATGAAATGGTCCACAGATTCCCTATTGCAGTTTTCAGTAGGGAAAAAAGACCTTTTATTTCCTTGCCTCATGCCTCTAAAAGTGACAAACCAGAATTAAGCTGCTTTTGCTTTGTGGTTATCATAATATATGGAAGTCAGGAATAGTTTCCTGTCTTCTGATCAAGTTTTATTTTGTCAGTAGGAGTGACTGAGGTTTATTTCAGTTATGGCAAGGTAGACCTTCTTCTACCTTGTACCTGCTGAAATAAATTGTCAGTTGACACTGGACTTACTGACTGTCTTGAGTGTGTATCTCAGGTGCACTATCTGTTGAATTAGACACAAAGAAACAGTGTAACTCTTCTTTCCCTTTGCAGAATTGACCCCCGAGGAGAAAGCCATGAGAATTGCCAAAGTTATGCGTAAACAGTCATCAGAGGTAAAAGAGAAGTGGGAGAACCTAAATGCCAGCGCCAGTATCTGGCAGAAGCAAGTGGACAAAGCATTAGAAAAACTGAAAGACCTGCAGTGTGCCATGGATGACCTCGATGCTGATTTGAAGGAGGCCGAAAATGTGAGGAATGGCTGGAAACCTGTAGGAGACTTGCTCATAGATTCGTTACCAGATCACATTGAGAAAACTACAGTAAGTATGGAACTCCAGGGTAATATTTAGCCTGCGTGTGTGTATGTGTCAGACCTTCTCATTCTACTACCTCTAGACACATTAGATATGTACACACTGTGTACATATCTATGTACATATATCACTGTGTGGTATAAGGTGCTCTTTAAAGACCATATCTGAGGTCTCAAAGTCCAGTGCTGTACCACATTGACTGTGTTGGCTGGGGTTGCATAAGCACATGTGATCAACAAGCTACAGGTGTGTACAGAAAATAACACTGATTAAATGAAAAAGATGTGTTCTGGGAATTAAATATTTTCCTCCTCTAAATGCTTTCTAATCCATAATTAGGCTTTGGGTTTGTTTGGAGCTCTGCCCAGGCACTGGAATGTGAATGTGCTGAGTCAGTTGTCATTCCAGCAGTTGACAATAGCTCCCTTGCTTTTTGTAGTGGTGAACTGTCAGATCTGATTGGCCATCATGTATAGCTTTCTTGTTAGGAAAACATTTAGAGCTTTTTCAGTCATGCAGACGTGTATAAGTAGTTTTAATTTCTACTTCTTAACTTTCACAAACTTCACACATCTATTACCTGTTTTAGTTCATATGAGTGACCATTTGCTTTTACTTTAACCTGACTTCTCATCAGGATTATTTCAAAGTGAAGAACACATACTACTATATAACATTCTTGCTGCCCATGCAGGGCTCAGCATCCCAAGGCATGGCTGCTCGTGATGGGTAGTAGTCCTCCCCTGCTTAGCTTCCTGGGTTGGGTAGGGATCCAGTAATGCAGAGCTCCGCAAAGAAGGGATATCTTTTGATAACTATCATCCAGGAAAGCTGACTGGAAAGAGTACAGTGCTTGAGAAAGTGCCTGAATATCCGGGATTCCAGGAGAGCACGTTGGTATGCACATGTAGGTAGAGAAAATTGCTGTTTGGGGCAAATTTAGCACTTATCACTAAGCTTCTGTTTCACAAACACAACTTTTCAGTTTTTAAGCTTAAGGGTGAATATGGCAAAACACTGGAAGACCCTGGGGTTGTTTACCTGACCAGCCATGTCTTCAGCTTGGGCTAATCCTGAATAGCTTCTTGTTCTCATGTTAAGAAATGATTTGTCATATCTCAATGACTTTTTCTGTAGAGTAAAGCAAAGTCTTTCAGTCAGTGGAAAAACTGAAACATCTGCTGAACTAATAAGGGTCTGCTGGCTGTCCAGAAGCCCAGTGCTTCTTTCTTGCCAGCATGTTCCTTGGCCTGATGAGTGATTTTTGAAGGGAGGTAAATAATTGAATTATCCAAAGAAAATGCTTTTTTAACAGTTGTTTTTGGCTCATTTCATGGTGTTCAATCAAGCTGTTTATAGGATTGAACACTTAACTGCTCACAGCAAAAGAGATATTTGATGCATCTTTTTAACAGTAACTAAAACTTGCATCAATTTTGCCGTAATACTGTATTTAGTTCTATTTGATTCAATAAACCTTTTACGTCTTTTTAGTCATTTGTAATTGTTTTACTCTGTGGTTCTAATCAGGTAAAACATTGTACTCCTTTTCCTTAGAAGATAAATTCCTTCATGCTTTGCTAATTCAATAATAGTTTTTAAATTGAATTTTTGTCAGCTGCTTAATACTGGAAAGCTGTAGCTACTGAACACATGTTTTCCTAAGAACACTTGGCAGGCTGTTTGCTGCTAAAGCTCCTAATATGGCACTGTGTATTTCCTTCTGTGATGAAAAACTCTTAAGCCATATGGCACCACTAAAAAATGATTTAAATCATTTAGGGGCACAATTTGCTTATGGGCATTTGAGCAAGTTTCATACTGTTTTTCTCTAAAGATGGGTATGAATGATATAGTAAGAACACTGAAGTGAGGGAACTTTGCTGAGAACTGACTTGTGTCAAGTTGTTCAGCATACGCTGCCACTCTGGGTGGGTCAGAACTGTGTTGAGCTTACTGGGGCTTTTGTGCTGCTCATATGTCCCTTGAACATAAGTGTATGTTTCTTACTCTTTAAGGCTTTTAGAGAAGAAATTGCTCCCATCAACTTAAAAGTTAAAACAGTGAATGATTTGTCCAGTCAACTGTCTCCACTTGACCTTTATCCATCTTTAAAGATGTCTCGTCAACTGGATGATCTTAATATGCGTTGGAAACTTTTGCAGGTATTCTTCTGAATATGTACAGTAGGTGTGTGGGGAGAGATGTTTCTTTTTCTCTCTGTCTCTTCTCTCTCCTCTCTCTCTCCTCTCTCTCTCTCTCCTCTCTCTCTCTCCCCTCTCTCTCTCTCCCCTCTCTCTTTCTCCCCTCTCTCTC
>NW_020955428.1:790760-793947 GCF_003031625.1 Empidonax traillii
ATGGTACTCAGTATACCTTGGATTTTGCTAGTGGATTTTAGGAGACGTCCTGGTAGTAGAGTGAAAGCATGGTGAGTGATCCAGGAACAAAGCACTGTTCTTGCTCGTTCTACATGAAATGGTCCACAGATTCCCTATTGCAGTTTTCAGTAGGGAAAAAAGACCTTTTATTTCCTTGCCTCATGCCTCCAAAAGTGACAAACCAGAATTAAGCTGCTTTTGCTTTGTGGTTATCATAATATATGGAAGTCAGGAATAGTTTCCTGTCTTCTGATCAAGTTTTATTTTGTCAGTAGGAGTGACTGAGGTTTATTTCAGTTATGGCAAGGTAGACTTTCTTCTACCTTGTACCTGCTGAAATAAATTGTCAGTTGACACTGGACTTACTGACTGTCTTGAGTGTGTATCTCAGGTGCACTATCTGTTTAATTAGACACAAAGAAACAGTGTAACTCTTCTTTCCCTTTGCAGAATTGACCCCCGAGGAGAAAGCCATGAGAATTGCCAAAGCTATGCGTAAACAGTCATCAGAGGTAAAAGAGAAGTGGGAGAACCTAAATGCCAGCGCCAGTATCTGGCAGAAGCAAGTGGACAAAGCATTAGAAAAACTGAAAGACCTGCAGTGTGCCATGGATGACCTCGATGCTGATTTGAAGGAGGCCGAAAATGTGAGGAATGGCTGGAAACCTGTAGGAGACTTGCTCATAGATTCGTTACCAGATCACATTGAGAAAACTACAGTAAGTATGGAACTCCAGGGTAATATTTAGCCTGCGTGTGTGTGTGTGTCAGACCTTCTCATTCTACTACCTCTAGACACATTAGATATGTACACACTGTGTACTTAAATTCTCATGTGTGGTATAAAGTGCTCTTTAAAGACCATATCTGAGGTCTCAAAGTCCAGTGCTGTACCACATTGACTGTGTTGGCTGGGGTTGCATAAGCACATGTGATCAGCAAGCTACAGGTGTGTACAGAATATAACACTGATTAAATGAAAAAGATGTGTTCTGGGAATTAAATATTTTCCTCCTCTAAATGCTTTCTAATCCATAATTAGGCTTTGGGTTTGTTTGGAGCTCTGCCCAGGCACTGGAATATGAATGTGCTGAGTCAGTTGTCATTCCAGCAGTTGACAATAGCTCCCTTGCTTTTTGTAGTGGTGAACTGTCAGATCTGATTGGCCATCATGTATAGCTTTCTTGTTAGGAAAACATTTAGAGCTTTTTCAGTCATGCAGACATGTATAAGTAGTTTTAATTTCTACTTCTTAACTTTCACAAACTTCACACATCTATTACCTGTTTTAGTTCATATGAGTGACCATTTGCTTTTACTTTAGCCTGACTTCTCATCAGGATTATTTCAAAGTGAAGAACACATACTACTGTATAACATTCTTGCTGCCCATGCAGGGCTCAGCATCCCAAGGCATGGCTGCTCGTGATGGGTAGTAGTCCTCCCCTGCTTAGCTTCCTGGGTTGGGTAGGGATCCAGTAATGCAGAGCTCCGCAAAGAAGGGATATCTTTTGATAACTATCATCCAGGAAAGCTGACTGGAAAGAGTACAGTGCTTGAGAAAGTGCCTGAATATCAGGGATTCCAGGAGAGCACGTTGGTATGCACATGTAGGTAGAGAAAATTGCTGTTTGGGGCAAATTTAGCACTTATCACTAAGCTTCTGTTTCACAAACACAACTTTTCAGTTTTTAAGCTTAAGGGTGAATATGGCAAAACACTGGAAGACCCTGGGGTTGTTTACCTGACCAGCCATGTCTTCAGCTTGGGCTAATCCTGAATAGCTTCTTGTTCTCATATTAAGAAGTGATTTGTCATATCTCAATGACTTTTTCTGTAGAGTAAAGCAAAGTCTTTCAGTCACTGGAAAAACTGAAACATCTGCTGAACTAATAAGGGTCTGCTGGCTGTCCAGAAGCCCAGTGCTTCTTTCTTGCCAGCATGTTCCTTGGCCTGATGAGTGATTTTTGAAGGGAGGTAAATAATTGAATTATCCAAAGAAAATGGTTTTTTAACAGTTGTTTTTGGCTCATTTCATGGTGTTCAATCAAGCTGTTTATAGGATTGAACACTTAACTGCTCACAGCAAAAGAGATATTTGATGCATCTTTTTAACAGTAACTAAAACTTGCATCAATTTTGCCGTAATACTGTATTTAGTTCTATTTGATTCAATAAACCTTTTACGTCTTTTTAGTCATTTGTAATTGTTTTACTCTGTGGTTCTAATCAGGTAAAACATTTTACTCCTTTTCCTTAGAAGATAAATTCCTTCATGCTTTGCTAATTCAATAATAGTTTTTAAATTGAATTTTTGTCAGCTGCTTAATACTGGAAAGCTGTAGCTACTGAACACATGTTTTCCTAAGAACACTTGGCAGGCTGTTTGCTGCTAAAGCTCCTAATATGGCATTGTGTATTTCCTTCTGTGATGAAAAACTCTAAAGCCATATGGCACCACTAAAAAATGATTTAAATCATTTAGGGGCACAATTTGCTTATGGGCATTTGAGCAAGTTTCATACTGTTTTTCTCTAAAGATGGGTATGAATGATATAGTAAGAACATTGAAGTGAGGGAACTTTGCCGAGAACTGACTTGTGTCAAGTTGTTCAGCATACACTGCCACTCTGGGTGGGTCAGAACTGTGTTGAGCTTACTGGGGCTTTTGTGCTGCTCATATGTCCCTTGAACATAAGTGTATGTTTCTTACTCTTTAAGGCTTTTAGAGAAGAAATTGCTCCCATCAACTTAAAAGTTAAAACAGTGAATGATTTGTCCAGTCAACTGTCTCCACTTGACCTTTATCCATCTTTAAAGATGTCTCGTCAACTGGATGATCTTAATATGCGTTGGAAACTTTTGCAGGTATTCTTCTGAATATGTACAGTAGGTGTGTGGGGAGAGATGTTTCTTTTTCTCTCCTCTCTCTCTCTCTCTCTCTTCTCTGTCTCTTCTCTCTCCGCTGTCTCTCCGCTCTCTCTCTCCTCTCTCTGCTCTCTCTCTCCTCTCTCTCTGCTCTCTCTCTCCTCTCTCTCCGCTCTCTCTCTCCTTTCTCTCCTCTCTCTCCGCTCTCTCTCTCCTCTCTCTCCGCTCTCTCTCTCCTCTCTCTCCTCTCTCTCCGCTCTCTCTCCGCTCTCTCTCCGCTCTCTCTCCGCTCTCTCTC
>NW_020955428.1:794811-874508 GCF_003031625.1 Empidonax traillii
CACTTTCAGTGTCTTAAGTACTAGTAGAGCTATAACAAGATATGAGCAATAGCAATTTAGCATTACAAAACAGAAGAGGATACACTGTAAGAGAGATTCATGTTGCATAGTTATGATTATTGTGCTTAAATGGTCTGTGAAAGGTAAATCAATGTGCCTGGTTACAGTTGAAACTCGTACGTAGTTTCACAGTGAATTATTTAATAAAGTTTCTTACATCAGTTAAAAATTGATGTATCAATTTTTGAAGTTTCTTACTTTTTTTTTATTTTATTTTGTAGGACATCCTTATCACACTTCTAGTGAGGGTAGTGGCAATGAATTTTCAAAACCTGGGCACCAGTTTCTTGGCCAGTAGTTTTGAATAAGTTACTCCTGAGAGGCAAAGCTATAAATGTGTCATATCAGACCTTTCCTTTCAAATTGAGTTAACCAAGCAACCAAACTACTGCTGGGTGTGCTAGTGCCGTTTCATTTAATAAACTGGGGGGGAGTCATGTCAGCAAGTGAAGCTGTATCTTCCAAAATGGTTCTGTGCTGAAAAGGCAGCTGTGAGATCAATAAAATCAAACTGAGACCTGCTGACTATGGAAATTTGGACAACAGAAGTGTTGGGAGGAGGTTAGAAACTTCAGCAGTAGGCTATAGTCACCGTGAAACTACTTTTGTTTGTTATTGATCTACAATTCTCACACAAGAACGCTGCAAGATATGAACAGGGTTTTTATTAAACAAGTGGAAAAAAAAATATGGCCTTGAATAGGTGGATGTCAAATGAGAGCTATGACACGCACAAATTAATTTCACTAAAAATGAATGTAAACAAGTGGTTTTCTTATCATGGCCTTGGTGTTGCAAAGTAAATGCCAATGTAAATTTTGTGTATGTGTTTATGTGTAGGTGTCTGTAGAGGATCGCCTTAAGCAGTTACAGGAGGCACACCGAGATTTTGGACCTGCATCACAGCACTTTCTTTCCAGTAAGTTCTTTGAATTAATAGACACGAGAGATATGACGACTTTCTCAGACACTGACTGATCTTTACTCCAAGTTTCCCTATGGCTTGAGGAAGTTCTCCTTCCATATTATCTACCTCCGTGTTTTTGTAGGGGTGTTTCGTCTTCATAACTGCACTGACAATCTCACTAGTGTGCTTCCCACTGTACCAACTTTCTGAGATACTGGTGGGACCTGGTTATTTTATTCTTTGTTCTCTGCTGCAGTGTCTAACCTGTGACTGTTCCAGAATCTTTCTTGTTCATAACCACATCTTCTCATCCTCTGCCAACTCTTTCCTCTGCTTCCTTTTGTTTCCACTCTTGCTGAGATGACACAAAGGAAGAACTGCCTGGACTTTTGATTTTTTTTTTTGGCATTAAAGACTTCATGTCATACATTCTTGAAACTTCAAATAAAGGGCTGAGGAAAGCAAACATGCATCACTTCCTCAAGACTTTCTATCTTTTTCTGTTTAATGAAAATTTTAGAGATGTAGGCCTATGTTCTCCCATATACTAAGAGGATAAAAAACAGATTTGACGTAATTTCCTACAAGTAAATAAGTTGTGATATCAAGATCCATGTTGATTTTCCGATGTTCTAACCTACATGGTATCATTAGGGCTAATGAGACAAAGTGTTAACCCAGTCACTTCTCCCATTTTTAGTGGAGGGTTTCAATAATGAAGATAAAATCATTGCAGGACTTGACAAGTCAGCATGAAAATGAGCAGCTCTTTCCCAGAGATTCTGAAGTACTGTTTGTCAGTGTATAGCTAAACAACTAATATAATTTAAAACAATAAATTATTCTTGATCTTTTTCTTGACTTAAGTCACAACCATGTTCTGATTTTAAATTGACAGTTTTTCAATAAACAAGATGCAATGTATATAAAATACTACGGCTGTTATGTAAAATAGCAATTCCTAGAGCCACTTCACCCTGTTCTTAAATTGACAGAACAAGCAAACAACTTAAAAAACTATATGATTTATTTATTATTTAAATTTAAACCCTATTAGAAGTATAGCATACTGTTGCCACTGCGGTTTTGTTGCTCTTCCAATCTCAAACTTGTAACCTTGACAGTCATTTTCTGACTTCACTACTGTGTCACTGTTAAGGCTGTTCTGTTCACCTTTCCTCACCTGGACCATTTCAAATATTCAGGTGACTGATCAGGGCAGGGGGAGAATCAATGGAAGAGTCCACATGTAAAACTTGCCAAGAAAAGTTTTGTTTATCTTGACCTGGATCATTTCCTTGATTTGGCTTACAGCCATGTCGCAGTAAAAAACTGCATTCACGAGACTGAGTGGTGAACTGGCTTTCTTGCTGGTTAAAACATTCGTAGAGTTACGTCCAAAGAGACTATGCAGTGCCATATCAGCATGCCACAGCCACGCTTAGGGAATCTTCTCCAGGCTTAAAGAGGCTTTAATTTTGTTACATACAAAAGTAAAAAAAAAAAGGAAAGCTTCCAGAATACGTGTTGGTAGATACCACAAAGAGCTGTAGCCAAATAACACAGTTTTGGAAAAACAAATAATACGCAGTTATCCGTTTAAACTCTTTGTTAAAAACAACCTCCTTCCCCGCACAAACTACAATAAAAACTTGTTAAAAAATGAAAATAAACCAAACTATTTTTAGAGATTCAGATAAACAGAGTTAAAGAACCTATACCTACAATTTTTTATAAAGTCAGTTAAGTGAAAGCAGGGGCAGTAACTTCAAAAGGAAAGTCATTAAAAAGTCATTATATCTGGAAAATTAAAGGTTTTATCCTGACAGGTTGCAAGACTGCATATTCTAAATCAAAATTTTCAAACCTTTTTAGCAGCAATAAATGATTTCAAACTGTGAGGAACAAGTTGAGTAGTAGTCTGAATAAAACAATCTCAAACTCCTAAAATTGCGATTGATATATATGTATGTCTTGTGCAAATCTGCACCTCCAAAACTGCACTTCTGAATTAGAGGGCAGATTTTTATCTGTGCTTGTCTGACAACATCTATTTTATATTTTCCTTACATACCTGTTACTCCTCCTCCAAATCCTGACAGGGGAACATAATTTACCATCACACCATTGTCAACTGACTAGATCCCAGTTATCATTTAATCAGTAATTTTTACTAGCAAAACACTTATTTCTACCTGTTTATCAGAATTATAGAATAGACCAGGTTGAAAGGAATAGAGTTTAAAAGATCATCTGGTCCAACCTTTCACGGGACGTTATCCAGCACCCTGATTCGAGCCCCATAAGTCCAGTGATTTCATCCTTGCAGTGGCTAGAAACATTTCAGTACTAAAAGGACACAGAGCAGCATTTGACACTGCTGTTTGAGTTCATGGAACACCAATTAGATGGATTCATGCAGACCATCACTGAGAAAGTGCTTCAAAGTATTTTTGAAGACTAGCAAATAACGTATTAACCCTTCCTAAAATGTTCTGCAGGAGGAGGCTGGGGTAAAGCAGTATTAGTAGGCCACTACAATCTATGATCCCTCTTTTTGCTGAGCTATTTTTTCCTCTCCCTTCATTGGCAGGCAGAGTATGTTGAACTTTTTTTCAGTGCTTTTGAGATGGAAGGTAAGCCCCTTGCAAGTTAGTTAGTGATCAGTAAATTTATACATCCCTAAAACAGCTAAAGGTGAAGAATCCTCATAATCCATTATTCTTTGTGAAAAGATTACTTTACTGTCTCCTGCCTTTAGAAATAGTAACTTGTTTTTTCTGTAATTAATTTATTTTCCAAGGTTGATGATCCACTTTTTTCTGTTGTGTTTTTGTATACTTCGAAGAGGAATCCTTGAACATCCACATAGTGCTGACTCCACAAGTTCCCTAAAAAATAGCCTAGGTATTCAGTGGCCTGCTCAAAGCACCTCTCAACCATACTAATACCTACAGACCTGCTAGTGAGTGCCAGAATTGATAACTACGATGTTCAGTTTTCATCAGGAAACTGATTTTTGAAATACAGTGGTTGTCTCATTTTCCAGAACTTCATGCAGCAGAGAACTGGTGATGTTTCACAAAGGTTGTTTCTGAACAAGTAGAGTGTGACTTGGTCCATAATAATTAGTAATTTGAGTACATTGTTTAGTCGATATTTGTGTCAGTGAAGAATATCTTTTTATCTATCATAGCTTATAAATTGTATTTGAGCAAATTCCTAGCTGACATAATTAGTGTAGTAGTACAGGAGCCACCATAGGTGCCAAATGGCAACACTAGAGAAAAACTCTGAAGCTGATGGCCACCTTCACCTATCTTGTTGATTTTGTTTCTTTTTTTTTTTTTTCAGAATTATGAATACTTAAGGATTATTTTTTAGTTAGCTACCTCTGTTTGAGCATTTAGCCTTTATTAGTCTTTTTTTCTTTACCTACCTCTTAATTGCTAATGTTATTTTCTTCTTTAAATAGGGAGATGGAATTTTCTCTATTTTTTCCAGTAAATGATGTGGTTTACTTTATTCCTGTATTTTCACAAATATTCTTCTCAGTTAATCTGTGTTTTCAGTTCATGAATGTTTCTTAAATTATAAACCATGAAATTTTGTGTGAGGTCACAGCCATTAAACCCCTTGGGAAGCAGTCAGCTAGTAGCAGGGTGAGACCTGCCTTTCTCTGGAGCTGCAACAGCCTATGGGACTTACACAATTTTTTTCTTTCAAATGGATTCTTTTTTCCAAAGAGGGATGAGCTGTAAAGTGGGCCATGCTTGCAGAACATTGCATTAATTGAGAGTTAATTACTTGAGATCCAATGTGGATCAAAGCTGTATCTCATTTTAGCAAGTTTTAAAAGAGGGGTATTAGCACCCCACAAGTAGGCACTCTGTCTCAGAAATGTTGTCATATGTGTGCAATATAAATTCATTCCATTGTGATGATTGTTTATTTCTACCTGTTCTTTCCATCCCTGGTTCTACAGAGAATCTAGTGAAGTGAGTTTTTTCCATGATAAACCCCTAATTACCCAGGTACTAGTCTGGTAATTTCTGGTAGGTATGTGTACCTGTGGTTTTTTCAGTAAGTAGCTGCTTATAAGTTGTCCATCTACAGTCCTGTTGACCTGAACACTTTTAACCTTTTATCTCCTGGGATCTTTAGATAAGCATGGTTGTAGTGTCATGTTTAACTTCATGCCTTTTTCAGCTCAGTGTGCAGAAGGCTTCTTGATGTTATGGATGATATCCAATTAATCAATATTAATTTGAGTTGCAAATAGGAACTAAGGGTTGTAACTAATAAAAATAAGATTGATATTTCTTCTTTTTTTGACTGTTGCAGAGCATTAATTATAGTAGTGGAATAATTTATTTTCAAAGCATAAACTGATAATAATTGTATAGAGGCAGGAAGACTGGTGTCTACAATTTTCCTGAATAGATAGCTTGCTTGCTTAGAATTTATTATCCTTCTTTGAAGTAGAATCACCACATTTGTTTTCTTTTCAGTGTGGCATCAAATAGATGCCTGGAATCATCTTGATAGATTGCCACAGTTCTCTTCTGCTGATTTTCTAATTACTGAAAGTAGTCGGGGAAATTTTGTTTCCGTTGGTTATAACCATATTAATTTTAAAATAAATAAAAGATAGTTAGATTTTTTAATTTGATACATGCTTTCTAATAACTACCTTGTCTTTATTTCCACAGCCTCAGTACAGTTTCCATGGCAGAGATCTGTTTCACATAACAAAGTGCCCTATTATATCAAGTAAGTTTGCCGTGATTCTTTTTTCCTTAAGCACGACAGAGGGTTTTATCACCATAACCTGGCAGAAAAAGATAGGGACTAAGTAGTAGCTAGAAATGTTACCAAGAGTTTCTCTACGTAGTGTTCTGCTGTGTATACTATGTAGCCGTGGTTATTGCTTTGCGTGCTATATAATTTAGAAATATGTAAAAAGAAATCAATGACAAACCCAAATAAAAACCTCACTCAAACAGATTGGAAACAGCAGGGACATTCCAGTATAATATATTATCAGTGTTCAAACTAGACTTGTTCTTCTGTATGCGGCTCATCCAGAGTATAAACTGTAAAGGGAAAGAAAATCTGAATAAATAATGTATTTAAAAATGCAAAATTTATAACCTGTAGCAAAACAGTGGTGACTAATATCTATCGAGCCCATTCATCATTTTGTACTAAATTTCTTTGAAAATATACATGTGTTGACTGTCCTTCTTTCCTTTTCTTTACCTTATGGAAGTTCTTATAGTGCTTGATTTTAAGGTAAATTATACATTAACATAAATATTTACAAAAATTGTACAAATACCTTGATTACCAAGAAGGAATGGTCAAGATACTTATTTTGAAAATAATAAGGAATACTTAGTTGTGGAGGTAAGGAGATTTTGAGGTGTTCTACTCAGAGCAATCCATAACTTGGCTTTTCTTATTCTATCAGCATTTATTTATGTACTGTTTGCTGGTACTTTAAAGGTCAAAGATTGCAGCTTTGAGAGGAGGATAACCGATTGCCTGAGAGGTAAATGAAATCTTAAGAAGGTACAGTGTACGGTAAGCGAGACCCAGAACAGTTCATTTTAGGCAGAAGGAAATCTGTTAAAATGTTATCAGTTTGAGTTTGGGACAAGGGTAGATTTTTTAAGGTAGGATGATTGTGAATTAAACCTGAAGATGGTTCATTCTGAAAGAGCATAAGGGAGGTTTTTTTACTACTGCCTGTTGCTCATAAATCTGAGAGCCACATTTTGTGCTTCAAACAATTTATGAGTACTTCAGAGCTTTGAAAAGCAGGTAACAGTAAATCTATGTCGATCAAACCTGTTATCATTCTTGAGGTGTGACGGTTGTTTTTAAACTGTCATATGAAGATTAATTTCTTTAAAGGGCTGGAGTACGTAACTACGAAAAGCAAAAACCTACTGTGAAGGTCCTTGAATTCTCTATGAAAGTATTTGTTGCTTCTCCTGATAAGTTTTGCAGGAGGCAACAAAAACTGTGACACACTGGAGAAGAGGTTTCTGGCTCCATCCTGAGTGGAAGAGGAGAGGGCGAAAGTTAAATGCAAAGGTTCACTCACTGCCAAGACTCAGGCAGAAGTGCTATTAAAGTGATCACACCTACGGCAGTAATTCAAAGAAAATGCTGAAGTAGCAAGCTTCAGAAAGCAAGAGGAAAACTACCCTAAGCCTGTGATTTTTTTTCTTATAGGTATGTCCTTACTGGACGTTGAAAGATGACAATTCACTTTGCTGCTCTATCAGAGCTGATAGCTGGAGTTGGGAGGGTTTATCAGATGTGGGTTGAACCCAGAGGGTTCTGTGGAGCTAATCGGTACACTCACAGTTGGTGAACAGAGATAGGAACAGATGGAACAAACTAAGATTAAAGCTTCTTATCTATGCTGAACAAGGCCATTTTAAACTTGAATATTACATGTGCGTATCCTTTTTTCATATTTAATACATTCTTTTGAGTTTCTGAGCATCTCTCTTACCCCACTTCAGCCAAAGTTCAGTTTTCGAGAAATCTTTATTTTATCGTTGCTAGTTCAGAAGAAACTAAGTCTTTCCAGTGTGTACCCTAGGTGCAGTCATGCAAGCTCACCAGCTGGTGGACAAGTATCCACTTGTGCTGTGGGCTTGCTCTGGTGTGTTGGCAGCCCTAGAGACAGATTGGGGCATGAAGCCAGTTGGGACTGAGAAAGAAACCCCAGCATCTCTCAGAAATTGTTTTAATGGTCTTGCACAGAAAGTTTGGTTAAGGAGCAGAAGTGTAGGGCAAATTCTTTAATTGTTGAGGTTTTTATAGTAGCAGAGACCACTGTTTAATTTGCAAGATGGCCTTAATGAAGTCAGCAGGATTAACTATTGCATCTCAAAGAAGACCTTTCCAGTAATCTTTCCCTACTTGCAACATGATATATGCTGCTGAAGCAATGTCTTGTTTCTTGTGTCTTGAAAGAGAATGATGGTGTGTGTAACTGATAGGATTTATTTTTTTGAAAAAAACTTGAGGATGAATACTGAATTTCAGTAGCTTCATAGTCTGAAAAGCAGACTGACCTTGGCAGTTTCCTACAGTTTTTATTTTTTACTGATCTAAACATCATTGTTTTCAGAAGCAGCTAGATAAATCAGAGAGTTGTGGAAGATAAAGCAGAAAAGAACTGATTCTGAATTATGTTATGATCGGGCCGGAGAGTACTCTTGGCTTTAAATACCCTTTTAAATCTTTTTGTGTTCCTTAATTTCAAATAGTTTAAAGAAGAGAGAAAAACAATACTGACACAAAAAACGTCCTGATTGTGTGATTAGTGATTACATGAGTGAGACAATTTAAGAGAATAGGCAACAGGATTTAATGGTGGATGTTTATATAAAAAGGAATGCTAGGAAAGAGGGAAAGATTGAATTAATTTTCCTTTTTTTTTTTTTTTAAATTGTACTAACCCCTTGCAAAGACTCGCCTTTTATGTAAAGCACTGCATGAGTAGAAGAAACAATTATGATGAGTCTCAATAACTATAATTTGAGAGCAACTATATTTACTGTATTTACAGCAAGATTTGTATATTTAGAGGGAAGGTTTAAGATTCCAGTTGTTAATTTTATGATGTAAAGAAGAAAAAACAGCAGAACAAAGATAACAAAAGTATGATCAATGTGGCTGAAAAATGAGAAGTCTTAAAAATTTTGAAAGGGAAATAAATGTTAATTGAAATCAGGCTACTTCTAAATAAGAACACATACTTTTCTTAGACAACCATATATTCGTATATTTACTTTGAGTGCATTTTGTGAGTGTCATTGAATGAGAAATGTAAAATATTCAGAAAGTGACATAGCTGCAGATGATGATGTAGTTGTACCTCTGTTAAGGTATCTGGGAAAAACAAACAAACAAACTGCACTCTGTAATTTTATTGCACACAGAGAATGAATTAAAAAAAAAAAAAAAAGTAGGGAACTGCACCTTAGAAGGCAGGAGGGAATAATTTAGGTAGCAATGAATCTGTAAGAAGAATGTCAAAATGATGCAAGATGTCTGTATTTCCAAATGAGCAGCATTTTTTCTGTTTATTTTCTAACACCAGAGGCAGCTTGCATTTACATGATTAGAAAGGAGTATCTCTGTGAAACAGGTCTTTGTGGCAGCACACCATGGTGACTTGGGAGTCCAGTTTGTTCTCTCCACTCCATTTAATAACAGTTGGCATATCTGCCCTTTCTTGGGTTTTATTTTATCAGGTAATGAAGCATGTGAAAGATCAAAAAGCCAGTTTACAACCTCCTCTGCTGTATACGTTCAGACAGAGGCAATCTGGGTTTGGGGCATTTTGGAAAGGAGCAACTATTCTGCTTAGCTGGAAGAGGGATTTCTAATTCATTGTTCTCAGGTTTATCAAGGTGTGTGTGTGTGTGTCCTGGGCTATGGTGAATATGGTGAACTGAACTTACACACATGATTTAGCCTCCTTATTTTCTCCTCTTGAATTTTCTTAATGTCTAATCAAAATTGTGAAGCAGTGCTACCTCTGTTGATGTAATTTTATTTAATCCTTTTGCCTCCCATTTGATTTTTTTTTCTTAATGGCAGTTGATAAAATGTTTTGTATTTCTGTAGTCTTTGTCTTCTCTGTCAGTAAAATTCAATGAAAACCTTAACTGTAAAATCTTGATGCTACCGGAAAAAAAACTCATAATCTTTCATAATTTATAAAAGAGAATGGAACTAATGAGCATATGGAGGAGAATACAACACAGCAGGCACAGTACTTATGAATGCACTTTAGGTAATGAAAGTGTGAAGTTTGGACAAAAGGTTTGGCAAACTTGCCATTGAATACATATTTCATAGGTTGGTTTGTAAAGGTTTGAGTTTTAATAAGGAGAATTTTCTGTTTTTCATTTATAACTATTTGTATCATACAAATAAGACATCCTTGGCCTCCATAATAGTAAATGGAAAAAAAATAAAGCCTATGTTACATAGCATTTCAATAAAAATATTCTAAATATAAACAAAGTAATAAAGGAGACACTATGTAAGATAATTAAACATCCTTGAGGAAAACATGATGAATGTGTAGAAAACATAATTACCCTGGTGTTTCTCACTGTTTTTCATTGAACTGTAATTTAAGTGTTCTTCAGCAGTGTACCTTTCAGTGCCATAAGTTATTAGATATTTGTACTGTGCAGAAGAAACAAAAGGGTGATACAGAAGAGGTCACAGTAAGTTTAATCTCATGCAGGGCATTACATAGAGCAATTTCTTGGTGTAGCCATTAAATTTATCCATATCAAAACCCTTAGTTGCTGTGCTTACTTTTCTGTAATCCTGCAAAGAGGCTGGCGTAACAAACATCTTAGAAATCCCATGTTATCACCTCCTATATCATGTTTAACTTTATGGGGCACAGGAATAAAATGTTTCCTGCCTCACGATTTTCTAAGGCTCTTAAGAAAGTCTTTCCTGATGTTTGGTTTATGCCTGTATGGGGAAGATGGGGAGAATTAATGGAACAAATAAAATATTTTTTTTTGCTTATTCTAGTTATATGCATAATCCCATTCTTTTAAGTATTAATAAAGTATTTCCCTGAGAAGGGAAAATAAAACCTGATTTGCAGAAAGAGGTAATACAGGTTTGAGGTTTTGAGAGTTTCTTCAATTACCAGTTCCTGTGCTGGTCTTTGTTTTCAATTGAAGAAATGCAGTAGCACATTTTTTAAAATCACTCTGGAGTGATTTTAAAATATCTTCATATAAATTGTTCTACCAACCTCTAAGGTGCAATACCATGGGGATGCATTATGCCAACTCTTTTTTTGCCACAAAACAGTATTTTCTGTTGGGCTTAAAAAGAAGATATACAGCTATCTAGATAAAACACTGACATATTTATGTAGAGGGGATGTTACCATTTGAATTTTGGCAAGGGCAGCAAAGTCAGAGTTCTATGCAAATGACTACAGAAACAGAAAGGTACTTAACATCATACCAGAGTACTGTTTCTTGTGGTGTTTGCCAGGGATTATCAACACAGGCCTTGCTCATGCTAAGAAATGATAAAAAAAACCCCACAAACCTGTTTTTAGTTTTCTTTCTTGTAGAAAAAAGCTGAAAAAGAAAAAATGGAATTTTTTTCACAACTCCACGGGCATCTTGAAACACCTGGAAATGTACAACCTAATCCTTTCACTTCAACAGGACTGTTCTTTTATTTCTAGAGAACATAAGTTAAATGTGCTAACTGTTCCCCAGCTTCTTATTTACAGCCAGGAAGTGTTTTTAAAATGAAATACCTTTGCCAATTATAACTAGAAAGCTGCCACCAAACATGATCAATAAGAAACGCATAGTAAGGGCAAATGTTTGTCATGTAAACTTTAGAGCACTTCATTAATATGCAGGGGGTTTGTAATTTGGATTATTATATGGTTGTAATTTTTTTTTATTTAGTAAAATTTAGACTTTTTAAATTACACTGTCTTCTCAGGTAATATATTAATGGATGCATGTTTTGCTGCATGGCTTACATTGGGTCCATAAGTTTGTCAGAAGAGACCTAGAAGACTTTTGCTCTGAATAACTCAGTCTTTTGATACTAAAAAAAACAGTGCTTCTTAGGGAAACGTTTTAAATTCTTCCCTGACTAAACCATGTGGAAAGATGTAATATGTTCATACTACTTGTGTTACTGCCCTGTAGGCCAGCTCACTTCTGTGATAGCGGAAATACCTTCTTATGCCATCTACTGTACCGAATGAAATCTAATGACCTGTGCTCCTGTAGACTTTGAACAATTTTATTTTTTTTATACCATCTACAAGCAAGATGAATAATGAGCCCAATTGTTGTTCACTTTCAGTCAAAGGAAACATCACCTCACTCTACAAGTAGTTCTTAATGTTAGTTGTGTACTTGTATGAGAAGGTGTTTCTTGGCTCAAGCACCACTGTGACCTGGGACAGAAGTGCCATGGTAGTTGTAACAGAGAGGAAAGAATCTCAGCATTTGTCTGCCCTTGGTTAAATGCTTGTTTTGAATCTTTTCAGAAGTTCAGTGAGATGAGTTTTTTATAGCTCTTTTTATATATATTTACAGTTGCATCTTTTTTTCCTTGGCTCTGTCCAGAGTAGTCTGGCTTTGGTACCGAAGTGAAACCTACCCACAGAATATATTCAGTGGTAGTGGTAGCAGCATTGTCTGTGACAGTGAAACTCCTTCCTCCTTTGACCTGGACAGACTGTCAAGCTGGTGATTCACTCACTCTGAACCCATTCCTCTTCTCTGCTGGACTCATGCACAGAATTGCTCAGCTGTTACCAATGGTTTCATGCTAAATGTTTTCAGATTAGGCTGGCACAGTCATGTTCACCCTCTGTAGTCATTTAGCATCTGTCAGGTAGTAGTGACTTTAAGGTAACTGTGAACAATTCTGGGAGAAGGGATTCTCTCTCGCCTTTTTTCAGTTTCACCAGATGATGTTCACTGAGCCTCCTTTCTCACACAATCAGCACAGCATAATTTAAAAACCTATTAGTCTATACACAGTCTGGCACAAATGTATTTCTCTTGCAAATAAAATAGAAACATAAAAATGTTTTATGTTTATTATTTTATTAGGTATAGGTTTCATGTTCTTTGTTTTTCTGTTAAAGAGAAGATTTAACTGTTCACGTATTTACTGCATTAAATTGAGAAACGAGATGATAGGACAGGATATAAAGGTTTTGGATATCTCCATCACTTTTTCTGCTTCATGTTAAGCAAACAAAAAATAGAAGAAAAAACAAAACAGATTTTTTTGCATGGCATGTCACTTTTAAAGTGATTTTAGTCTTTCAGATAAAGTTGTACTGACACTTTATATTTAAAGCATACAATTTCTATAATGAAACTGTTGTTTGTTCTTAAATCTTGGAAACTTGATTTAACAGGTAAAGTTTGATTATTAAAAGAAGTTCTTATTCATTGCATATTGGTTTATAAATTACTTAGAAGATGTAATCTAAATGGCAATTAACTATACTCACGTCCCAATTAAGCATTATGAATGTGTAATGGAGTATATTTCCAGAGGGATAGTAAGAAAAGGGTGAGGATTTATCCAAGTATTTAACTAATTTTTTGTTCGTTTTTTTTTTAATTAAAAAAAAAAAAAAAAAAAAAAAAAAAAAAAAAAAAAAAAAAAAAAAAAAAAAAAAAAAAAAAAAGAAAAAAAAAAGAGAGAGAAAAAAGGTCTCTGGACCTAGCAAAATAAACTTTGCATTTCTGCTACACTTCCGAGCAACCCACTAGTTGGAAATAGATTTGTTCATGGAACTGTATTTTTAATACTAGAAAACAGGGAACTGAGAAATAAAGGCTGCAATTCAACAAAGTCTTTATAATTATGACTAATTTTGACATATAGTTTCTAATGCAGTAAACAGGATTTGGTTCAGCTATATTGCATGTTGTTTACATTCAGTGCTTGCACTAATATTTCAACAATTAAAATAGAAATGTATTTTTATGTGTACATGTGTGTACAGCTTCTGTCACAGTCCTACCACCTACTTTACTTCTAACATAAAAGTTTGAAGGTGTTTTAGTTAAGACTTTTTTTTTTTCTCAGAAAATCCTAGGAAATCCTTGTAATTTATTATGTTGATAACAAAATTACCTGTTGTTCAGCATTTTGGTATTTTTGTTTTGTTTTGAGGTTTGACTTTTGAAGGGGAGTTCTTAGGAAAGTTTGGTTGAAACAATGTCCTTAAAACAAGCTTTATTAAATTGACTGCATATTGGATCCATTTCTGTGGGCAGTTGCAATGGGTTTTGTCAACAGAAATCAATCCTAATTGGCAACATGATAATTATGGCATCCCACTTAACATGATAGTGGAGACATCTGTCAGTTTCAGGAGTACTTTTAAGGTTATTTAATAAGTTGATCCGTATGAAACATTATATTTTCTGTTCCTATTTACTGAAGCTGTATATGTTCTTCTTTCTATTATACTATAGTCCTTTGGCACTAGGGTATTTGAGAATGCTGCAGAGTCAATTGCCTTTACCTTGGCAAAGCACCAAACCTAGATACATCCCTTTCTTGTTGTTGGCTTCATGATGATTTATTGGTGTGCCTTTTCCAGGAAAATGATTGTCAAGCAACTTGTTTTTGAAATGACTTTTCGGGACAAGGATAAACATAGTGCTGTTTTAAAAGTGTCTGTCTAGAAAGTGCAAACCCACTGATTTAGGTACTGGCATATATTAGCTTTGAAGTTCGGTATATCAGAGCCTTGACCACCTCATTTGAAATATGAAACATGAATGCAATTCATGTGATGATGATATCAAACTGAAATCAAATAAAAGTTTCTGTTCAGGAAAAATGTGTTCAGATGTAAAGATGTTCTTTAATGTTCATCTGAATTGGAGAGTGTTTGCTAAAGCATTTCAAAGTCAGTCAAGGTCTAGCAGAAGTTGTTTTGATTGTTGTATAAATCTCTCTTTTTAAAATATAATCATATGCAGGGCTTCTCCTTCCTTTCAGTTAACCACTAAGGAATAATCACAAAGAAGGAAAAGAAGATTTTTTTTACTTACTGTATCAATAGGAAATACATAATTTTGTCTATGAACTTCCATGAAATACTCTTCACAAAGTTGTGATGATGCCAGATGGACAAACGAGATCCATGGCATGGTGTGAAGCCTGATGACAGGGAGAAGCTGCCTCTGAAGACTTAGGCTAAACCCAAAGCTGGAAGGGTCACACTGGTGCATGGGCTGTAAAATAAAGATCATATCCCCTGTGCAAAGACCTATTTCATGCACTTTCCACTAGAGAACCTCAGAGAGTAATGTAAAGAAGGGCCCTCAGCACTTCCTTTGTTAGGAGTCTGTCTCCCCGTGATGATACCTGTCCTGTCCCTGCAGCTCTTCAGAGCAAAGACCTTCTATCCCATTTTTTTGTACCAGCATAAAACGGTTCATTCTTGGTTGGTTTCTCAATTAAAAAATAAACACTGATGATAAATTACTGAGCATCAACTGAGGTACAGCCACTTATATAAACCAAATGATAATACGGTTCACTACATTTAATGGCATTTAAAGTTGTTATTTATAACAACTCCTCCCTTTACGTGGAAAAAAAAGTGTGCACATTAACAATTGAAAATGAAAACAAAGGTGAAATACATGACATTCTCTTAAAGGTAATTCTATGATCTTTTTAACATGACTTCTCTGATTAATTATCTTGCAAATCTAATTCAAATCTAATCCTTTGTGAATAAAAATGCACAATCATTCCAGCAGCTGATGTTGATAAATACAAGTAAAATGTGACTCACAGAAGGGAACTGGAAATTTCAGTGGACATAATACATGTTTGGATCCCTATGGCTGCATGCTTGAAACCTTGATAAATTGAAACAGCAACACTAAACAGTAGGTAAAGGGATACTGCCTACTGCATCTCTGTTCTGTGAACAGTAGTGTAGAGCACACCCCATAAATGAAGATATTTATTGATAAGCTGTGAGACAGTGATTAGGCTTTCCATTTGACTCCCATGATTTAAAAACTCCTCTGCAACCTGAATGATTTGATAATACATACAGGTGAAGCTTAAAACCATTGTTTTGATATGTATGTGTTCTGGTACATGTGCTCAGATATGCAATGAAGATTGAAATAAAATCTCAATACTTTTTAATTTCTAATTGGTTTTGCAAGTATATTTGTTGTTTTTATAGCCTCGGGAAATTTTTGCATTTTACCTTATTATCTTACTTCTTACCTGCAGAATCAGAGTTCAACTGATATAGTCACAGTTAGAATCAAAAGAAAATATTATTAATATGGGTGGGCTATTGCCTGTCTAATTTTCTTATTAGAAAATCAAGGAGCTGAATGGCACGGATCATGCATTTTAATTAGTGCCAAGGGATTTCTTGCCACTTAAATGCAGAAAATCAGAATATCTTCAGGTTTTTATTCTTTGTGAGTGCGTATGTGTTTCCTGAAACTGATTACTTTGTTCCTTTTTAGTCATGAGACACAGACAACTTGTTGGGATCATCCTAAAATGACTGATCTGTTCCAGTCCTTAGGTGAGTGCATTTCTTAAAATAAAATATTATGTGATTTTTATTCCATGAGTAAAAACTGCATTTGTATAATGACCATGTTTGAGTTACCACGAATTGTGTGTAACAGCATTTCCTGCTTTGCAGTGAGACACGGTCTGCATGAAACCTGGTGCCTTGGTCATGTCATGTGTATTTTCTTTTGCTAATACTAATTCTGAACAATATGCTCTGTATACTTTAAGGCAGTACCTAGTTTCTTTTCTTTTATCTTCAAAAGGAATTGTCCAGTGATATAGGCTGCCTGCATGTTCAAACCAGGATGCTGGTCTGCAAGGAACTAAATTTTGTAATAAATTAGAGGAGCTATGCTTTCAGTAAAGGCTAAACTGTATTATGATACAGTTCAGTGTGCCCTGATAGCATGAGCATTTACTGTGAAATCTCCCATTCTAAGGAGAGAAAGGCTAAAAATACTGTTAATTGAGGGAAAAAAAGTTACTGTACCAGTTTCTAAAATAGAGCTTACAGCTATCTGACTGTCCCTTTTGAAGCACTGCTTACAAAGTAATGGCATAGAAATTGTGGCTTAAAAAAACCCTTTTTTTCTGTTACTGTGACATTTGCTGCCCCCCGTTTCCTGTATGTTATCTGATGGAGTTGTAAATTATTTGCAAAACATACTGTATTCGAGCAGTTGTCTGGAAACTATGAACCAGTGCATAAAATGTTTGTGGAACTCTATCGTATGTATATGTATTACATGTGCCAAGCTAGTGTTTCTAGCTTGTTTCAAGCCTGTGTTTCTAGGAATTCTGGGGTGCCAATCTCTTAAGGTCCTGGACTATGAGAGTCAGGAGGCTTTCCCTGCAGGTGAATTGGACTGGGATCCCAACTCGTCTGTTTTTTTAATTTGCTCTGATATATCCTATTAATTCATTGCAGATAAGGGATAACAGACTTCTTCTAAAATATGAAGATTTATACGTAAACGAACATTATGGACTCTATATTTAGGGCCTCTCATATTTCTGTTCTGCTGTTTCAGCTGACTTGAACAACGTACGATTCTCTGCCTACCGTACAGCCATCAAAATCCGGAGACTGCAGAAGGCACTGTGCTGTGAGTTTGGCCTTTGGGACAAATTGTTTCTCTACAGTACTTGGAGGAGGGAGGGTCGTCTTCAGTTTAACAACATTAATGTTTAGCAGTGGACAAGATTTCATCCCTGGCACATTGTCAATCAATAAAATGGCAGAAAGAATTGCCAATAGGAGGTGTCATTATTGCAAGTAAATGAAATAAGTTAGTAAAGAAAGAGTTACAGCAGGTAAGTTGAAATGGTATGCCCACTAAGAATGCTTTGAGAAGTGATAGGGAAATAGATTTTGGACCTCTTGAGTATTTCATACTGTTCCTGATACAAGTTGGTACAAACTGATGTGGAATGAGCTAAAGTCCTGACCTGTGACATAAACTCAGGTATTTTATTATATTTTAGAGAGTTCCATTCCATGCTGTGTGAACTTCAATTAAAGAGATGTTCAGGCTGCCCAAATTGCGAAGGAAAAGGATACAGATCTGTGTAGTTGGTATTGTTGTTCGTTTTAATCACAAAAAGCTACTAGGACAGAATAAACTACTATTATTAACAGCAATAATAGTATGTGTATATATGCATGTGCAATATGGGTAACGATCTTAAATTTAAATGGGAAATAACAATGCATTTAGTATGCTCATTGGATATTCTGCCCAAACCTATTGACATTTGTTCCTGTTCCCAAGCAATCTAATAATTCAGCCACAGTGCACTCCAAAGTGCACATATATTTTGTCAGTAAGAAAGTATAGGTGTCTACTGAGTAGTCTCAGTGACTTCATTTCCAAAGTTGACATTTGTATCTCCAATTTTCTGTTCTATATTTGCTAGATATTTAAAAAAGCATTTCATATTATATCACAACTATGTTTTTAATTCACCAGCAAGTTGCGTGACTACCATGTTCATTCAAAGTTTAGCAGCCTCAGAAGTGGTAGGTCAGGAGATCTGCTGGTCTTTGGACTTGGAACTTCTCCAAGTCACATAACATATTACACTGAGGTTCCCTGCTCTTTCTGAGTCTCCTGTGCAAAGCAAACTGAATTTTAAATATTATTAAGACTATGAATGGAAAAGCAAATACATAAGAACACACATCTACCAGTAGGAAAATAGGGTGAAGTAGAAAAAGCAAAAGGAAACTGGAAAATTTTTGAAGGTTATGTGGGATGTGAATGAGTGTGAAGATTGCAGATTTTAGACCTTTTGGAAGGTCTTGGCAACAGAGGGTATAAGGATGTTGAAAGACATTAGCAAATTTTCTTGTTGTAAGTTAGGAATCCTTGCTGTGGAAGGACTTTTCAGCCCTGAAGGGTGTACGGTACTGCAGTATGAGTAGGAACAGAAGAAGTGCAAAGCCATCCTAAAGGTGCAAGCAAGAAAGGAGTTGCACAAAGAGGGGTCCTTACCCAACCTCCAGGTGATTAGTTTCCTTTACTGCCTAGAGGACAGCAGGCTGATCTTCAGATGTGTGTCATACTAAATGAAGCTGTGCCTAAGATGATAACTGGCTACTCCAGAAAACTAGAGTGTATCTGTGTACAGCACAGGCTCTTATGAGTACCTCTCACCTCTTCTTCATATGCTGTTCTGGCTTCTCCCAGAATTTCTAATCAAGTTCAAGATCTTAGATTCAAGGTTTTACACCTGGGAAAAAACAGAACCTGTCCTTTGAAAAATTGTCTGCTGGTTTTGAAAGAAAAACTTTTCCTTTGGCATAGCCTACACTTCTTTGTGCAAGAGATGTGGTCCCATTCAAAACCATAGATTCATCTCCCAGCAAGACTAAAGTCCATTATGAGCTTTCCACTTATCAATGTACAGAGTATAAAGTATTCATCAGCATGTACCTGAAAACAAAAAGCAAAGCAGGAAATCAGAAAGCAAGCTAAAATTCTCCTTGTGTATGCTGCTCCTCAGGGAAAAGTGTGAAAAAACAGATGGAACATGACAGATGCTAATCACGCTGCTTATTTCTGACAGGCATACAGATTGTCTAGTGACCTTTATAGACCAGACTTCACTTTCATTACTTCCATAGGCTTTGAAGAGGGCCATACTTTCTGCTCTTTTACTAAAAAATATATCCATTTCTGTGGTAAGTTCCATGGGTAGCTCTCCTACTTCACAGTTTTCAGAAGTGCCTTTCTATCGTCTCGAGTTTCAGGGAAGGGAGGTGGAAGAAGAGGACAGAAGGAAGTAGGAATAAGTAAAGAGAATATGCCAGTTTGAAAGAACCGGGAGTAAAATTTCTCATTTCTACGGATCCAATCTGCCTTATCTATGAAACTGTTTGTTTGCTTCATCTCTATGCTTTGTGGGAAGAGACAACAGCTAAAAATACTTTGTCTTTATTATACACCCATACCTGACAAAGGATTGATGTAATTTGTGAAAACACAATATTGTGGGTTTTTAAGGAAGACATTGCAGATTATCCACAAAGCTTAATGCTAGTGGAATTTTCTCTTTCTGAACAGGAACTCATAATGATCTGGCACAACTTTAAGACCACCTTCAAAAATATAATTGGTGCTGTTCCTTTTGTCATTGTTCACATAACTGATAAGTTCTTGCTAGAGAATATGTCAAATTCCCTTTGACTGCAATGATTCTTAGCCTGATTCTGTCCCATAAATGGCTGAGATAGCAAAAAAGCAGCATGTGCTAGCACCTCCTCTCTAAGAAGAGGAGACTGGTTCAGCACTATCTAGAATTTCTTGACTTTTATTTGTTAGTGGTTTTGTTTTGAGGGAGGGAAAGAGTAATCTTCTGTGCCACTGCTATTCTTTCTTTAGTCTGAGTTACTTTAGTTGTCCATTGTATTTCTTGTATTTTTATCTGTGGATGCCTTTTAAAGGTGTTTGGATGCAGAATGCTTCAGAAAGGCTTACTTACTAAGGCAAAGAAAATGTCAAAACAAATCACCACAAATGGAGATCACTGTAAAATACGACAAATTGCTGTCACAGCCACAGTGTGTGTGTGTATAATGACAAAGGCCTTTTTGGTGGGAACTTCAAGGTCACAGCTGGAACTGGGTGCACAGTCCTACTGGCACCTGATAGATATTGACTTTGCAGTGGGGACTGATAATGCAGTGTTAGTGCTATACAAACAGGTTCAGGAGTTTCTAGTTTGAGAACTGTACTTTAGAAAACTTTGCTAAGGCCATATCTGTCTTCTGGGTAAGTGTCAAAACCCCATGTTTCTGATGAAGTTGTTTACTCCCATTTTCCTCATTCTCTTTTTGAAATAGGAAAGTAGAGTTATGTTTCATCTTGTTTTTTGGCAGGTCTCCTGCAGAGACATACGTGTGCATGTACCTGCATTGTGCAGGTATATAAGAAGGTTGTGAGTTGAAAAGAATAAATCCTTAGCCTCTCTGTCTCTGATTATGTGGGGCAGATTTACTGACAGTGCTTTCCCACTGTAGCAGAAGAATGGGGCCAGAGAGGGTCCTGTGTTGCAGTTGTACTGGGCAGCTATGCAGCACCAGATCCTGACTACAATATTTTATTGTCCAGCATACTTTAGCTCATTTTCAAGAAATTATAGTGCCCCAGATACTGAAGTGTTTTACTGAAAGGCAAAAAAGGAACAAAATCACCACGTATATTCAGAATTCTGTCGCTGAGTTCCTCTAGGTGATTTAAAATTTAAGAATGCTAATAGGAATATCAACCAGACAAGTTGAAGAAACGGAACATTTAGGCACATGGGACTAAAAGCGAGAGCTGTGAGCATTTCCCTCAGTGCAGTCTCTTTGCAGGAAATTTACATTTCTGCTATCGTTTACAAGATCTTTTTAATACAAGAACACCACAGTAGTAGTGCCTGACTATTTTCCGTGGGATTACAGCAGCCTCAAGTTTGCCATTAGCAGCTGCATATAGTTACTTGCTGCTGAATCAGTCACATCTGCTTTAACAGTGCTGAATTATATGGTTTCTGTTAATAGTTTTTCTATGGGAAGATCTCCTTGCTGCAGAAAGGAAAGAAATGGTCCTTGTGCCCATTTGTTGGTTAAAAGCAGGACTGGTCATTCAGCACATTTCAGCAGTTGCAGAATGGTACTGCACAAATGCACTGAAAACAGTGTGGGCGTCATGCCAGAAGTGGCGTGACAGGATAACTGCCTGTACCCAAAGTTTATTTAGCCAGGTGATTGCTGAAGTAAACAGGGATGGAAGTAACTTCCTCTGGTTGTTTTCCATGGGTGGTGTCATCCAAAAGTGTAACTTTAGCTTAATTTGCATTAGTATAGCAGCAGAGTTTTCTTTTTTAGTGCAAGAATACTGAAAATTCCTTTCCCAACTCCCTCTGGAATACTTTGGCAGAAATGTGAATGTGAGACCTTAATGCCAGCAGATCAAGATGAGAAGATAGCAGGCTTAGTGTCTGTTGGACTGCTGTTCTCAGGGCAAGGATGGTTGTGTTAAGCCAAACCCAAAGGCTACAACTTTCTGGCATTCCAAAGCTTTCCAAGTTTATTCTGGCTTTAAAAAGGGCAGCTTTTGGATGCTGGGAGTCTGTTTGTGAAGCTTTCAGCCAACCATTAAGTACCTTCCAGAAACAAAACCAAACCCAGCAAACTGGCTGCAAAAATTCTGGGTTTTTTCTTCCCCCCTGTATAGGTCATGAATGAAAAAACCTGAAAAGTGGCTATCTCCTGAGCTGAGTATTTATGTGATTAGATAGCAGATTATAGTTTTGCACTTGGTTTCACCCTACTCCCTCCACTGCTCCAAAAAGTCGTCAAGGTTACCTTTTGACCTGTGCGTAGACTTGTTTTGTTTTTAAATATGCCTTTTCCAGTGTATTTCCAGCTGCTGTAGAAGATTATGCTGTAGTGAGCGTACTGCGAAATACTTCATGTACCTCAGGTCACACTAGTGGCAAGGTGTTTTGCTGCAATTACCAGTCTGCCTCTTTGATAAATACATGACTGGCATTTGTTTGCAAGCCCGAGAGATGGGCTTAAGAAAACCTCAAACAAACAAACAAAAAAGAAAATTAAAAGCAAACAAATGTAAACCCCCTGTAAATCTGGTGCTGTAAAGTTAGAAGAGAATGTACCAATATTAGTGCAGGGGAGGAAAAGCAAGGGCTGTGAGGTACTGCTTCTCATTTTATGGTGAAGTACCTACTTGTTTTCCATCCCAAGCAAGACTTACCTGATTTACATGGACTGCCCTTCTAGGGTTCTTATTTAACACTGTTATTATCCCACTCTGCTCTGCTCTTGTGATACCACACTTAGAGTACTGTTCTCAGCACAAGAAAGATGTGGACTTGTTGGGGTGGGTCCAGAGGAGGGCCTTGAAGATGACTGGGAGATGGAGTGCCTCTCCTATGAGGACAGACTGAGAGAGCTGAAGTGGTTCAGCTGGAGAGAGAAGGCTCCAGGGAGACTTTTAGCAGCCTTCCAGTACCTTAAAGGGGGCTTATAAAAAAGAGAACAGGTAGTGATAGGACAAGAGAGAGCGGTTTTAAACTAAGAGAGGAGACATTTAAATTAGATGACAGAAGGTGGTGAGGCCCTGGAACAGGTTGCCCAGAGAAGTTGTAAATGCTCCGTCCCTGGAACTGTTCAACGCCTTGTTGGATGGGGCTTTGAGTAACCTGGTCTAGTGGTTCTCATCCCTGCCCATGGCAGGGGGGTTGGAACTAGGTGCTGCTTAAGATCCCTTTTAATCCTAGTAATTTTGTGATTCTGTTTGTTCTATGACTATTGGTGTAGAGCAATTCACAACAAAACTGTCATGTTGGGTTTCTTTCCTTTGAAAGATGGCATTTATAGTGCAAATGTGTCAATGACTCTTCAGAAACTGCTCAGTATGAGCTTGAAATATACTTCATGTTGTTTATACTGCATCAAGCATGCTAATACATTGCAACTAATTTTCTTACTGAAGTACTTGCTTCTATAAAAAAAAGTCACTGAGAATTATGCCATATATGTTTGCTCTCTTCCACTTCCTTTTGCAAAAGGAGTCTCAAAAGAATAGTTTTTATTTTCACCATACAAGCCCCAGATTTTCACAATGAAATTTGGGTGGTTTTGCAGCAAAATCCTTTTAACCTGTAAGATATCCATAGCATCACCAACTGCTGATACAAAGAATCCTGTAATAAAGGAGATCAAAATGTTTTTTGTGAAATCATACTATTTAGTGTTCTGGAAAACTACAATAAATAATCTCCCTGTGTCCCTCTCCCTGCTTTCTTTTAAGCCCTAATTTGGCAACTGCTGTTCAGTTAATCAGGCCTCAGTACCTTGTTAGTGCATTTAAGAGAACATTGCTACCTGAGGATTTGCTTAGCTTTAAATTTAATCAAAACTGAGAGTCATTTTATGGGATTCTGCTTTATGGTCAATGTGAAGAATCGTGTAAACCTAATGTACTCTGTGTGCATCTCAAACAAGGATATTCTAATTACATAGACTACTTCAGCAGCTATTTTAATGCTGTTGTGAGATGTGCAGTGTCATTATGGTGTTCTTATTCTATTTTTAAATATATAGCACTAAATGCTGTTGACTAGTCACAGAGAATGGCTTGTCACTCTAATGTTACTAAGCGAAAGCTAGTTAGCTAATTTTCTGCAGTGTTTGCTACAATGCACATGAACGAGTATTGTCAATGCTATGCTCAGGCTTCTATATTCACACCTTTTTTCTTTTTTTTTCTTTTTCTTATTTTTTGGGTTTTTTAATCACCTGCTGTTAGTGGACCTATTGGACCTGAACACAACAAGTGAAGTTTTCAAACAGCAGAAGTTAAGTCAAAATGACCAGCTGATTGGTGTACAGGATGTGATCAGCTGTCTTACTGCTATCTACAGTGGACTTGAAGAGAAACACAAAGATATGGTGAATGTTCCACTCTGTGTAGACATGTGTCTTAACTGGCTACTCAACGTGTATGATAGGTAAGTAAAAAGGTTTTAGTCACAGTGTGTACCCCATGAATTTAATATAGTATTAACAAAGTATGCATCATGGAGACAAAATTGGTAATTTTTGCACATATGACTTGTCAAAAATGCTAGGCTTATAGGAGTGTTGTATAGGAGTGTTTTCTGAGTTACTTTCTTGAGCAAGTGCTCATAATAATAAAAAAATGATAAAGCCTTAAAAAGTTATTTCATAAAAAGTTATGTATTTTGATATTTTTGACTTGATAGTGAAAAAGTACAGTTGTTTGCAATGAGATGTTTCTTATGCCATCCTGCTCAGATACGCTGAACAAAAGGTACACTGCTTTTATACTACCAGAAAAACTTTGACAGGTTTTCAAGAAATGTATACATGAGTAGACAGCTAGATACACTGCTTTAACTGTGTTCCTGCTATAAACGTTCCAGATTTCCCAGATTGTTTGCCATTCATACCAGATTCTATTTCTGCCACAAGTATCGACAGTTTTGTTGTTTGTTTTACACTTAATTATTTGCACACCATAATGCTGGCTGAGCTCCCTATCCTCAGTCCTCTGTGGAGTGGAGGTTTTTCTGACCTCAGCACTAAAGCCTGTCTGATTCCGGAGGGTCAGCAGTGTCCTTGCTCACTTTCAGCAGGTGCAGCTCCTGCTATGTGTGAATTCTGAGGGCTGGTGTTATGTAGTCTACCTGCCCTCATCCTGGCGACAAACATGTATTTCCCCAGGGGACTGTGAGTTTTCCTCAAGAATGTTTTGGAATGCTTACAGTAAGAACTTGTACCCTGCCCTGTGCTATGTCAGCCTACATGACCTACAAGCAGTATGCTTTTATTTAGTTGTGCTTTTGAGTCACGAGTTTGTTCCTCATTTTTCTAGATATTAGAATTATTAGTTATTAATGGCATTCACTATCCTCATCTCTGGTCTGTAGTAAAACCTGGGAACAGACATGATTTCTATCAGCTCCTCCATGCCCTATAATGTCTTTTTACATTCCTTCAGCAAAGGCATTTCAGGACTACTCTGGAGCTAATGCAGTAGTGCAGTGCATGGTGTGGTCGCTTCAGTGTGTCTAGTTGAATGTGTGCTTTAGTTTGGAGTTATACACAGAATTACAAATCAGAATTTCTAAGCCCCATGAGGTCGGTTACAAAATTTATTTCCCTTCTCCCTATTTGAAGATGAAAAGAGTAAAAGTATTTCTTGAATAGTAATAAAAATTCTTATACCTGGCTTTGCAAAAGAGAGCTGTTACTTGTAGATTTATGCATTATCTTCACTGTGTTCGCTCAGTTAATCAGTGCCACATTCATAGCTTTTTGCTTTTTTTCCCCTCAGAGGATTACACACCATTTCTTCTATTTTTTTTTTGTTTGTTTGTTTTTGTTTTATATTTTGCTTTATTTTGGGTTTAGGGGAGAGGGAAGGAGGGAACAGAGTACGTAGAACCATTTATCATTTTATATGCTGACTACTTATGCTTTGGCATTTGAATATTGCTGTTAAATATTGTGACATTTCTGTTAGTCAGACTCCTTGTCATTACTGATGAAAAATTGGAAAGTCCATCAAGAAATAACTGGGAGTTCTTCCTGCAATTATTTTTATTTTGTAGGGTTCTGTATTGTGACTGATATATCACTTGCAAATAGAGCAGATCTGCTTGACTTAAATGTTATTGACAGTTTAGAATAAGAGATTTAATAGTGTCACAGAATTTTTTACGGTTACTGATTGGGGTTGTTTTTTTTCAGACTGACCACAAATCGATTGCCTTTGCTTCATAACTTCAGTTAGAAGTCAGTTGTTTAGTCTGTTCATATTTAAAATGCACCTAATAAGCAGAAAACCTTTCCTTCAATAACATTTCCTTTTTCTCCCATTTTCCCTTGATTATTATGTTAAAAACTTAATGTAGATAATTCTTTGAGCTGATGAATTACTTTAATCTTCATTCAAACTTTGAAAAATGGAGGATGAAGGTTTACTGAGAGAAAATTACTTTTTACAGTGTGTTTCCTTGTTCCCCTTTCAAATTCACTCCAGGATGAAAAAAAAAATGCTAAAAATCCAGGCACCAAATTTATGCTGGATTTTTTGGCTTTGTTTTTTAAATTGACCTTCAGGAAAGAGCTGGTTTCTGTCTTGGTATTTCCATTTTTTATTGCATGGGTGCTACACATATACAGTGTTTCAAATTGTTAAACTGCCTACAAAAGGCATCTGTTAGTTGCATGCTGTTAACCTGAGATTTAATTACGTATTCACAGATTAATAACAAACTGAGTAGTTTTCCAGACTTGATCTGCAGATGTCTTTGACCCTTAAGCCTTTTGGCCCTTTTACTTCTTCAAGGACTCAGAAGTTGTTCCAGACATCAACATCTGCCCTAATAAACAAATTCCAAACTTTAAGTTCTTTGTTTTGTCTAGTCCAGAGATTTTTTATTTTGTTTGTAAATACGCTTAAAGATAAGTGTCTTACATATTTACAATGAGCGCTGTAAGGAAATTGTTTTAATTGTTTGCTCTATAAAATCATTTGACTAGGCCTGTGTTTATAGCATCCAAAAGCAATAGCTGCTGGTTATTCTTTTGGACTATATACTATCGAATTTGCTAAAATCTCCAGACGTCATTTCTATAAAAAAGACTGATACCTTTCAGTACTAATGGAATAACTCAACATCCCTAGAAATGAGATTTTTCTATATGTACTGGGCAATTCTGGGCAATGACTCATTTTAATGAGAATTACCCATAAAGAAACTTCTACGTGCACTGTTTTTAATGTATTACAATGTTTATCTGACTTCCTGTATCTCAACTTTTAAATTTTCTTGTTTTTTGGTTGTTTTGGTTTTTATGTTGTTGCTTTTTTTTCATGTTAGGATACTTTTGATAATACCTTCTTTTAAATTGAATTTCTTTGGCACATTAGTCTAGGAAGGCTGTCTATGGTATCTATGTCAACATTTTCCATATGATCAAAGCTGTCTTTCATGATCATTCTCTATGGCCCAATCTATCCCTGAAGAACTACAACTTTATTATTTATTGTTGCTCTGATACACCTGGCAGACTCTAACACCAGGCTGAGTTAATAACCCAGGCCTTATCAGCGTGTTCATTTCAGTAAAATCTGAACTTGTGAGGAATGAGAAAGATGAGATACCTGCTCAGTCAGCCTTAGCTTTATGCCCTGGTTTTGACAGTAGCTGATGGAAGTTTTCTGCATGCACTCCAATTGCATCCCCTGAGTTGATGATAGCTGTTTTGATTCATGGAGTACTCAGTGAGAAAAGCTTTAGCAGGCTGTGATAGCAGTAAGAAGACTTTGGGAAGGAAATGGCTGTCTGTAGGGCAGGAAAGTGTGGGTGATGAAGAAGAGGCACCTGTGAGGACCTTCACTGATCTAACAGGCTGCCTTCTGTTGCTGGGCTATGTAGATATGGGCTTAGTTGAGTGTCAGTGTTGTCCAGGCTTGAGAGCTCTTTGACAAGAGAAGTCTGAACTGCAGTGGGCTCATCTTCATTCTCTAGTTTTCCCTGGTAACACCTGATGTTTTTATGCTATTGTCCCTCTTCCCCCAGTGACATAGGGTCCCTCTGGACTTCATATTCTAATTTTGTTTTCTGTTGATTTTTCAGTGATCCTTAATCTTTAAAAAATACTACAGACTTTGTAACTATTTATATAATTTTTTGAGAAAATGCTTTTTGTGTGAAGAAAGTTTCTCACAGATCCTACAGTGATCTGCTGAAATCAGGAGAAGCTTGAAGCCTCTGCATATCTGATGTGGAGAGCTAAAAGCCCTGATCTTTCAGCTGCAAAGTTTTTCTGAGCTTCTGTCTTTAATAAACAAATTATATAATCAGTCCTGAGTTAAATCAAATCCAAATGAATGTTCAGCTTTTTTTTTTTAATGATTATAAGGTTAAAACACAGACAACCCTACACAGCAAAGAATGGGAAAACACCTTTATCAAGGTGTAAAATGAACCATTTAGATGGTAAGGTGTGCCAGAATGATGTAGTGTCTGTGATTGATAGAGGTAATTTTAAGGTAAGCTTGAATATATAAAATAGATGGCACTTTTATAACAGTCTGGAAAATTGGGTCCTGATTTTCCAACTAGGTATTAAAAGTAATGGGTGTTTTTGATTCATTTGGCAGTAATTTTTCTGTACCTCTGCTCCAACTTGTGGAATTAAGAAGATAATGCTGTCTAGTCTTACTAGATTAGGTGATGATTGCAAAGAAAAATGCATTAATATTTGTACGTTGCTTAGCTAATTTTTCAAGAATCCAGGAATAAATTAATATTTTTGTATTCAGCACAACATTTGTGAAGTAAATCAGACAGCAGGCCATATGTTGAATGGTTAAGATAAAAAGAGATATGTAACAACCAATCCCAAAGTAATTAACATATATATCACTTCCATGTGACAGAAAGAACCAAAGTAATGTTTGAGGTGATATTAAATTTAGTGTTATCTTACTTGCTGGTTAGGGAGCCAGCTAATCTTACGTGTGCAATATATACAATTTGACTACTATTATTATGAATTCTTTTTGCCACATCTGATTTGAAGACAAATTTTATCATGGTTTTTGGTTTTTGAAAGAAGAAATAATTCATAAGAATATGTTTCTGCACTGATATTTTGAACTTTAAAATTGTCCTTTTCCATGTAACCCGGGTTTTTTGCTTTAGAATGTGTTTGAACGGTGTTTGTCTTGCAGGCTTAACATTACTCACTTTGATACCCACTTACCTGTTCTCAAGTTACTTTTTCAGTTTGGATGTATTTTTTTTCATGTTGAACAAGATGAACCTGAAATTACATGGCTTAGAAACAACAACAGCTCCGCGTCATTGAATTAGTGTGCGTGGTTGCCTATTTATGTCCTGATATTACATGTATGTTAGAGCATTTTAAACATAAAAGAAAAAAATTAGGGAAAAAAGAGAATGAATTACTGTGATATGAAAACTTGGTTTTATTTTGTAGTCCTTTTGTTTCACACTGAGTAATAGCTTTCCTGCTGTGTGCTCATGTATTTTTCCTGTGTGTATCACATTATTGAATCACATAGAGAGCTTTACAGAGCTAATCGTTTGGTCCTTTGGAATAATATGTGTAAACTGCTTAGGAGGCAAGCTGAGCTTTTCTAAGGGAACAATTCTTAATGTGATTTGTAGTGTTAATTTCTTTTCTTTTTTTTTTTTTTTTTTTTTGAGATTTGAAGTATATTTGAAGTAGAAGTTACCAATGTCTTCATATTTTTAATGAACTTGAATTGGCGTGAAATAAAATTAAACTGTGTTAAATGGTCTTCTCTTTATAATTTCAGTGGCCGAACTGGAAAAATTCGAGTGCAGTCCCTGAAAATTGGCTTGATGTCTCTTTCTAAGGGCCTTCTGGAAGAGAAGTACAGATGTAAGGAAGAATTTGTTTTACAAAATACTTTGTATAATTAAATCATGTACAATGAAAAAACATATTGTAGCAAAATTTGAAGTGTTTTTCATGCCTGTACAAGGCAGTTTTCTTGTGTGTAAGTAAAATAGTATTGTTTTCATTATCATCAGTGACAATGGAGAAAGTAGTATTTATATCTTGACTGGAAAGTATTGATGTCAATTCTGCTCATCATAAGTCACAGTACTGCAGAAAAGGAGAATATAGCTGTGTGAAAGCTAATGAAATGTTATATTTGACCGAATCTGTTCTCTCTCTTGTGTGTTTATATGTTTAGTTTAGGAAAAAAATCAAGCAAGTCAATGCTGATTGCATCAGATTGCTATGGCTGATAAAGCAAGGAAATACATCAAAATCCAGCAGTTGTATTTAATAGTCTATGAGAAAGATTATCTGAACTCTGAAAATTGTTTTCCACTATATGTGCTTTTTGCCAGAAATGCACAATGAAAGTTTAAATTATGCTGCTTTAAGTAATCTCACAAGCTTCAGAAATACTAAGTAATATAAAAATACTTCACAAAAATAATTTCAGGAGCAGAAGAGAATTGAGTAACTTTGTGGCAAACTCCCCTGACAAATATAGAAAAAAGATGAAGCATTATATTGGAGCATCCTAGGTGATGGATATTTACATATCATGCACATTCATCTTAAAATTGCTGTTCTTTGCGGTACTTCCTTGACTCATTTTGGAAACACATGAAAAATTTATAGAGACTGAATTTGCTCCATGTACCTTTGGAGCTCTGCAAAAATTTCTGCATTCCTTAAGAGCACTTGTAGGCAATCTTATAATCTTTGTTATTAATGTTGAGCAAAAGTACGTGTCTAATGCATTGGGACATATTTTGACATTTGAATGGCATATTGAGGCTTTGGGTTTTTTAGTTTCCTTATGTCATTTGACATATATGTGAATTATTCCATAACTGGAGAAGGTTGATGGACATACCTTTGTTCAGTAGTGACAATTTAGGGAGTAATCTACCATTTAGTGTGAAAGAAAAAGCCTTCCTAAAGTACAGGAGTCAGGTTGTGGATAACAAACTGATAACCTTTTCAAAAGATGGTTTTAAAAAACTCCAAAACCTGAGAATAAACTCACATTAAATTGCTATTGGTAATACATTAGTATGTTTACAGTTACCGAATGCAGGCACTGAAGTAGAACAAAGAAATTACTAGGTGTGATTAATTTTTCTGTTATTGCTTTGTGTTTAGTAGTAAAATAAACGTGGCAGCTGATTGTGGCTACAGATTTTACATCGTCTGTGCTAAAAGCATGGAATTTTTTTTCTGAATAATGCTGTGAAAAGTCCTAAAAAATTTAGTACAGAATAAGTCTCAGAAGACTTTTGTACCAAATGATCATAACTTCAACCTGAAATACATCTGAAATTAAAGTAGTTGCTTGGGTTCTTAAACAGAGAATATTAGTCCAATAATGCATCAGGGTTTTTTTTGTAACTCCTGTGATCAGGAGCTTTGATTATTTTTCAGCTTTATTGTCCTTATGAATCTTGAAATTGTCACCAGAAAACTTCTTAAATCTGAAAGAAATTTTGCTAAAGAGGGAAGGAAGTAACAGTGTTAGGATTGGTTCTTGACTTGCAGTGGCTTTGCAGTCAGTGTTTTGGGGTCCTCTGGCACCAGCTTTGTGCCAAAACTTAATCTTTAGTGTGAGCTCCTTTGCTTCTTTTGATTTTTGTCACACCCTTCTAATCATCTCTTTTTGAGAGAAATCTTGTTTTACCTACTGAGCTTTCAGATACTTAAGTGAAAACTGTGATGGAAATCCTAAGTATTTTCAAGAAAGTCAGTGACTTGGAAGAAAGAGCAGGACCTCCAAACATGGGTGCCGTCTGATTTTTCTCTTTCTCAGACCAACTCCTGACACTTGCTTCTCCTTTTGGCTATGTTTCTTCTAATCATTTAGGAAGCATTGGAGTTCCAGGCTCCTCTGAGTGACAGTCATCATATGGTTGTAGTTGGAGCCCTTAGCAGAGCACAGATTGTGCCTTGAATGTTGTAGCGTTAGAGAAGCTTAGAGTACTTGGTAGTAAAATAGGCAACTTCGTTGTTTTGAAAAAACTTTTAAATGAACTCTTCACTCTATTGTAAAACTGTTGAGCAGAATGTCTGCTCAAGTGTTCAGACTTCCTAGAGGCCAGACTTTTGAGGCATAATTTCAGGACTGTTGAGACGTTTGATTTTGTCACGGTTTAATCCCAGCCAGCAACCAAGCCCCACGCAGCCACTCACTCACTCCTCCACCAGCAGGATCAGGGAGAGAACTGGAAGGGTAAAAGCTGGAAAATTCATGGGTTGAGTAAAGACAGTTTAATAGGGAAAGCAAAAGCTGTGCACACAAGCAAAGCAAGGCAAGGAATTCATTCACTGTTTCTCATGGGTGGGCAGGTGTTCAACCATTTTGGGGAGGGCAGGGCCCCATCACGTGTACCTGTTACTTCAGAAGACAAAGACCATCACTCCAAATGTTCCTTCGCTTCTTCCCTCCACTTCATAGACTGAGCATGATATCATATGGTCTGGAATATCCCTTTGGGTCACCTGTCCCAACTCTGTCTTCTTGCTACTTCCTTGCCAGTGTAGCAGTACAAAAAGCAAAAAAGGCCTTGGCTCCGTGTAAGCTGTGCTCGGCAATAACAAAAACATCTCTATATTATCAACCCTTTGTTCAGCACAAATCCAAAACACAGGCCCATACTAGACGCTGTGAAGAAAGTTAACTCTACCCCAGATGAAACCAGTAGAGGTTAATTAAATAATATAATAAACTGGCAGGGGACAATAACTTCAGTTTACCAGTACGATTGACTTTCATCCTTCTCTTTTACTTTTTTTCAAAAATCAAACTTTTGTTCTTTTTTCTTGCTCTAATGTAATTCTTTTTTTCTTTTTTTCTTTTTTTTTTTTGTTTTGTTTTTTTTTTGTTTTAACAGCCACCCTCAGTTACATTTATTTTCATCAAAAATAAGAACTTTGTATGTTCATTTCCAATGCAGGTAGAATCTTTTCACTGGACGCATTTTAAAAAAAAATGATTTACCAGGGAAATTTCTGAGATTTTTTTTTTTTTAATTTAATTAAGCTACTTTTTTAGGATTCTAGACTTCAGGGTTGACATGAGAATGGATCTTTAATTAAAAGTCCCAATTACTAAAACTGCAATTAAAGAATGCCTATTCTTGGAAATTTAGGACATGCTTAATTTTAAGCACATGCCTGGGTGTTCCTGAGAATAAAAATGGACCTGCAAAAGTAGTTCAGTTGTTGTAAGCTGTTTCACATCTAATTTTGTAGGGCAAGTAGTCTAGGGCTTCTTCTCTGTTGTTGAGGCCAGTGCCTTGGTCTGGCTGTATCCCTGTTATGCTCTTCTTTCCCTTCTGACCAGAAGGGTCACTTGTGAGCTACATCAGAATGCATTTGTGTGCATTTCACTCTTACTTAGACTCATTTTTAATATCAAAAGTCCAAACTGGCAGCAGAAACAGAAAAAAAACTGTAGTGTGTGGGTTTGTAGATTTTGGGTCATATGAGCCAAATCAAATTAATAATTCATTAAATTATTAATGAACAAAAAACTGTATGACTTGAGATGAAAAAGAAGGGCTGCTTGAGAAATTTCATCTGCAAAGCATTTTGATTTTCAAATGATGTACAACATCCTTGGAATGTGGTGGGAATTTTTAACTGCTGTGTTTATCTTGGTAATTTTCAAACCATTTGGAACTTGGTAGTTAAAAAAAAAGAAATTAGAATGTACATTTTGTTTGTGACAATTCAACATAACATATATGTTGTGGACATCTTTCTACTATCCTGTTATCATTTTGGTAGGAATTAATAAACTTTACAACATTTTCAAGTATCCCTCTCTATATCAATCATTTAGTACATTTTTCCAAGCTGTCTTTCTAAGTTGCAGTTTGAGTCCCACTGCTGTCATTCTCAAAACAGTAAAGGCTAAATTTATTTAAGATTAGCTGATCTTCTTTTTTCCTAGTTTGTTTTTTTTTTCATATGACTCAAGTCTGAATAATCATTTCTCTGCTCTCTCAATCATTCTTCCTGTCTTTGATAGAGTCCCTCATATAGTTTAACCTTAATATCAATGTATTTTATGTTGAAACTCATTTAATGTTTATGTGCATGTTAGCAAACTCCATTTACAAGAGTTTATGGCTTTTGACATTGCTGGTGGGTGATGTATGGGGTCCCCTTTCCCACTGATGCAGGTATGTTGTCCAGGTGGTCCCTGTCAGAGCTGAAACAGGCTCTTCTCCAATACATTTGCCACTTGAGTTGCTCTTGCTATACCCCCTTCTCCAGGCATGGGTTATTTGAAGTAGTCAGGTAGGCCAGATAGCAAGAGCATTCTCACTTTCTATAACTTTAGTTTAGGAGCTTCTCCTCCTGTGTGCCACACTGAAGGCAATGAGGGCATTGGAAAAAGAGGATACCATCCATACCCTTGCATTTGATTACGGCACTGCTGGTGTTAAGAAACAAATAAAACTCAAGTGGAGTGTTTTGGAGGAGTTTGAGTTCTTCAAAGGTATTTGCTGGTTTCCTCCTAGCTATTCACTCTGCCTATTACCTCTCATGTCCCACAGTTTTTCCTCTATTTACCAGCTCCATAATCAACTGAAGTTTTAGGGCTTAGGAAATTACTTCATGTGCCTCCCAGCTCCAGCAGTTAATGACTTGTTCTTCTTGTAGTGCCTGTTTCCATGTAGACAGCTGCAAACAGAATAAGACAGACTTTTCCTTTGTTCCTTTTATTTTTTTTTTATGCTATCAGTTTTTTTAAGCAGACTCTTAGAAATTGAAAAACTATGCCAACCAAAGCTGAAGAAGCTAGCCAGGATCAGGGATTGCCAATACGAGCCTGCAGCTGGGCAGTACTAATTCTGTCACCACTGTTGTCTGTGGTTGTTTTTTTATTCAGCTCTGAGTTGTGAAGATGCTATAGCTGCTGTTTGACTAGGCAAGAAAGGGGTGAGAAAAATATGACAAACTTTAAAAATTATTTCAGTCATCTGCATTTTTATTTTGTGAAGATCCTTTCTTGTGCTTCCACCTCCTTTGAGAAGAAATAACATATGACTACACTATATGAAGCACGCTGACAAAACTTGACAGTTGCTCTAAGTGAAGGACAAAACAATTTACGCAGTGTAATAAGAGTTACTCTTGAGTGTTTCTGAAAAAAGCTTGTCTTTTTCTCAATCAGAAGTGCAGTCAGACTGAATTTTCAAACTTCGTTTATTTCTAATCTATTAATGGTTGTTCTAGTGGGAATGAAAAAGTACCTGAAAAAGTAGGGGAATAGTATAAATGGATTTTTTTTTCTTTTAAGATTACTTGAAGTTTTAATTCAAGCCAGCCACTGAGTGCCAAAGGAGAATGTAAAAGCCAACTGGAATAAACAGAAGAATTTAATTCCATTTCTTCTGTAATTTGTACCACTCACAGAATTTAAAAATATTTCTTAGATAAACTCAGAATATAAGATATTTTCAGGAAAGATGAACCTTGTGAATAAATGTTAATGTACAGAGCAAAATTATTGGCAGAAACATATTAAAAATTTTAGCTAAGCACTTCAACAATTAAAATTGTCCAATCTAAGAAATATGTTAAGAAAACACTTGAGAAATAATATCTGTACTGCAGACAGGCCTGCCTGTTAAATTCAGTCTTTAACTGTGACTGTAGCTACAAGCAGTATCTTCCTTCCCAGTGCCTGTAACTGGAACAATTTTCTCGATCCCTTTCAGCATCCATTTTTTCTGCCGTTACCATCATCCCAGTTCATCAATTTATACTACAGGGCTTGACACCTACCTTAGGAAAATGAAATCAGTAAAGGGAAAGGACATGGAAGCAGACATGGTTATCCAGGAAGAAAATGTGATTATTGTTAAGCTTGAGTTGTCTTACTGCCTGCTGCTCTTGCTTTAAGCTATTTCGCATGACCAGTTGTGACTTTTGGTAACTTCTAGTCTCTCTTCAAAGCAAATGTGCTCTTGTCCCCAGCCAACTGAAGGATGACATAAATTTTAGCATAAGATATGGATTTCTGAAATATTATTTCATGCTTCATAGAAATGTAAAATAGTTTGGTTTGGAAGGGACCTTTAAAGGTCATCTAGACCAACCCCCTTGCAATTAGCAGGGTCGTCTTCAACTAGATCAGGTTACTCAGAGCCCTGTCCAACCTGTCTGTGAATGTTCCCAGGGACAGAACATCTACCATCTCTCTTGGCAACCTGTTCCAGTGTTTCACCACCCTCATTGTAAAAAATTTCTTCCTTATAACTAGTTTAAATCATTTAGTTAAAAACCATTACCCCTTGTCCTGTTGCAACAGGCCCTGCTAACAGGTTTGTCTCCAGCTTTCTTTTAAGCCCCCTTTGAGTACTGAAAAGCTGCAATAAGGCCTCTCTGAAGTCTTCTTCGGTCTGAACAACTCTCAGCCTTTCTTCAGAGGGGTGGAATATCTCTCCTATGATCAGTTTTGTGGCCCTCCTCTGGACCTGCTCTAGCAGCTTCATGTCTTCCCTGTGCTGAGGACCCTAGAGCTGGAGTCAGCCCTCCAGACAGGGTCTCACCAGAGCAGAGCGTGCAAAATCACCTCCCTCAGCCTATTGGCTGTGCTTCTTCTGATGCAACCCAGGACATGCTTGACTTTTTGGGCTGCAAGCATACCTTGTCGGCAGATGTCCAGCTTTTCATCCGCCAGCACCCCCAAGTTCTTCTTAGCAGAGCTGCTGTCAGTCCCTTCATCCCCCAGCCTGTACTGATCCTGGGGGTTGCCCAGACCAAGGTACAGCACCTTGCACTCGGCCTTGTACTTCATGAGATACCCTTGGGCCCACTTCTCAAGCTTGTCCAGGTCTCTCTGGATGATATCCTGTCCTTTTGGATGCACCTGTGTCCTTCAACTGCACCACTCAGCTTGGTGTCATCTCCAGACTTGCTGAGGGTACACTCGATCCCTTTGTCTGTGTCATTGATGAAAATATTAAATAACACTAGTCCTCATACAGACTCCTGAGGGACACCACATGTCAGTGATGCCTATCAGGACTCTGAACAGTTGACCACTAATCTCTGGATGTGACCATCCAACCAATTCCTTATCCACTCACCAAATCCATCTCTCTCCAGTTGAGAGAGAAGGATGTTGTGGGCAACCATGTCAAAGGCCTTACAGAAGTCCAGAGAGATGATATCTGTAGCCCTCCCCTTGTCCACTAATGTAGTTACTCTATCATAGAAGGCCAGGCAGGACTTTTTACTGGTGAAGCTGTGCTGGCTGCCTGAAATCACCTTCCTGTCCACCATGTGCCATAAGAAGCTGTATAATTTCATTCTTTTGGCCCTATTTCTCTCATTTGTATGGTTACAAATCAAGAAAACATACTCCAAGTTACCAAGATTAGATTAGGGTAAGTGCCTGTAAATGGGACTGTGACCATGTCACCATAACTATAATAAAAACATTAAAAGCTCGAGCTGCAGTGTTACTGAATGAAAGGGGGTGTATGTGAAAATGAAATGATACGGTACCTTTTGTTGGTGTTGCAGACCTCTTCAAGGAGGTGGCTGGCCCTACGGAAATGTGTGATCAGAGGCAGCTGGGCCTTCTGCTTCACGATGCTATCCAGATCCCACGACAGCTTGGTGAAGTGGCAGCCTTTGGTGGGAGCAACATTGAACCCAGTGTGCGCAGCTGCTTCCAACAGGTACGACAGAGACCTTCATGTGAAAGAAAAACCTCTGTGAAGTCTAAAGATTCACTTGTATATGATGTAAAAAGATGAGAGGGATTTGAAAACATCCACTGAGTTTTGAACAGAAATGAATATGCCCCTGCAACTAAGTGTGGGAAGTTATTGTGAAAATGCAGCTGTAATGGTCTATGGTTTAGGACAGGATGAAACAAATTTTATTTTGCCAAAAGAATGTATAGATCTTTGTGATTTTGACAGTGTTTGCAGCTCTAAAAGCTGTTAAAAAGTTTTGTAGCAGCCAATTATCCTGCTTTGCATTGTTCAAAGCAACCCGATACTGTGAGAACGTGCTTTTCCCTGCTGAAACAAGACATGATCCCTGCTGGAACAAAAGAATGATGCTGGTAGTAATTTTTGACCTTATGAACCAGGAAATTATTTAGCATTATTTTACTGCCAAAAGAGCTTGCACTTGCATGAAACTTCAAACATAGTCATTTATATATTGTGAGCCTTTATGTAGCAGATCAGAACATGGAATAAAGCTCTTGCAGCTTGCTGTTCGGCCCTACACTACATGCCAGGGGTTAATGAGGCTGCAAGGATCATCTGTTTGTTTAAAGAAGATGAGAATTAAAAACAGGATGTTGTAATGAAACACAACTAACTGACTTTGTCAAGAATGCCTCAGCTCCAACTGTTTGCTTGTGATAGCTATACTGCTTTTGTGTGTTATTTCTGTGAAAGTGGCTGATTTGAGCATCATCAGAAATTGTATATGGATTAAAAATTCCCTATGGTGTGTAAAATTACTGACTTGAATATTTCTGACTCTGTTGAATCTAACATTAAAGATTTTAGGGACCCTTTAGAGTATTTTTCTTTCACCATTGTTTCATAGACATTTCTGCATTTTTGTCCAGTGCTTTGAAAAATGCAGTTGCGCTAACTTTTTTCAGAACTGTTGGTTTTTGGAGTCAGGTGATTAGAATCGGAAGTGTGTTTGTCCAGGTTAAGAATAATTTGGTAGATACTTATGGAAGTTGATTTGACCCATTAACCATGTAAAACTTACCCTTATGTTTTACCACTGCTACTTCAGACAATAAGGGATGATGCTCGACATGTCTATCACTGGCCTTGAGTGGTTCAAGTCATACTGAAATATTCAGTTGTTCATTTGTTGGTGGCAGACTTTCTGTGTCACAGAGGAATGATCTTGAAGTCTCTCAAGGGTCTGCCCCATATCCTACGCTATTCAATTATGGGTGAGGGGTACTATCAAGGTAGCATTTACATACTTGATGTGTTATTACAGTTATATTGATAATGAGGTTATACCCCTCATCTCACAGGAATAGCTCAAGTTCAGTCTTTGGTCATTAGAAAAGCATAGAGAAAATTTGAAGTTGCATGGCAATTCTCAGCCAAGGGAAAACAAGTATTTTGTTGGTGAGGAAAGAATGTGTTGGGTTTTTTTCATGCTTCTCCATTTTACTGGCAAAAATCAACTTGGACTATAAATAGGTAAAGAAGCGTAGAGTTGCTTTTTGTCATGCGTTATCATTAAGAATAATTTTCATATTTAAGCTTTGTTTTGTGAATTCCAGTGAGCTCAGAAATATGACCTCTGTTCTTATTGCTGACAAAGTTGATGAATAGAATACCTTTACAGCTAGGCTTCTCTGGTTGTTTCAATTCAAAGAAAATGTAGAAACATGTTTCCTTCTTAAAACAATCACGTTAATACTTTAGCTCTACTGTATTCTTGCAGTGATTGCCTATAAAATGGCAGATTTCTTTCTCATTAGTTATGTGCCTTTTCATTTGTGTGTCTGTCTGCTTAATGTGCTAACTAGAAAGAATACTGTGAGCTCTGAGCACAATAAAAAATAACGTGAGTTTCATGGCAATCAGTAGACATATGCAAGCACTACTGACATTTAGCATTTTGTCATCAATATTAATACAATAGACAACCATGTCTCTAGCATGTCTGAGGTGCAAAAAGTGCTTCCCTTTCATGCTCATACTTACTTTTCAAGTCCTTTTAGTTCAAAGACAGCTTTACTATGAACTCTGTTACTCCTTTACTATGTCCTCCACCTTTGTTACCATCTGTCTATTCTATCACAGCTGTCTAGTTTCCTATAGTCTTACTGACTGATTTGTTTTGTTTATTTGCATGTTGATCAAGGTTATTTCTTTTGTCTTGTAAATGGTTTTGGATTAACCTGCCATGAAAAGGATTCACACAGGTTGCTGTTTGGGTTTTTTCCACACAATTCTAAGGAAAATTTGCTTGTTGGGTGTGTGTTGTTGTGTTGTTTTATTTTATTTATTTATTCTTTTTTAATTTGGATGTGGGTTCTTTCTCTCCACAGAATCATAATAAGCCAGAAATAACTGTAAAGCAATTTATAGATTGGATGCGCTTAGAACCACAGTCTATGGTGTGGCTACCAGTTCTACACCGCGTGGCAGCTGCAGAAACAGCAAAACATCAGGCCAAGTGCAACATCTGTAAAGAGTGTCCAATTGTCGGATTTAGGTAAGAGGAGGGCAGTTAGGTGCAGTGTTTCCCTGAAAATATCCACACTTTTAACCTTTCCAACAAGTGCAGTTTTTTCTATCTGTTTTCCCCTGTTTTCCTGCTTTAAGATAGGATCTGTCACCTGGGGTGTGGCCTGAGCCAGTGCAGTTCTGGCTCCTACAGTACCACTGTTAGACAACCAGTGACTGACAGAGGTCCAGGGCAGGCTGTCATCAGGTTTTTTTGCATTGTTGGATCCAGTAGATAACACATTAAATATGAATGCACTCCATGTTTTTTTTAAGCACAAGATCGAAAGGAGGTAATCAGTAAGAAAAAATGTGGACTGTCTGTCTGTCTGCCCTCCTGCATAATACTTGGGAAACTAACTTATGCCAGGCAATATTAAACACCCTTTAACATCAGTCTTTCCTTGCTTAAAACAAACACTGATATGCTGCTGTGATGCAACTTGCACAGTTCCTATCTCAAGCATTGAACTTAATCTGACTTTCATCTGTTCAAAGAAAGATGTGAATTCTAAAAGAAAAAAATTACCTGGGGAATATTCTTCATGTTATTCTGCTAAACTGTAGTTGGTACCCTTAGTGAGTACTGTTACAACTAGCATGCATTTGTGAATTGATTATTCCATGTACAAAATTATGCAAAAAAAATCCCCCAGAAAATCCCAGCAGGGGCTACATCTAGAGCTAAGAATAACTGGCCTTTTCCTCTACTGTGGTCATGGAGTCTAGTGTATTATTTAGGAAAAAATATAAAATGGTCTTTCTTGTAAGTGCTTCTAAGATTTTTCTTTGGATATCTTGGCAGATGAGTAAGTTTTGTACCCCATGCTTTCTACACTCCATCTTTCTGTTGTTTTAAAGGCTAATAATACGAATCCTGAGGTCAGATTCATCTCACCTAATTTTAGGCATGCTGGTTTTAGTCAGTGTTACAAGACTGAGCTAGCAACCCTCTTTTTTGTCATTATAAATATAGACATATATTTGCAAAAGTAATAAATCTGATCAAACGTTGTTGCCTGAGGAGATGTGAGGAGATGAAATTTTTTGAAGTGTTCTTATTTTTCTTTATTATTGCCTGAGGGAACAGAGAGTGACAAAGCTCCAGCCCAGATATGTTTTAGTTGTCTAAGTTGGGGATGATGAATCTTGTCTGTACTATGTGTAGAAGGAGGGTAGAGAGATAGATAAGAAGAGAAAGGAAGACAAAAGAATGGGTCATTCTAAATAATTTCTACAATGAAGTTAGAGATCTGCAACAACAAAAGCTTCTAGCATCTTAGCAGAAGGTAAATGTGGCCATTTAATGCACAGGCTCTGAGCAAAGATTATAAACAGTTGCATCAGCATCCTTTAAAGTGAACCTTTACATTTATAGACACATATTCCCTTGCAAAACAAAACATAAAACTCAGCAGGGAAAAAATGTGGATGGGTACTGAAAACTGCTCTCAGGAAGCAATTTAATTTAAACTTTAACTATTCAGTAGCTATTCAATTTGGTTAAGTTTGCTCATTTTCGTTTCATACTAATGATATAATCTCATGCAGTCAGAACAACCATACTATAAAAACAGTGGAGGAATCTGAAATTGAATTGTTGCTTTAGTCTGCTTTAGTCTAAATAAATCAACCATGTTCCTGGTGAGCACATTTAATACAAGGAATAATGTATAAGTTTCTTACTTTGTTTATACATAGTCTCTTAAAAAGAAACAATACCAAAAGTAAATATATCATTGTAATTCTTTTAACTGAATTTTATATTGTTTTTATAATTCATGAATTCTCAAGAATTTCATTTTCTGAAATGTGTTTGGAATTTCTGAGCATCAGAATGAGTTACAAACATTTAAGCTAACTATTCAGGGTAAAACCATGTAAACCCAATCTGGCTTATAAAAGTTTTTTGAGATACCATCTGAATACTAAATAGAGGAAAAGAAAACTAAAGCCAGTATTGTTTTAAAGTTAGTAAAAACTTGAACATTATAAATTCTTCACAGCCCATCTATGAAGTTGATGCCTGTAAGAAAAGTGACTTGGGCAACAGATGACTGACAATGGATATAGAGACAGGAACTTCTTTTAAGTACTCAGTGAGGTGTGCAATGTAGGGAAGTTGTGTGTAGTGGGTTAAGAGGGCTGCAGGTTTCCTGTGTTCCAGTGCAGCTGCTGCAGTGGCCCCTGGGTCTGCAGCTGTGATGAGTGTTGGCTGTGCCACATCCTGGTCACGCACACCCGCACACTTCAAGGTTCTTTCTAAGCTAATCCCAACAAACTCACTGTGTTGCTGCTGCTGCTGAAAACCAGGTGACACCATTTCAGAGAGTAATTTGGTTTGTGAGGCTTAATTAGAAGTAGACTTAAGAATCTCTAATCACTTTGTTTAATGTCCCCATAGGTATCGGAGCTTAAAACATTTCAACTATGATGTCTGTCAGAGCTGTTTCTTTTCTGGCCGTACAGCAAAGGGGCATAAATTGCATTACCCAATGGTGGAGTATTGTATACCTGTGAGTACTAGTTTACTGTTTCTAAGAGGTAACAATTATTATTTGCATTATTTGAGGTCTAAATTTTTTATGTAGTCTTTTGTCACCTCACTTTTATTCTTTTATATTCATTTTCATATGTTTAGTAGGGTGTGTCTTCCTACATTTCTCTTTGGAAGGCATCAGGGACTTTCCTAGTGTTGCTGATTTTATGTGGACAGTGTTTGGATTCTACAGAAATGGGTAGACATATCCAACTGTGAGAGAACTTGAACTTAACTTTTGCTTTGTAAGAAGAAAGATTATTACAATATTAAATGTAATTGTAGTACTTGTATACTTGCATATGCACACACACTATAAGAGTGAGAACATGTCAGAGAAAAACGACTCACTTTACTGTTGCTATACCATAGTAAAGAATAATTTCTTTTCATTGATTCTGTAGCCTAATCTTAGGATTTGATTGATAAATTGGCATGTCAGGCTATACTCTGAAGAATATTTTTAAAATATGTTTGTTGTTTATTCAATAATTTTTAATATTTGTTTTATTTAGTCACTTTTTTCTCTTCGTGCCTCTTCTTTTCAGAAGTCATTTTCTGGTTTTGTTTTATACTGCTTTTGTGGTATGGTATATGACCTTTTTTTATCCATATTCTAATCCTCAGGATCTGAAGGTCTGTGCATAGGCATCATTAAAAATATGGTGATGCTGATTTTTTATTTGCCTCCTTAGCCAACATAATCTAAAAATTTAAACATGTTTGGGATGTGTTTTTCCTGGATTAATTTTTCATTTTCTCCTTACAAATTTCTCTCTGACCTCATCTTTAGCAGAACAGAAATGTTCTTTGTTACTGCCTAAAATATACTGAAAATTCAGAAATTAAAGTATGAGGGATGTTGTAATAGATAATGCTGCTGGTCCACAGGATAAAATGGCCTTTCTGTTGAATCAGCAAACACAGATTATATCTGGTATTGGGTATGGTACTATTCCTAGAACAGGATGGTGTATTTCTGATGAATTCCAGGGTTTTTCTAAAGCAGCAGATTTGATATCTTAAGAGAAAATTTCAGTTCTTGTTAAACATGTTCACATTACATAACTGTGAGCCATCTCCTTTAAAACTGAAGTGTGATGAACAGAAACAAATTCTGGAAATATCTGGAATCCTCTCTTGTCCCTGGGACTAGGGATGGCTTGTATTATAGGGAAGATTTCTCTTACTGCTGCAAAAAAAATATAGTTTTAAAGCATTATTAAGTGTAAAATAAAGTAACATAAGGCAAAAGTCCCTTCTTTCCATGAAATGTGGGAGGAATGAGGTGAATCCACTACAGGATAACAGATCGTTAAGATGACTTTCTTGATTAGAGTGACTGAAGGAAGGCAAGTGTATAGGAGGTAAAGGAAGGAACTTGCAGCAGTTTTAAGTAGAGCAGAAAAAAAGAAGTGGCTTATAATTTAGGTGACGCGTAAAATTAGAGGTCCAGCACTGACCCCTATTAATTTGGAATCTGAATATAAGAGTTGGAATTTTACTTGGGTCCTGCTATAAGTACACTCTGCTGGCTCCATTTCTGTAAAAATAAGTGACCCATTATATGAACAGACTTACATGCCTGTTAAACTTCCATAATCAGTACCCACACGCAATCTGTTTTAACTAATCTCATCTGCACTAGGTCAGGAATAAAGAATTGATTTCACGAAAAGAATTCAGTATTATTTATCCTTGCTGTTTTTTGGTTGGTGTGCTAATTTGTTGCTGAACTTCTCTACATATTGAATTCTACATATTGAATTAATGTAATACAGTAGTCAAGAATTTCCAGTTAGTAGAATAGCTTATATGTTTCAAATGAATAATGCCTGAAAAATAGCATGGACCCAGGTCTGTGAAATAAAAGATAAAGTACCAAAGGGCAATGAATTGTTCGGTAGAATCCATTATATTACAATACAGATAGCCTGAACAGGAAGAGTGCATCTACTCTATCTTTTCAACTAAATTTAAAAGCTGTTGATGTTAAAATGTTACTTTTTTGGCCAGTGTTGAAAAGCAGAGTACAAAATGCACGAACTCTTTAATAAAACCTGCCTTCACTTTCTTACTGCTAATGCATATTAATACATTATTATCAAGAATAGTAGCAATAAATAGGTAAGAAAATGCTTCTGTTAATTAAGCTGACATTTAGAACTGGAGCTTAGTCGGAGGTGGAGGCGAGACCATTTAATTGTTTTCAAGTAAGCCGTTAAGTGTAGGATATGAAGGGATATCTCAGAAGCACAGTAACTTCTCATTAAATTTAAAATAATTTGGAGAATAGATTAAGGAATCTGTTTTTAAAATGAAAGAGGACAGTTCTCCATTCAATGAATTTTGTGATGTTTGCATTAGGTAAGAATTGCTTCACAGTTTCAGAATATGACCATTTACTTACTCCACATAGCTATATGTAAACTAATCTGTAATGCCATTTCAACATTCATCCTCCCTTGCAATTTGGTTTTCTTGATGCTGAAAATGCAAAAAAATTAATAATAATGACTTATGTCTCTTTTTCTTCCATCCAAGATTTAGAGATGGGTTTAACAAGCAACTGAAAACATTACTCTCTCTTAAGTAGTAGAAATGCAAAGTTATTCTAGTTAGTTTTCCACTTTTTCACCTAGTCTTTCTCTGAAAAGATGTAGAAATAGGATTTTTAATGTAGAATATTATGCAGAGATGTGTAGGATGTAAGATTGTACTAGCATCTAATTCAGGAATGCTCTTATGTAACTATCTACATGGTTTATTTTTAGCTGTTTTGGAACAGAAATCCTCTCAATAGTGTCACTTGTGTTATATTAATGTGGCTTTCTGCACCAACGGATCTTTTGAATTTCAGATGGAAATACTTACTGCATCAGTTTTCTTTCTCCAAAAGAAAACTCTCTCTTTGTTTTCACTTTGCAAATCCTATATTCCACAGCAAGGAATATTAAAAAAAAAAAAAAGCTCTTCTGGAGTAATGTACAAATACCAAATCACAGTTCTGAAAATTTTCTCATTGCAAGTAGACTTATTTCCTTACCATAATGAAAGTAGAATCAATTTTTGTAGTTCTGTGCCACTCACCTGGCATAGCTTCTTATTTTAGGGAATTAATTTTTGGTAGTCTTTCTATACACAACAATGGCACCAAAGGTTAGCCCTTTCATTTTCCAGATGACCAGAATTTTATTTCCCTGGAAGAGCTCAGAATATTAATCAGAAATTATTGGTTGAATGGTACTTCACCCTAGAATGAATTTTTTTCCAGGCACAATAAAGCTTATCTGAAATAGTGCCTGTTAAGATGTCTCCTCTAGGTAAGTCATCTGAAAATTGAATTCCTAGTGACATTCAGAGAAGACAGATACGTTCCTGAACATCAAGCAGCCTTGGTGTTTTATAAGTGACAAACTGACATAAGTAAGTCAGTGGTTTCATCTTGATATGCTTAGCAGTGCACCAGGGATGACGCTTCACTGTTAACAAAATGGGATTGTTCTGTGGGGAAGATGAAAGAAAGCAGCTAGAATGGTTGAATCTGACTATTTCATATGCATAACATTGCTTTCAGCTGTGGGGGTCAGAGATAACTCTTTGCCTTGAGAAGAATTGCTAATTTGTCAGGGTAGTCTTTGATATAGAATCATAGAATCAGATGGGTTGGAAAGGACCTCTGAGATCTTGAAGTTCAACCCTTGATCCACTACCAGCACAGTTACTAGACTGTTGCACTAAGTGCCACATCCAGTCTCTTCTTAAATACCTCAAGGGACAGAGAACCCACCACCTCCATGAACAACCCATTCCAGTGCCTGATTACCCTCCCTGTAAAAAATTCCTTCCTAACATCCAACCTAAACCTCCCCTGGCAGAGCTTGAGACCATGCCCTCTTGTCTTACTGAGAGCTGCCTGGGAAAAGAGATCAACCCCCACCTGGCTACAACCTCCTTTTAGGTAGTTGTAGAGTGATGAGGTCTCCCTTGAGCCTTCTCTTTTCCAGGCTAACTTCCTTGTGAGGGGAAGAGGAGGGGAAGACGCTGATCTCTTCTCTGTGATGACCAGTGACAGAACCTCAGGGAATGACCTGATGTTGTGTCAAGGGAGGTTTAGGCTGGATATTAGAAAAAGATTCTTCACCCAGAGGGTGGTTGGGCACTGAACAGGCTCCCCAGGGAAGTGGCCACAGCACCAAGTATGACAGAGTTCAAGAAGCATTTGGGCAATGCTCTCAGGCACATGGTGTGATTCTTGGGGTGTCCTGTATAGGGCCAGGAGATGGACTTGAAGATCCTTTCAATACAGCATATTGTTTGATTCTGTGATACAGTTAAACATGTCTGTAAGTTATTGGTGAACAGCTTTCTGAATTTTGATTTAAAAAAAAAAAATTATCAGAGGAATGAAGTATCTGTGTCTTAATCTCACATCCCACATTGGGAAGTTTCCCAGCCTTCCACTGCTGTCTAACTGACAGCTGCTTCAAGATACAACATCAGATTCATATGTCTACTAGGAATGCTATCAAAGAATAAAGTAAAATACTTTTTAACAATATAGATGTTATTTTATACTACAAATTTGCATCTCTGAGCATGTCGTATTACACAAAACATATTTTTCTTGGAACTTGCTTGAGTACTGAAGGTTTCTTACCAGCTTCCTCATAACCCATGAATGTCTGCCTGGCCTTAGTGACAACATACATTAGGTTCACATCTCTTCTGGGAATCAGTTTCTATGTGTATATTAAAACAGCTAATTGGGTTTGTGTTAAATATAAGAAATGTAAGAGAAGGATGACTTAGGTGCAGACTAGTCCTTTTACTCTGCTAGGAGCAATGAAAGGAGTGAGAAATTGTTTGGGCCTCCATTATTAGTTTTTCTTTGAAGAAGAGAATAGTAATAAATAAAGGCAAATATATGTATGTATTTTAAGTATTCTATATTATTTATTCACATATGTTTCATAAATTTGTTACAATTTTTATATTATATATTATTTAATTTAGAGCTCTAACTGCTTTATTACATTCTTGGTATTACTTTTTCCCAATGAAGACTTGTTCTATTTCCAATACACTAGAAGTATACAGAAACTATTTTTTTAGCCTATGTATGAAAAACATGTTTCAGCATACTCATTTTTTTCCACTGCTTTCCATGAAATCCCAGTTTTTAAATTTGTGTTGGATTATAAATAATTTTATCTGGTTTTCATTTGTTGCTTATGATTCCCTTTATGCCTGGCTGGTATATTGTAGAGCGCTAATACCAGTTTGTCAGTTGTTATGGATTTTCTCCTTGAGACCTTCTGGTATAGGTGGTTTTTTTAGTTATGTATGTATGGCAGCCGTGGATCTTAGATGTTCCTTCTTCTCCTTCCTGAACCTTGTCTTGCTCTAAGAACTGAGATTTTAAATTGAGCTTGAAAGCATGGTCCTTTGGCTGAATTTTCAGTGAAGAAAAGGATTTTCTCTTTGCTTTTGAAGAAGTTCTGTAACAATGGTGGTATTTGTGCTATTGATTTGTGTAGAAATAGACAAGATGCCATGATGTAAGGAAGTATGCAAGGTACCTGTTTATTTTAATTTAGAAGGTAGATTTTACACAACAGTGCCTGGCTATTGATTTTTGAAAGGAAAATGTTATAGTACATCTCCCTTGATATGATTTTGGATTGGATTGTGTAATGTGGTCATATGCAAAAATAAGTAGAAGAAATATTTCAAAGAGTTGTATCTTAGTTGCGTGTAAATTAAAATAGTTCTTTCAAATCTGCTCATATTTCACTGGTTAATATTTACTGTCTTCAGTAAGTACATAGGCATATTAGTTTTCTTTCCAAGGAACTGGATCAGGCTGTCACACCAAATAAAGAATACACCAGAGGAAGAGCTTGGCAGCTCAGTAGACATTTATTTCTACAATGTGTAGGTACTAAAATTTTCATTCCTTGGCCTTGGGACAGAGTTCCATCTGTCTGAGTTACTGTTGTGTGAGAATAAGCAGCCCTTTGAGTCGCCACATGTTCCTTCTTTGGATGGTGCAGTGGTTGGAGTAGATGGTTTCCAAGAATGATTTTGCAAGCACTCCCAAAATCCACTTGTATTAAAACTGAGGGTTTCAAACATCTCTTAATCCCAAATTTACTCAGTTTGTTGTTACTTGTTAAAGCCACATATGAGAAATCTACCAACTTCAGTTTATCTACGATTTCTATTACTTATCTGATCTGCATTACAGAATTTGTAACTGCATATATTAAAACACATAGGGAAGTTTTTTTATGTTTTGACAACACAGAATAGAATCATGGAATAGCTTGCCTGGTCTGCTTCTAGGCCTCTTCATGCTGCATCAGGGAAAAAGATTACAAAACTGAAAAGTCTTTCTCTCTATTTTCCCTGTGTTTATCCATCGGCTTTGGCAACCTTTTATGTTAACAGGCTTCTCCCAAAGCAGAGGGTATAAAAATGCAATCTGTAGTTTGTTACAGAGGTTGGACTGGAAATCTGTAGAAGCTGTTGCAAATCTTCAGCTAACTCAGGAGGTGAATGGCCACTTTAATGCAGTTGCAAGAGGAAACGTTTAATAGTAACTGCTGTATGTCAGTTGTGGAAGAACTTGCTGCATCAGTCAGGATTAGTAAAAAAGATGCTGGGAGGGATGGAAGATGGTGATTATAACTTGTAAATTTAGACTTGAAGAATCTTGTGGCTAATTTTTTCCTGGTCTTATCTTGTGGTAGTAAGGAGACAATCAGCCTGGGAGTTTGTTACTTCAGGCACTATTTGTTCTTATCAGTCCTGCTTGTGCCTTTGAACAGCGGCTGTCCACTGACTATCACTTCATCTGTGGTTTGTTTTTTTTTTTTTCACTCTGGAATAATAGTAGTGGCAGAAAATGCTTATGAAAAGCTTGGCCATGGAGGATGGTTTAACACATACCACTCCCATATTGTGATAAAGTTTTCCATTGTAGGTCTAGAATGGAAGGCAGTGAGTATTTTGGGGAGCTATGTGAATGCAGAGGGCTGTATCTTACCAACTGATTCTGAAAAACTGATACGCCCTTTTTTTATTTTTTCTGAAAAATCAAATATTTGTGTTTTGTAGGAGTGGTTATAAATGTGTAACTTAAAACTTGAACCTTTTTAAATTTTTTTCTAATTTGTAAACTAATTGGTAAGTGCATTTTTTGCTGGGAATTTGAAGCTTTGCTGTTTTTTTTGAGAAGAAAATTTTTAGATGCATTATTGTTATTGTACTCTATTTCAGAATACTAAAAAGGCAATTTTAGCATCATTAACATTTTAAAATTCTTCCTTGTATTCTTTTATTAATCATTATTAATCATTAATATTGATATTAAATAAATGCTATTTAGCAATGTTGAATTTAATTTCTTTTTTAAAGACAACATCTGGGGAAGATGTACGAGACTTCACAAAGGTGCTGAAGAATAAGTTCCGATCAAAGAAGTATTTTGCGAAGCATCCCCGACTTGGCTACTTACCTGTGCAAACAGTATTGGAGGGTGACAACCTGGAGACGTAAGCTTGATTTATAGAGTCACTGGAGTCACTGACCTAAAAAGAACTCAAGAAATAATCAAAAACAGTTGCAGAGTGTTGTTATGTATTGCCTATTTTTTTAAAGTACCTTATTTTATATTGGATTTTGGTAAGCAGTTTACTTTAAAGCCATTGACTTTATAATGTCCATGGCAATGGACCAAGCAGGTAATGTTGGAGGGTGCCGAATGGCTCTTTTACAGAGAACACTTTTGAGGAGATTGGGCTTTTTGAACTGCACTGCTCATTTGGTTATGTCCATATTCCTGGAATTAGAAATCTCTGAGTTAATTAGGGTCCTACAGGCATCAGAAATACAGGTGGCCTAATCAGAGAAAGCACTCTCAGTGTCTCCACGGTATTATTTGTGGTGCTGACAGAAGTGCTTCGCTTTATTTACTTTCTTGGTAGTTGTCAGCAGAAGACGCTGTTACAAGAGCAAAATTAAAATGTGTTGTCAGGGTGCTAGAATTAGTTTCATGGATTGATTGCCCTTCACGTGCTGGAGCCTGTGGAAGTACTGCACTGTCTGAACGTGGCACACTTAGCTAACAGCAGCTCATGTAAGGCTTTAGCATAGGTGCTCTGCTTTCATACAGCAGTGCCATTGCCCATGCCCATGCTCTGTTTTCATGGCTGGAGGGCTGTGCATTTTATTTACAATAACCAAACAAAACCTCTTCGTTAGCAGTTTAAGAAACAGGAGGAAGTAATCTGAAAACTGGTAGTATTGATGGCCTGGCTTCTAAGGAAACAATACACCTTCAAGTGTTAAAATGTTACCCACTGGGGCAATCTTAAGCTGCCACCAATACAGGAAAACAAAGCTACTTCGGTGTGATGAAAGTTTGCCAATGCTGACAGAGATTGGAATGTCAAAACTGTAATCACAGGTCAGGGTAAAACTCTTTTGGTCCAGTCGTGTGGGAAATATACAGATAAATTGCCAGCACCGTGCTGAGAAAACTGTTGGTATTGGTTCTCTGCCCTGCAGGTGGCAAAACTCAGTAATACATTGTTTTTAATAAAAATATTACAATAAAAAATCCTATATAGTTACTCAAGTGTGAGAATTTATTATAATATGTATTTATCTCTGATTATTTTTATGCATAAGGAAAATAAGCATTGATAACTGTGACTTATAGAGTGGGTTTTTTATTGGCAGTATTTTTTCCACCACATTTTTTCTAGTCATATTTAGTTAGTTTAAGATGAAAGATCCAGCACTTGAGCAGAATTTAAATGAGATGATTATAGTTTATGAACTGCAGTTCAATCAATACCTCTGATTTGGATTTTTCTTAAATTGATTTCTATTTAACAAAACAAAGTATGTAAGTCAGTCTTCTGTCCCTCTGTGATACATGGCAGTATCTGTTGCTGTTTCTTTTCTTTATTAATTGTTGCTGATGGAAATAATCTGGGTGGGTTGCTGGTCAAAATATTTTGTGTTTCTCCAGCTTTCTCTTGCTTAAATGAAACTACAGTTGTTTCATAGTTTCATTCTTTTTCTCTCTCTTTTTTTCTTTTTTTTTTTTTTTGTGTCTTCCTTACAGTCCTATCACTCTCATCAGTATGTGGCCAGAGCAATATGAGTGAGTACGCAGAACCCCTTTGTCTGGAAAGCCTAATATGCTGATTGTTTTCTTTTAGCTCAGTTGCAACTAATCTGATGTGCATGAACTATAGGGCATGACTAACCCAAAGCAATAACGCTGTTGGGAATATTGTGAATTTATTTATTTGTCATCTGTCTAACTTAATTTAAAAATAATATTGTCTGTATTGTGAGTTGCTTTAGACATCACTAATTGTTTTATTATTATTTTTAAACTAGTCCTTCCCAGTCTCCACAGCTGTTTCATGATGACACACACTCCAGGATAGAGCAGTATGCTACTAGGTAAGGGAGGCACAGTTTCTCACAAGTACATTGTATTTTGTGATTGATTCCTGCAGTTTTTAATATGCACTACTGGTTGGATATAATGTATTAAAAAGATATAATTCTCTGTACCTAAAGTAAGTAAAATATTTTAAAATCATTAGCTTCTGATTGCAGTCATATTAGATGTAACATAAATGTGTTAAATCTATCATCTCTCATACAGAATTGAAAATGTTGCAGAATTGTATTATTTCTTAGAATGTACCATTTTTGGTTTGTTTCTTCATTTTTAACCTTTGAAATAAACCAAACTTGGTGGATGTATAGTTTTCCCAGTAGAATTTTAGATCCAAGCTTTTGTTTTCTGCTGTGACAGGTTAACACTATCCACTGCTGTTGACTTTTAGCAGGGCATATAATAATTGCAGATGTTTATTATTCTTGCTTTTGTGGGATCACCCTAGTCCTTTTGTGATAAGGTAGCTATTATGCCAAGTCCATCTCAATGTTTCTGTGTTTTGTTGAACTCTCTTCTGTACATTCACAGCTGTAAGGTGAATCACAGAATCAATAAGGTTGGAAAAGACCTCTAAAATAGTCAAGTCCAACTGTTAACCCAGCACAACCATGTGCACCATTAAACCATGTCCCCAGTTGCCAAAGACACTTCCTGAGAGGATGACCTCTTTTTCATGGAAGAAATTTTTGTAATAGCTAATCTAAACTTCCCCTGGCACAACTTGAGGCCATTTCCTCTCATCCTGAATTAGGGATGTGATGATGGTGAAGCACTAACCAGAGGTACCCTCTCAAAAACAAGTACCATGGGAATTGACTAGGCTTTTCTTTTGGTATTTTTCTTGTTGTATCTGATCTGTACAACTAATAAACAATGTTAACTTTTTCAGCTTTTTGACTAAAAGTTCAGTTAACTGCATTCTTATTTATGAGCACCATAAGAAAGCTTCAGAGCAGTTTCTTAAATACCTACTATACACTACATATGATCTTTGCAGCAGGAGAAAAAGAAATAGGGCTGAAGGGCTACCCACAGTCAGCCTAGTTTTTTTATTCCCCCAACAGTGAATATTTTCATCTTGCACTGGTAGTATAGCACAATGACATGCAATGTCATTGTAGTGCTTTTCAGTTATTTGGAACATGTAATTCATATAGATCACCCAACGTTTCTTTGAATCTCTAACTTCAGCCATGCTTTAATCAGTTAAAATCCCTGGACCAAATAAATTACACTTTTCTGTGAGAATTTTTTGTCTCCTTATGTCCTTTTTTCAGCCCTTGGTGCCACAATACTATGACTTTTTGTGCCCTGATAAAGCTCATATTCTGGACTCGCATTAGGATCAAGGGAGACCCTAGGTCCAATACCTGTTCTATTTCTCCTGTACCTCAGCTTTTACAAGTTCTGCTTTGGATTAGAGTAGCTGAAGGTGGGCCATACACTAATCAAGGCTCTTTGAGGATACAAAGCTAAATGTGTACCTGCTAAGTGCAGACATGGGTTATCAAAATTACAAACTTAATACTGAATACTACATAAGTAATCTATCTAAAACTACTCAGAACTGTTTTTCTTCTCTTAAAAAAGAGAAGACATAATTCTGTGTCTTTCATGTAATTTTTATTTTGTCCTTTCTAGCTGGATCTGTTATGTGTGTTTTACATATAAACTAGTAAATCTTTTTAATTGTTCTGATCTTTTCAGTTAACCTTCTTTAAAGGAATAATATCAGGGCTTCCCTAATAAGACAGCGCCCATCAGAAATAGTGTATTAAGGCTTCACTGTCACTGATTGAAGAACATTCAATTCCCAATTTTCTGCTAACAAAGTCCCCTATCTGGGGATATACCTGGGGGTACCATCTCCCTGTTTTGTTGTGCTGCATCCCCTCTGAGTTGCTTCTAATTTCCTTCCTCAGCTTTCAGTTTGTATCGTGCCTTGAAGGCTCTGCAACTCGAGTCCCTTCCCTGTCTCCCTCTGCTCCCTGATTAGGGCCATCTGCTGGTTTCATAGCAAATCCTCATTAATGATGGAGATGGTAAACATGATGATAATGATAGAATCTGCATTTGTGAGTTGGGATATCTATTACTCACTAAGAGATTCAGGTCAGGCTCCCAGCTCTGAAAAATACTGGGGGTTGGACTACTTCCCTATCTGACAAAAGGCCTATGAAGATTAATTTCTAAGATTGTTTCATCAAAGATTTGAAGATGCTGAGCTATGCAGCAATATAAAGGTGATTGTAAGCATGTTGCTCACTGTGAAGTAGATCTTTTTGAGATGCCCCAGAGCAGAGATGATCTGATTATCTCTGGTCACTTTGGAGCTTGTCTTTCCCTTTGGGGGAGGTGTTTGAACACAATGTCCCATCCAAACCATGGTGGGATGAGACAATGTCATCCTCTGTGGCTTTAATTTATTCTTCTTCAACCCTGAGGAACAGTAACAAATGAACAGATGGGCAAACTTTCTGCATATTAAAACACCAGAGTTCTCAATTCTTTAGGGCCTTGCACACTGCTTTCAAAAAGAAGTTTGAAGAATAATGTCTAATGCACTTGCAAAAATATATGTGAAATTAGGATATCTTTATAGTAAAGGAAATAGCTGTATTTGGTGCAGTTAAATATATGTGCAGAGCATTGAGTGTTCCTAGATTTTTATGTATGTGTCTTATGTACATAAGGTATCTGTTTCCTGGAAACTTCAATAGGTAGAAAATTTCTACAGTCCAATAATGTAGTCTTCTTAGATAAATTCCTTCCAAAATGAGGAACTATAGGCAATGACTCCCTGCAATTACACTGCTTTTTGTGTTGTTTTCCAGGACTTGTCTGTCCACAGTGTGATATTATTTGCCAAGTATAATTTCAGATGTTGTATGTGCTATATTTAGAAAGTATTCATCCTCTTTTGTTAGTCTGGCTTTATAAAATTCAAAGAGAAAACCATCTGCAAAAACATCTCTTTAACTAATTTTACCACGAGAGTTTTGGTAATGCTAATGATAATTATACTAGAGATGGAAAATAAACTTTTTTTTCATTGTTTGGCAAGTAGAATTAATTAATCATAATGCAAGTTTCTCATAAGAGTCCTCTGGATTTTAGGTCTTTGTCACAAAATCTAGGAGATTATTTTTAATCATGTATACAAAGATGGCCATATCTGAGCTGTTTCCAAGCAGACTTGATCTTCCTACTGCTTCTATTTAAATTGTGCAGCATGTTCTCTGAAAGGTGTGGTCTTTCCTTTCAGGCTTGCGCAGATGGAAAGGACCAATGGCTCCTTCCTCATGGACAGCAGTTCCACCACAGGAAGTGTGTAAGTAACTCAAACTTATTAAGACTGCCAGCAACTTCGGTTATGTGGTATAAATCTTCATAAGTTCTAACACAGGACTTGGTTCCAGTGAAAGCAGCTAATAAGTATGACCCCAAGAATGCCTGCATAAATTTAATTCCCAGCACCTGTTGTAGAAATTGGTGATGTTCACTTGTTTATGTACAGGAACTCTACATTTGTCAGCCATTCTGCTTCAAAAGTAGGGATATTTCACATGACTGGTAAAAAGCCACAGCTCTATAGGTTCTAGTTTGTAATCCTTTTCTGCTTTTACCATAGTATAAAAGAAAAGAAATCCTTCTATGTTGGACAATGGAGTGGGTCCAAAGCTTTTGCTAAGCCCCTAAGACAACTTTCTTATTAAAATAAAAAAGCATCCGTATTTTGAAAATTTTGCAGAGCCCAAAGAGTCTTGCTACTTCCTGTTTATATTTCAGTTTGCTGGCTGATGATTCATCTCTCTATACCTAGGGATATAGGCATAGTCCTATGTTGATTTTATCAACACTGTTTTCTTTTTTTTGAATTGTCTGTCACTTTTATTGTAAAAACCTTCATTGAAATGCATTGATGAATCTGGAAGGTGTAGAACCCCTTGAATTGCTGATAAATTAAGTACAACTTTTTTCAATGTAAAAATATACAAATATTTTAACCTCCCTGTATCATCAGTTCGGTTATTTAAATCAGTGTAGTAAGACTGCCTTGTCTAAATTAGTAACAAATACCATCAGCATTTTTAAATAGGAAACCAAAGTTGTTCTTCTTCAGCTTTAGTTAGAAAACGCTATTGGTCTCAGTAATACTTTCATTTACTGTTTTAAAATCTAATAATGAAATTATTATAAATAATAAAATCTAATAATTAATTATTCTACCCCTGAGTGTACTAACAGTTTGAGATTTAAAATACTTTGATTCAAAGAAGCACGTGACTCCCTTTAAATGTTTTCTTTTCCCCGATTAATTAACTCTCTTTGCATACCAAATAACTTTTTTAATGTGAACTTTTTTCATGTGTTTCTGTCATTGGCATACTTACCAGTGAGAGAAATGCAGCCAAAATATTCTCTTCTGATTTCCCTTCCAAAAAAAAAAAAGAGCAAACAAACTGTCATTTGGCAGGAAAGCTGAAAACTTGAAGGCAGCTAAATGCTCATACACTTGAGTTGTGTATTTTGCAATTAATGAGCCTACTCATACACAAAGACTAAACAACCACTCATCCCAATAGTAAAAGGGGGATGAATATGCTTCATTTTTACTGGCAAATCACCTGTTGTTTTTTAATGCAATTTCCTTGCTCATCTATAAAAATTGCCTTTATTTTAGGAAAAGAATTAACATAGAGAGTTTGTGTATCAACATGCGAGAGGGACCGCTGAATTTGGGTCTCAGTCCTGTCGTCAAAAGGGGACTGTTACACAAACAAAATATTGACAAGAAAGTAACTTTGTACCCAGCAGCACCTTCTGTTTTATTTGCAGATCTATGCTTTCATTAAGGCGTAAATGCTGAAGTACTCAAAATCCTGAAGGCCTGTGGTTTAAAGTTTAAGCTACTGTCATAGAATCATTTAGGTTGGAAAAGGCCTTTAAGATCATTAGTCCAACTGTAAACCACACATCTGCCAAGTCCACCACTAAACCATGGCCTTAAGTGCCACATATATATCTTTTAAATACCTCAGTGGTGACTCAACCACTTCCATGGGCAGCCTGTTCCAACACTTGACAGCCCTTTTGATGAAGAAATTTTTCCAGGAATCTACAAAACTGTGAAGGTGGTATCCCAGTTTGGATCAGAAGTTGTTGAAACATTGGGGAATTTAGGATTATAATTTTACAATATAGCTTTTACAGTGTTGTTTCAAACATTCAGAAAATGATTACTATTTTGGAAATCAAATTCTTTGCCTCTCGTAATTGGAGTTATGTTTTGTGATCTTATTTTTATTGGTCATAAAGAGTCTTTCAGTTTACTGTGAACCCAAAATGGAGATAGAGTTCCACTTGATACTGAAAGTTTCTGCTTTGGTCTTGTCAGGTTCACAAGTTCATCAACAATCCTTTTAACATTCTTCATGCTTTAAAGATGTAAGAAGTCATCTACATTTGAATAAGAGAACTTCTGCATAAACATAATGAATTTTTTCAGGAATGTTTTGCGACATGCCATTTGATTAAGAAATCGCTCTTCAAAGATAATTCTTAGGAGAAGAACAAGTAAATTAAAGACAAAGCACTTTGGAGTACCTTCTTCAGCCTTATTCTAGTATTTCTCATAGCATCACAATTCAAGGTACACTTTATTTAGACCAGAGTGCATGGTGCTTAATATGAGAGTTAGAGCAAAAATGAAAGCTGTCAATTAAGTAAGTTCAAATATAGCCACATTTTGCTATCTCAAATCCAATTTAGCAATCAGTTTTCTTAGGTAAAATAATGCACTGACAAAAAGTGACAGTGAGGAGATCTGAATTTTTCTTTCCACAGCATAGGCTGATAAAAGGGAAGTTACATGCAGCTTTATTTGCCTCTTGCTTCCTCTATGCATAATGCATGTGTTGGAATAGACCTCTTGAAAAAAATATCCACAAAGAGAAGAGGATATTTCAAAGGCTGTTTTCCCTGGACTTCTTTGTTGGGGTGTTTTTTTTCTTTGAGATCTACTTCTTTCAAGTTTGACGTTCTGGGATGTCTTGTTTGCTGCTTTTTACTATGGTGAAATGCAGAAAATGAACTGCAACCTCTACTATCGAAGGACTGTGTGTACTTCTAGTTTTTTCTCAAAGCACACAGGGTTTTCAGTAGAATAACCACCAAGAAAGAGTGAGGAGTTCATTGTGACTTGATACTTTTGTTTTGATTGCTGATTGCCATCTTCTACCACTTCTACAGAACAGAGTCCCAGATTCTCAAAATGAAAGTATTTGCCTGGCATAGAACAATGACCTTATGCTGTTGGTCATTTGAAGCCCTGTCCTTGGACTCCTGTGCTGCTAATGAATAATTATATATAATTATAATCACAAGGTTAGTTGATGCAAGTTCAAGGTTCTGGTTTTTTGAGCTAGTAATTTTTCAAGACAGACCAGAGCTGTAGAACACATGGTAAAAATACACTTTTCCTTCAGAAGACGTCTTTTGTCAAATGCTTCCTCCATCCTGTGAAAAAGCCTGCTGTCATTTGCAACGTGTGATGCCTAAAAAAAGAGCAATCAATATTTGCAACCTGTACAGTATATTTTCTGAGACTCTGAACCAGTGGGAGAGGAGGGAGATGAATTTTTTTCTGAACTAAATAACTGTGAGACCAAAATATAAAATTATCTGTATTTAGTTGTTTCAATCTCACCTGCTGGATCATAATACAGTCAAAAGTATCTAGTGATTTACTCTTTCTGGTAAACTCTTTCTTTTTTTAAGGGGTTTTATAAGTTTCATTTAAAAATGAGGTTACACCTAATGCAAAATTTTGTCAGAATTTCAGATTTAACAAATTTGAATAAATATAATAAATCCAGCTTTACAGAGGTCTATTTTTAAAAAGATCCATTTTAGATGACTTATATATTTGTTTATAAACTAATTTGTAATTTTAAAATGTAGGCAACAGCTTTTTGATGCCTAATTAAAATAGCTAGACTAAACTACATCAAGTGAACCTTTCCTGACATCATCAACACCCTTGCACAAAAGAAGGCTGTTATGTGTAGTTACACAGTATCACTTAAATTAACATGTAAACAGTGTTCTGAAGTCTGGATGATAAAGCTGTGTTCTCTCACTAGCCTGCTTTATGTTTCTGTGCTCGCTGAAGATGTGACATTGAATTGCCAGCACTCTTGGATTACTATGGCTGTTTTGGTCACAGTGAGGACGTTCTGCATATTTTGCAGGGCTGTGTGGCAGAGTTGGAAGCCCACAGAGATGTTACATCACTTTGGTAAAAATTTAGTTATAAAGAGTAGGGTTTTTTTGTCAGGATGGCTAAAGGGTGGATAAGTACCATTAGGTTTTTATTATCACATTGGGATCCGATCCAAAATCCATTAACTGCAATAGCCTTTGTTTTAGTTTTAAGTAGACTAATGTAAAATAATAGTGAGTGATGATGAAAATCCCTGAGATCACTTAAGTGCTGAAGAAGAGAAAGCAGTTAGAGGCCTTATCTTTTTTGTAGGTAAGGGGGAAAAAAAGAAAGAGCACTGTTACATTTCTTTTTCAGCTAACACTGTTGGATATCTCTAATTATTTTGAAAGACTTAAATACACATATAACCCCAATTGTATTTAAATTATATAGATATACTTAATGAAAAATTTGTTAGATTTATTTATTTGTAGGGAAGATTCATATTGTCATTTCTTCTCGAGTGTAGTACTGACTACAGCCAAGACAGATAAGAAATAAGTGAATAGACATTATTTTCATTGAACTTTCTAGTCATTTTTAAAAGCAAAACTTAATAATTAGGTTCCTAGTCCCGTGGGTAGAACTCTCACAGGCTGGGGTTTTTTTGTTTGAATTTTTTTGTCAGGGCAGAGTGCTACTTGAAGTACATTTTTTGATTGTAATAGTCTAAATTTTCAATGTCAAGTTGTAAAATGGAAGACCCCATGATAGCTTTGAGTAGATAGTGAATAGTTATCCTTATGAAGAAATAATTTGGTGGTGTTCCACCACAGGATCTTCAGTAAAAGTTTGTCTTTAGCAGTACTATAAAGAACCAAATCGTTTCACTGAGTGATAGAAGTACTCTTCCAAGAGAGACAAGATTCCAAGAGGAATTGGTATGTTTTAAATCTTTAGTTATTCTGTCTTGCTTTTAATACTGATGATGCTGTTAAATGGATATTGATATACTGAGCTACCAAAAAATCTTATTTCAGCAGGGTAAAATAGGGTCTTCCATTACAAAACAGTATGTATGCAACTCTCATTTGTTCCTGTCACATATTTTCTCCTTTTGCCCCAAGAGTTCAAATTTATTGCTGAGAAAACACCCAATCCACATGCATGGCATTTAAAACATCTAATATGTTTTACTTGTACACGGATTTATTTCTAGATTATTTCTTGCCACAGAAACACCTGCCGTGTCTTCCAGGGTATACTTTTCTAAATAACTGTTTTTATCATTCAAATGAGACTGTACATTTGGATCTTCGGTGATGGAAGATGTTAAATTGACCAACAGGAAATTGTAAAAAGCCTCTTGAAAAACTCCATTATACTTTTATTTGGAAAATAAATGCTTTGCATATAGTGAACTTCCTATTCTTTGCATGTGCTTTCAAAGACAGTCCTTAAGGTTACTTTTCATTCCATAGTCAGTTAGCTGCAGAATTCATATCTGCGACTTTCCATCAGTAGGAGGAGAAAGGTTAGCACAGGAAGTATTTTTAATATAAAAAAGGTTCTTTTCTAAATGGTATCTGAACGTGTGTATGCATACTGCCCATGTGTGTCTCTCTGTTGTTGACCATGCTTTAACTGTAGGAGATCTTTAGGGTAAAGTATGTAGGGACAATACTTCCAGGTTTCATAGGTTATGCAGTCTTTGGTTTGTAATCAAGCAAAGAAGGTAGTTGTAAGAAGGGTTTTCTTCAGCGTTCATACTCTTGCAGCAGTTTCTCTCTTAAAAGATATGAATAGTATATGTTTTTCTGCTGTTGATTCATCCTTTTTGAGTAAGCAAGCAAGCAAAATGGTTTTAAGACGTGGTTTCCTTCACTTTCTATCCATCTGACTTTATTTATGGAGAAAAGCCAGCAAGTAGGGAAGTAAGACACATCTATACGAAACCCAATTCACTTGGATGTTAAAGCATAATTGAAAGTGTCAGAACTTCCGTATCTCCGTACCATGAGGTAATTTCATGCGACTCAGGAGGAGGACAGTATTATAGTTTACTTCTATCCCTGAATCTGTAAGGAGGAGATCTACTGCCCATGCAGAATTTCAAGGTATTGTATGTGTGTATCAAAACAGGGGGAGAAAAATTGAAAATATAGTGCTAATTCAAAACCTGGAGCATTATTTTTGAAGCATTGTCAGTCCCTTTGTGCAGCGCACAGTGTTAACTAGATATTTTATGATTCATTGCTTTTGACTTCTTGGAGAATTTTGTGGGGATGTTTTTTCTCTAATTTTCTTAGCTAGATTGAACACACCAACATTATCTCCTCAAAAATATTAAAAATGTCACCTATTTATGGTTTAAAAAAAAAGGATCTAGCGGATAGTTTGTTTTATTTACTTTTAAGGCATTTCAAATCATCGTCTTTTGTTTTTATTATTTCTGATTCTTGTTTTCAATTTCTTAAACCACCAGCAGCATTTGTTCTTTTTGCATACATTTAACCAAACTGATCTTTTACACTACTACACATAAATCTTTTTTCCTGTACATTGTGTATTTATACGGTTTTCTTTCAGTATGTTTTTTAGGCTTAATTCCTTCTCTCTTAGTCCTTTTTCATAAACAAACCAAATCTCTCAGTTTGACAGAGATGTTTGCTCACATAATAAATGTTTTACTGCTGTGTCTTTATCTGAGTTGTTTTACTGTTTCAGAGAGGATGAACATGCCCTTATCCAGCAGTATTGTCAGACGCTGGGAGGAGAGTCACCTGTGAGTCAGCCACAGAGTCCTGCTCAGATACTTAAATCAGTGGAGAAGGAAGAGCGAGGAGAATTGGAGCGTATCATTGCTGACCTTGAGGAAGAGCAAAGGTCTCATAATCATTCTACTGGTGTCTGAATTGTCACTTCATTGTTTTTCGAGCCATGCATGTATTGCATGGAGATGTGAAAGACCTAGGAGTAATGATTTTAGCAAAAAAACACCAGTCAAGGCATATGTTGTGCATAGCCTGGTTCTGTTAAGTAGAAGAAGAAGAAGAAATAATTTAGTTCTACTTCATTGCCTTTTTTTCTCCCTCATAAACCACAACTCAAGACATTGTCTTTGTATGAGCTGTTTGTGTTGTTAGTTGAAGGTGATAGCATCATTTGATAAAAGAAGTTTTTTTATTTTAGTTTACTTGATCAAGTCATCATTCTCTTACTCTTTTGAATATACCAGGAGTCTGCAGATAGAATATGAGCAACTAAAGGAGCAACATCTTCGGAGAGGAATAAACCCTCTTGCATCACCTCCTGATTCTGTTGTGTTACCTCAGCATGCTTCTGAAGATGCCGAGCTCATTGCTGAAGCTAAACTCCTGAGGCAACATAAAGGTCGCCTGGAAGCAAGGATGCAGATATTGGAAGATCACAATAAACAATTGGAGTCTCAGCTTCACCGGCTACGGCAGCTACTTGAGCAGGTACTTGTACACTGATGTCTTTCCTCTGTGTTGCTGTATGACAGATTTCTTGGAGGAGCAAAGGCATTGCTTTTTCTGCAGATGTTTTAACCATACACTCTTGGTCTGTTGCAATCAATTGTTTCTAACATGAAGAGATGTTTTTCCCTACCCTCTAGTTTAAGCCATGGTGAAAGTCAAATGAGCACAAAATGATTACAAGTGCTGGAGTGATCAAGGTAAATTATGAAACACTGAGAGTAACAAGAGCAAGAGCAATAGGTTTTAATTAATTGAAAAGCACAGGAAGAAAATATGTACCCTAGTCCAAGTAATGGTGCCATTCGCACCCTGTGTTTGACTTCGGTTTTCTCATCTTTCCTTAATTAATTTGTTAATTTGTCGTCACTATTAGTCACTCAAACCTCTCTTAGCATGCCAGAGACAGATGGCCAAAGATATCTCTGAAATGCAAAGGAGCATTACATTACATTAAAAATCCAATTCCTCTTGAGCTTGCATGTTTAGACCAATACCCTGCAGCAAAATGTTCTTGTGCACAAGTAAATGCTGGAGGTAAGAGCCTTTTAGCAAATGCTGGAGATTGTAGGGTGTCTTTCTAGGGAGAAGGAATATTGATTGCTTTTGAAGTCAGCACATGCACATCTAGAGTATAAAAATAACAGCAGCAACATATACCTTGTGTTGTTAGAGATGTTAATTTATACTATATCATGTGTGGACACTTGAATGATGAAGATACATTTGTATGAATGTTTTCTCCTAACTAATCATTGCACTTGGGTAAGAGTACAGTAAGGGAAATAATTCCTGCCTTCCATGAGTCAGTTGACTGGCTGTATGTAGTAGAGGATTTAACTAAGCCAAGAAACAGATTGCATAAGCCAGATATCAAAATGGCCTAAGTTCCTGCTGTAGATGATACTCTCATTACAGGGATTATAGTATTTATTGTTTGTTTCACTGGCTGACTGTCATTTTCTCTAGGTTGTTTTGGCTGAATAGGATTAAGATGCATTTGTTCCAATGGCTTCCCTACCCCTTTAGCAGAGTAATTTTTTATTTTTTTTTTGCTACTGTTATTCTAGCATCTTTAATATCATTTGAGTAGCTTAAATATTTAACAGGAAAGATAAAAACTGGTGCAACTGTTAACAATAATTCATGAAGTCAGGATCTTGAGATCTTGAGATCTTGAGGCCAATACTAGGCCTTTCAGAGAAGGGTTTAAAATCTTATAAGAAACAGATATTGAATAGAAACATAGAAGTTATGCCAAACCCACAGTCACTTTCAGCTTTGTGATTAAAGCAGAAACTTGTTCACACTTTAAAACTTTTTTTTTCCTAATGTAGCTGTGGATGATCTTACAATTTTGTAATCCTTGTAACATTCTTAGTAAGACCTTTAGGGTATACATGTGTGTTGTGATAAAGTGGGTGGGAGAAGAGGCAGTAGTTTCCTCTTATAATTTCTGTCTTTGGAATTTTCTAGGCATTCTGCAGATTTTGGTTTCAGATAGGGTAAAGTAGAACAGAGATGACCTTTTTCAATATTTCTCATGGAATTCTCTGTGGGAATCATGCTGTACTTCTGATTGTTCCAAGTGCTATTTTCAAAGGTCTTCCTGTTTCTCCTCTGTCATTTAATAAAGTGGAGGGTACGAAGTCAAATTTGAGAAGGTCTGCATTATTGCTTTTATAATGTATATCTCTGACTTTTCAATATGCCTTACTACCTGTATCCTTACTATATTTAGCAGATATTTTGCAAGCTGTTTCCAGGATGTTGAAACTACTCCCCTGATGGAGATTTAGAAATTATAAATAATTAAAAATTTTAGTAATGTTCTTTTAAATTTCTTTATTTTGACATTAATTATGAAATGGCACTGAATTCCACTAGTGCTGCCTTTCTGAAAAAAATGACCACTCCTCAGCATGTTTGTTGTTCTGTCAGCTAGGCCACTACTGTCTATGAAAGCCTTTATCACTTTCAGTGCTCGGGGAAGGATTTTACCAGAAGCTAGCTGAGGTTCTCAGTATATTTATTTGTTTCTTTTGCTTTTAATGACTGTCCCAATTATTTTTAGTGGATATAAGGAACACCTCTTCCTATTAATGAGATGGATGATTCGCATGAAAGATACTCATAAGTCCCTATGTCCAAATATATAACAACTCTGAAATTACTAGTATTAATGGACACAACTGCCCTAGAAATATGGCATGAAATGCCAGCCATGACAAAGAAATTGTTCTTTATCTCTTCTATCAACAGCAAACTTCTTCATTTATGTTTTCCACTCAGCTTCTTGACTGTTGTTAGGGTTAATAACTTGCCACTAAGTAAAAAATACTGGGACTTCTTTTCTCCAAAAGATTAGAGCAAGTCTATCTACGCACAGATATTTGGGTGGAGAGCTAGTGAAACTTAAAAACTTTCATGAAGTAACTGTTTAATCTAGATGAGAGCATTCTAGGACATTCTTTAGAGAGCACCTTTAGCAGAAATATGCATGCATCCTCACTGCACATTTGTCTACTTCAGGTCACAGTTTCGAGGTTACCATACTATTTTTATTTTAGCAAGCCCAAAGGATTGGTAGCTGTCACAGAATGTTGTCATTTTTGTCTGCCTGATTGATTAGAGTGCCAAAGAGGAAGGTGAAACAGAACTGGCATGTAACAGCTTTGATACCAACATGTTAATCAGACAGAGAATAAACAAAGAACCCATTTTCATTTTTCATTCTTCAGCCTTTATAGATACTGCATTTGCAAAGTCAAAATGAGACCTATTATGAAGGGCATTTAAAGTCTGTTTGGATTTTTATCCAATCAGTAGCTTTTCTGAGCTACTGAATAGAGGTTTCGTATTGGATTTGGTATTGAAGTTAATGGGAGCTAAAATCATCTGTCAACAGCTATATGATCAGACTTTGAGAGAGTAAATAGGGACATCAACTCCTTCTCCAACTGAAAGCAGAGCAGCTTTATCAGAAAAGCAGAGGAGAGTTGTTTTTTTTTTTTCTTTTGTAGCTGGGAGAATAAGTCTGGAGCAAGAAGAAACTTCTGTAATGAGTGTGGTAGGGAAATTGGCATTTTGAGGTTCCCTGTGATTCAGGTTGGGGATTTTGGAGTTCAGTTTGGATTTTACCAAAAACAACAAAAGACAAGGAAAGAGCAGGTATGTCTTAACTACCCAGTAAGCCACAGAGCACTTCAGGCTCTTCTTTGGGAAAGACATCATCAGGGGGCACAGTGAAATAAGGCAGTGTAGATCAAAACTGGTTAAAATTAATATCTCCTTTGAAATGCTTTAAAAACTGCTGTAAATACAGAAAAATCCCCCAATTTTGGAGTTTTCCAGAGAAGAACTTATCTATCCTTTCATATCTTTATTTGGTTTTGCCTAAAAAGATGTTTGAAAACTCCCTGAGCCTGGAGATGGAAACTTTCCCCTCATCCCTATAGAGGCATGCCCAGTATCTCCACTTTTATTCCTTTCAAGAGCAGCAGCAGGCATATTGTAAAAAGGAGGGCTATTTGCTTTCGTTTTCTGGCTTAAGGGTTGTCTGCTGAGTTGTTTTGAATAAGAATATGTTAACTTCATGATGTCTGAAGTGGGTTGATGATGGAATTGCTCATATTTTGTAGGTGTTATGCAATTGGGATTAAGTAGAACATGATCTTCTACAGGATTTTTTTTTCAGGTTCTCTACCAGTAAAATCTTTAAATCATGTAAATACATTCAAGCTTTATTCTCAACTATTTTGCATTTAACATTTTCCGGTACCTGATTATTATACCACTACCACAAACCTTCCCTTTCTGCTCCAAACCCCACTCTTCAGCTGCTTAATTGTATTGTTCTGAATTTTTAAGAAGAAAGGTTTGGTTTGTTTTGGCTTTTCTTGTTATTGCAGTCACTGGAAATATGTAGCGTAACATTTATCATTGTATTTAAATGAAAATTAAATAATGAGACATTTCCCTCTGATTAGGAGGAGATGGTGTTTTTTGTGGGTTTTGTCTTGTTTTTAAATCCAACTGCAATATTTCATTCTGGCTGCTGCAGCAATATATGGTACATTAATGTAAGGTATTCCAAGTATGTTTTGTTTTCTCTCAGTTTATCCACCTGAGCCCTTAATGCTCTGCAGTGGGTTTTTTTGTCATTTGCAATAGTACTCCTAAATGGTGCCTTCACTAACTCATCACCTGAGTTTGTAAGCATTTCCTTTCCATCCTAGTTAATGCTGACTTTGCAGAACCTCACTATCCTTGATCTAGTCTATGTGTTGCTGTGCTGCAGTTTTGTATATCCAACACAGATCTTCTCTCTTCATTCACTCTCAGTCATCTTTGCACAATCCGTAGTTACTGCTTGAAGAGGGATGGAGATCCAATCCAGGTGCAAGTTTGCATTTTGAATGATTCACATTCTCTCTGTTCATCTGTTTGTGGAGTGAGCAAGGTGGTGTTAGCTTCATTGTTCTGTACTGAAGTGACTCTTAACCCTTGAACAATTTGCTTCATCTCTTTGCCATTATATTTCTAACATCATCTTGAACAGTGGTTTCTGGCTGTACAGAATTGCCTGGGGTTACTTACCCCAGGCTTTGCTGATTTAAAATCACCACACTCCTTGTACCTAGACTCTGTAGCTGGATTGAAGCCTGATGCTGAGTAGCAAATTACTTAGCTACTTGATAGTAATTCACTGTTCATAGAAGTATCTTGACAGTAAAACATTTTCATTTTGCTTTGTCTTCTATGCAGAGCAATATTTCTTGCTTTATTCTTTTAGTCAAAGCTGGTACTTTGTACTATTATGCTGAAAGAAATGAGATTTAGAGGAGAAAAAAGAGGTTTGGGTGCTCAAGGGAACATTTCCTTCTAACTACTGTCTGTGGAAGAAAAAGTATATTTCATTCTTCAGCAACCTTTTGTTGAAGATTTTTGTGTTAAACTGTAAGTTATCTCAAAAAATGGAGTATTGCAATTAAGGCTGTGAGGTGCAAAGAAAACTTGTGCACAAATTAACAGCCATTCTGTATTTTAACTCTTTGCATTGAGTTTCATAGCTGTTCCAGGTACTTACTCAATTTCAAAAAAAAATCTTAAAAGCAATTACTTTTTTTATTACTTCAGTATCTGCTTTCGGTAGTTTTACTTACATAATCTGCTCTTTAAGCTGTTTAGAAGTTATTTGTGGATCTGCAATCAAAAAGATAAATGATAACGGCAACCATTTCAGCTACATCCACCTCAGATGTAAATACTGTTTCTCCTATATCTGTGTTTTTCAGAACAAGCACTTCTGGAGCTCAGATATTGTATTACTACTCTCTTACTTAAAGGATTTTTTTTTTTTACCAGAAAGAAGGAAAAAAAAGGAAAAAAATGCCTGAACAAGGTCTTTTCCTATAGTTAAGTTGTTATAGGGAAGAGGTTCTATTTGTGTGTCCATATATTTATACTTACATGTCATCTGAAGCACATACATGGTTACAGCTAAATGTAATACAAAATTTAGGTGTTTTGTTCTTCAAGTGAATTTAAGAGTCCTGAAAAGCTTGTTTTCAAAGTAAATAGGTTCCTACTTGTAATTTTCAGGAGACTACATAGTACAGCTTTTCCTGCGAATTTGGTGTCTTCCACACTCTTGAGAAACAGTGTCAGCAAGAGTGATGGCTTTTTAGATTTAGCAAAGTTGTTTTGAATCTGTCTTGAGTCTTCACTTGATTCTGGAGTTTTAGAAAACTGTTCATAATGGAACAGTTGTTTGTAAGCATGACTAGTCATCCTTGTAAAGCTTCTTAGGGGACCTCAACTGAATGTCCCTTGTGTATGTGGATGTACATATCCATACATATAAATACAACCCCAGTAATCCTACTGTGTAGTCTTTCTGCGGAGCTGGACAGAGCGCCTTGGCAAACTGTGTGGGTTGTACATTACGTTGTATTTCTGTGATGCATACTTGCAACAGAACATTGTTTGTATCAAGACCATCAACTGGAGTCTCATAAGAACTGTACTTAAGTCTAAATTTTCTTTTAACAAGTTCTTGGTTGTTTGTGTTTTTTTTCCTGTCGTAACGGTTATATAGACCTAAGCCAGCTTGGAGAACAAAAAATAAAGAGCACACAAAAAAGGAAAGGAGCAAGATGGCTCCATACACTTAACACTTAACTTCTGTGGATGCAATAATCTAAATTTGTGTCTTATTGTCTTTTTTGTAGCCCGAGTCAGACTCCCGGGTTAATGGCTCCTCTCCCTGTGCTTCGCCCCAGCACTCTGCCCTCGGCTACTCACTTGAGCAGGACACAAGCTCACAGTTTCATCAGACAGGTAAGTGCTTTGATCAGACAATGTGACCCAATCATGGGTCTCCAGATGACTACAAAATAAGTTTGTTGGTATCTTCTCAAAAGGTTTATAAATGAAAAGGAACTGATCTTGTGATGCTTCTGCTCCATGCAGCTGGAGCTGTTGCTTCCCCACATTTGCAAACAGCTGTGGTATCAAAGGAATCCATGTGACTCTGGATTACTGATTTTTGTTGGTAAACTCCTTGGTCCCATCCATTTTGACGAAGTAAATTTACTGGGCAAATCCATCCTCACTGAAAAGGGAACCAGACTTCATTGGACTGAAATGACCAACAGCTGTTTGTCCTACAGTACACAAATGGATCCAAGTAATCTGTCAGATCCAGGAACAAATGTCCAAATCACGTAAAATCTGTGCTTCTGTATGCTTTTAAAAAATCATATGTAACCTCTCTTTATCCTGGTATTTTGATATTCCTACTCCCAAAGGCTTCACATCTTTAGAAATTACTCAGTATTTATGGTATACCCTCTGGACATGAAGGGATTTATCTCTTGAAAGATTATTTTAAATTCTTCAATATCAGAACTCAGTAATTTCACTGGGAGTTATCAGAAATAACTACAGACTATTGAATGCTCAAAATTAGGGGGAAAATTAGAAGACTTTTCTCAAGTTATCTTTGGTGCAATTGCCTCCTTTTTATGTTTCTAGGCCTTGGAGTTATAGATTAAGAAGTATTTCTGTGGAAAACAGAGAAAGTATTCTCTTGTACACTGGAAATTTTTCATTCAGCATTGACATACGTTTTTACTTTGTCTGTAAAAACATGGAGCTTCTTTGGGTGTGATATCATGCAGTGGTAGATTTATGAGAGATGCTGTCTAATAAGACTTCCAGGAGCAAAACCAATTACATTCCCTAACCATTCTCTTGGCTAATTTTAAGCAGCATTTTACAAAGAAATGACAAAGAAGATTTTAGCACTAGTGAAATGGCTGGTACACTTCTTTCAGACAGCTGGTACCATCTAAAAGATACATGTTGGGGGGTTTTCAGGAGAAGGATGGTGTATTTACTCAGAAAGTTACATGACAAATCATCTGAAAATGGAACAGAATTATAACTGAGCAGCTGAGTTTAACTCCCTCATCTTATAAACATTTTATTTATTTCAACTATAAATTTTAATATAGTGTTTTTTTCTTGGGAGCTTCTTGTAGTTAAATCTTGAATGCAATGGTTAAGCTTTAATAAAAGTTGTGCTGCAAATCAAAATGTAACTTTCACCTCTTCTCTCAGGGCTGGCAATTATCAATGACAGTTCCTGCACATTACAAAGGTTTCAGGTAGTGTTTTCCCTTGAAATATAAAGGTGCATTTAACTGGAAGGTTGGGTGAGATCGCCTTTTGGAATGTTGTGATCCTTTTTTTTTTTCTCCTTGTGTTACAAAATTAATTTTTTTGTTGTCATATCTGCAGATGACTTGTTAGTTCCACCTCATGATACCAACACAGATCTAACAGATGTTATGGAGCAAATCAACAACACATTTCCAGCTTGCTGCTGTAAGTTTAACAAAACATGTCTCTGAGAATAGTATGGAATTTGAGGTGTCTTTTGAAGTAAAAATGTCGTTCTTGCAGTATTCAATAGGAAAAAAAAATCTCTAATGAGATTTCTAGTCAAGATATGCAAGTTACATAATTCTGTTTTTTAAAATTCCTCAGTAGACACTATTTCTGAAGGTAAGTAAACAAATGTTCTTGTTTAAAGTGGAAGCGATTCACTATAAGAAAAGCCTATAGCTCAATATAGAATTTCCAGCTCCTCCAGTTTTGTGTCATCTGCAAACTTACTTTGTATCCCTTTCATTCCTGTGTCCAAGTAATTTATGAAGATGCTGAAGAGCACAGGGCCTAACATTGAGCCCTGTGGAACTCCGCTAGTGACAGGTCACCAGTCTGATGTTCCCCCATTCACTGTTACCCACTGTGTTTGACCCACGAGCCAGTTGCTCACCCACGACATGATGTGGTTATCCAGCTGTGTGCTGGACATTTTGTCCAGAAAGATCCTGTGAGAGACTGAAATCCAAAAAGAATACATCAGCTGGCTTCTCTTGATCAACTAGGTGGGTTACCTTGTCATAGTAGGAAATCAGGTTTGATAAGCAGGACATTCATAAGGCCTTGCTGGCTGTGACCAATGACTGTGTTGTCTTTCAGGTGTTTTTCCTCCCAGAATACCTCCCAGAATAATCTTCTCCATGACTTTACCAGGCACTGAAATGAGACTAACAGGCCTGTAGTTTCCAGGGTCCTCCTTCTCTCCCTTCTTGAAAATCATGACAACACTGGCCAGCTTCCAGTCAGCTGTGGCCTCCCTGGATTCCCAAGACAGCTCAAAAATCATTGAGGGAGGTTTTTCGATGACATCAGCCAGCTCTTTAAGAATTCTGTGATGAATTCCATTAGGGCCCATAGATTTATAGGGATCCAGCTGGAGCAGCTGATCCCACACAGTTTGATCATCAGCTGGGAGCTGGTCATTCTCACAGTCATGGTCCTCCAGCTCAGGACACTGAAACCCCCTTGGTCCATCACCTGTGTTGAATACAGAGGCAAAGAAAGTGTTGAACACCTCTGCCTTGTCTCTCTCCCTGTTTGGGAGTTGACCATCCTCATCCTGTAACAGGCAATGATATTTCTATACCACCTATTGCTATTAATATACTTGAAAAAACTCTTTTTATTGCCCCTCACATTTCTGGCAGCTTCAACTCCAGTTTGACCACACAAATTTTCTCCTTATAGCAGCAAGCAGCATCTCTGAATTCTTCCCATGTTACTTGACTTTGCTTCCACTGGACATACACTTTCCTCTTTTGCCATATTTCCAAGAAAAGACTCCTGCTCAGCCAGGGATCTTCTGCCTCGCCTGCTTGACTTCCGATATTTGGAAATTGTTGCTCCTGTGCCCTTAGGAGGTGATGTTTGAAAAGTGACCAGGACTGACAGACTCCAGCACCTGGAAGAACATTTTCCCAGGGAACCTTGCTTACTAATTCCCTGATCAGCCTGAAGTCTGCTCTTCTCATGTTCAGAGTTGAGGTTTTGCTGTCACTTTTCCTCCTGTCAACACAGATTTTAAACTCCTATCACTTCGTGGTTGTTGTGGCCAAGATGACCGTCAATCTCCACTTCTCTCATGAGATGCACTCTGTTGACAAGGGCAGATCAAGGAGGGCATCTCTCCGAATCAACTCCCTTAAGAACACAGGAAAATTCATGTTATCTACGTATTTATAATGCTATAAATTAAAAGTAGATTAAATTTGTGAGGAAAGTTAGGTATCATCCACTACAACACATTTCTAGTTAAATGTTTAGTCTTTTTGAGTAATTTTGTTCTTCTACAGTACATATTTTCCTGATAATGGCTTTGTTTTTAAACTGTCAAGATGCAGATGCAAGTAAATTTCTAACTTTTTTTTTTTTTCATTTGCAGCAAGTTTCACTGGCAGACCACAGGTATGAGACATTGTTACATAGCTGCATAGTCATTGGAAACAGAGAAAAGCAAGTGGCAATGTTCTGTTAAGGCAAAGTGGCTGGGGTGGGGTTTTTTCTATATTTTTCCCTAGACATCTATTTGGAAGCTAGACTGATAAAACAGGAAGGCCACATTCTAGCATAACAAAGGTAATAGAAAACTTCTGCTAGATTAGGCATTATTAACAAAGGTACTATGGTGTGCAGTTCTACATTGCTGACCAGATGGAATCAGCTTGCATTTATCAGGACTAATTAGTTCCAAAACAGCATCAATTTGCAAGATCAAAGCTGGTTTTTGCAAAGACATCCATATGTACTTGTGCCCTGGTGCCCATAGGTCCAGTTTCAGGACCCATGGGCACCAGTGGACAAGAATCAGGAGCCACATAGCACTTCAGGCATTAGATTAAGCTGCCTTCTCCCAATAGGCAACCACTTCACAAACCCAAAGCAGAAATCTGGCTGCTTTCAGAGTTCACAAAATTGTGGAAAACAACCTAGTATTTAGGTACTTGATCTTGAAAATATGACTGGTATGAATGATCAGCTAAATTGCTATTATAAGTAACTGAAATAGGAAAAACACTTGCTATAGGTTTAGGTTGCTATTGGAACCCATGTATGACAGAAGATAATCTTGCATCATTGCAGAGTTCTTTCAAAGTTTTGTTGTTAAATAATACTTTTAAACTACTACAAATTGCTGTGTGCGACTTCAGAAGAATTAAGTGGTTGGGAGAAAGTCTATTTACTCCCCCAAATTGCTCCACCTTGTCCATTAATCCACTTTTTGCAAGATCAGACCGTTCCAAAATGAATATCTAAAAATTCAGAAAAATTTTTTGTAAAAAACTTTCTTGAATTGCAGAATCTGGGATAGTAGGATTGTCCTCCAAAACCAGAATTCCTAGAGAGAATGAGATGAATCAGGCCCTGCACTTGGTTAACTCAGACTTTCTGTTTCAGTCTCTTGATAAGTTAGTGAATTAAGCTAGTTTGGGGATTTTTTTCAGAAATCCTTCCTCTAAGCAAGCACAGAGATAGTCTTATTGACTGATAACACTGAAAGCTATCTCCCTTGAAAAACATTAGAATTTTTTTTTTATTATTATTTTTTATTTTTTTTTTGGATACTGCGTGTGTCCCACACGATCTCTCTGAGAATCTACCCTTCCCAACCATTAGAGCACATTTGTCTGTTCAGGAGTAGAATCCTGAAACAAGAGCCTAGAAATAAGTTTGACATTTGAAGGGGCCAAGTCCAAATTCAGAATCTGTATAATCTCCATTTTTGACTTAGACTTCAGATAGGACAGTAGTTTACCTAAACTTTTTTCTTCACGTGGGTGCAGAAGAGAGTTTCTAAGTCATATTTACTGCTGTGCAGACTAACGTCCTCTGGGCCTCACTCAACAAGAATTTTAAACACTGCAATATTGTAAAATTAGATTTCTTTTAACTGTATGCCTCAGTGATTTGCTCAGTCTTGGGCCAATACATCTAAATTTTTAAAATACAGAGGTTTTGTGAGATGGCATCACAGTCCTTATCTGAATGAGCCCAGAGTAGAGGTTTCTCTACCTAACATGGTACTGACCTGGTTGTTTCTCATCATGACAGGCAATGTGAAGTGTTCATTTGGACGTCAACCAGTGCTTCCTGATGTGCAGAACAGCCCTTTTCTACAAACTGCCAACCGCGAGTTCCACTTCATCAGAAGGCTGCATGGGACCCTGGAACATGCTGTTTGCTCTGACTGCGTGTTCGACTTGAAATAGTAAAACACTGAATACCCAAAGATGAGGATGTTGTTTTTATAGTATCTTTTTTTTTCCTTCTTCCCTCTCTATGCAACTGTAAATTAATGAGCAGTGGAATATTTGTCACTGATTTGTATAAATATACAGCCAGGGAAAAAAGGGGCAGGGGCTTTATATACGTTCTTTTTGATAATCGTAAAGAGAACTGCATAAGGAGTTTGGAGCAAAATGTTACGTTTATACATTCCTTTCAGCTCTTTGCTTTTGCATTGTAAAGTTCTCTTAGTTAAATTCTCACACATGTAATATTCTGTACTGATTATTTATATGCTAACCATGTGACCACACAGATTTCAGAAAATATCCTTGTATTATTTTCAGCATTGACATATGAAGTTCCCATAATCTGCATTATTTTTACTGGTTAACAAAAACTGCCTTTGAATGCAAGCTACAGTATTTTAATTCAATTAAACAAGGTAAACTCTCATTTCAAGTCATAATCATCATTCTTGTGTACCGAAATGGTATTTTAACTTTCTTTTAGTTACTTTCAGCCAACACACTCCATACGGAGGATTATTTTTTTAAGCCTTACTTTACTTTTAATCAGGAGATAGCTAAAAAGAGGACTTAGATGATAGCTTAAGTTGGTTTTAGTAAGATCTAAGTTAGTGTAATCTTTCCCAAATTTGTTCAGAGATAAAGCTTTGCTGTTCCCTGCTGTGCCAAACTTGCTTCAAGTTTTGGAATTTACAGTCTATGAAGTAAAGCTCATTTCTGTGAGATACCCTTCTTTTGTCTGCCTCTTGTAAATGAAGAGACATTTAGAAAGCCCTTTCCAATACTATTAGCAATGGAACTTTCTCCAAAACTGCAATGCACTTAGATATTATCATTTGGCATTGTAATCTTGCAGATCATCCTTATCTTTGAAATCATTTATTTATGTACTTTTGGTAAGGATAATTATGGGAAAGTTATGTCACTGATCAGCTGATCTCTAGTTTTAAAATTATCCTAAGTGATTTTAATGCCTTCACAGTTTACAATGCTGCATGGACACTTGCTTTAATTCCAGGACATACCTTTAATTGGTAAAACTGCATGCAATATCTTTCATGTTTAGTAGAGAGAAACAAAACTGTGTTGTTCTTAAGTATTGAAGGAAAAAGAAAACTATCTCAAAATGGTGTTGAAAGAGTTGTAAATTCTCTACTGCTACTGAAAAATGCTAGAGGACATTAAAACGGCAGGTCAGGAGTTTCTAGTGTTTTTGTGAAGTTTTGCCAACTAGACTGTCCTGTACCCACAGTATTCACTCCTAGACTGCTGCTGCTCAAGGAGTGAGGCACAGTGTTGACCACCCTCTAGTGTTGGCACCAGTGCCAGTTCTTTCTGAACCCTTTCACAAATTATTTAACCACTCTGCCTCTGTTTTCCCATCTGTAAAATGGGGATGATAGTACTTAACTCCCAAAGGTGATGTAGGACTTGCTTAGTTAGTGTCTGAAAAGCTCAGTAGAAATGCTAAATATTACTCTCAAGTGAGTGGAGCAAAATTGTCAAGGTGGGAAGAGAAGAATCTGGCTCCTATAAATGCTTCAGTTATTAAAATGTAGTGTAGTTATTCTGAAAAGAAAAAACCCCACATTTTACAGAAGAGGAAAGCCATGACCACCTTTCTACCTCAGACCTATCTTCATAAGTAGTATTGGAAATAGCTTTATATTCTGTTCTCTGCAAAGTACTTTTTTTTTATCAAGCTACATTATTCTCTAGGCAAAGAATCCTGAAACATATTCCCCAACATAAGTATAAAAAGAACTCAGTAGTGAATTTGGTGGGATTTATTTTTGTTCTGAATATGAGGTTATGTATAAAGTTGTTTTTCTGCCTGTGTTTGTATGCAATCCTTTGTCCTCTGCTGCCAAGTAAATGCTGCTTCAAACACTACATTGTAACATTCTTCCTCTGAGACAATAATAAATAAAAGATATATATTGCAGTAACATGAGAAAAAGTATGGACTTCTTCCAAGTTTTGAGGTCTTCGAGGATAGCACATCTCATTGCTGCATGCTGAAAATTTCATTCTGAAGATTAACGTGGGAGTGCTGTGATAGTCAATTTCTATATGCTAGCTTTTTCTCAGTATAGTTTGCATTTATATAAATGACATTTAGCAGTGTTTTTTCTCCATATATCTTGCATATTTTCTCCAGTTTTCCATCTTTAGTGATTTAGTCTGGAATCCTTCTCAGTTTCATGATAGGTAGTAAATTTGATCACTGAGAAGCAGACTGCTTTTATTTTTAAAATGTTATATATATGTATTACAAAACAGCAATAATGTATGAAGCCCTGTCAAATATGAGAACTGTGAATTAGTCTTCAGGTGTTGGTGGTATTCAGTCAGCATGCTCAGCTGAAGCATTGCATTAGGTAATACTTTTATATTATATACTTTATAATACACAGCGTCAGAAAATACTTCCTACTAAGTGCTGATTTTAGGTATTGGCATTAATGCAAATTGTGTCAATAGCTGTGTTAGAATTACTATGTGTAAAGGAGAAAAAAAGAACAAAACCCTAACCATTCTGTTTCCTTATAGTAATAGTTGGCACTATTTTCATTTTTTGTTAGTTTTTTTTTTTTTTAAATTCCAACAAATGTCAAACATAAGTGTCAAAGTAATGACCTTTTCCCTCAGTTTGTGAAAGGGTGCCTAACAAAGAGGTTGTAGGGAAAGATCATGTTTTTCGCATGGTATTTAAGTGATTCATCAGTTAACAAGGAATTTCATTGTAGAAATAGCAATATATTAAGTTTTGTATTTAGAAAAATGTGTCAAAGTGAAGGAGACTGCTGTATTAAGGAGAGTATTAAACCATACAATCTGTGATTTTAAAAAGTAAGCATTTTAATTATGTGTCTGTAGAGGTGAAGGCAGCAGAAGTGGCGTATGGGTCACTACCAGGGCCTGACTTTGTGCTTATATCTACAAGTTCCATTCAGTATCCTGATTGCTAAGGTAGTCTGTGCCAGAGCTCTGTAATGCTTTCACCTGTGCAGAAGGTACTCTCAGATTAAAAAGCAAGCTTTAGTACTGTGCCATGAAGGTGCCGGTCCTTGTCAGGGGAAACAGAATGACACCCACTTTTCACCAGCTTGCCATAGGGCTTTTCTCAAGGGTGTTGGGGAAGGGCACAGGAAGAGAGCATGACCACTTCTGGTCCTCAATGCACAACACAATGGTAAGCACTCCCTCACTTCTCCACGCAGCCTTTTCCTTTACTCACTAACCACCCTCTTAACGCTGTTATTTTGTCAGGCCAGAGAAGGCCAACACGATACTTTTCCTGAGGAGAATTAGGTCTCAGTCCAAAATGCATACCTATCCATCACATCAGGAGAGACACCTTTCTGCACTGCCCAGAATGGATAGAGTTGGTTGACAGCATATTTGTTTAATTTTTTATTGCAAAACACCCTTGAGCTGAAATGTTACTAACAGATCAGTTCATTTTCTCAGAGAAAATGAAGATTTATGCATCTAATTAAAACCAGAGTGCAGAAGTTCCTCTGCTATGAGGGCTTCATCTCCAGGGGAACTTCCACTATGAAACAGTCATGGTGGTATTCTTTCTTTTTGGACCAAGAGAAGGCTCCTCAGATATTCAGCTCTCAATAAACAAGATAGATTATGAGACACCAGTCCTGCTACGTTAAAGATACTGGACACAGACTGTCAGTGTGCACATGACAATTCCTGGGACAGGGGTTCTGTCATCTCTTTTGTTATTTCTAAAGTTGAAAAATGCGGGGGGGGGGGGGGAGAGCTAAAGTCAGCCAAATTAAAAATGTATTAATATAATAGGCAAGCTGTGGGTTTATGCAAAAGGCCAAAATATTTTTTAAGCATTTACAGTACAAGTTACCCTTTATATATATAATATTTATATATATATTTTCTTCTCTACTTCAGTGTGAAGTTTCCCTAAGAAAAACCTTCCCAAAGGTAAACATTTGCTGCACTGCAAAACTGACTAATCGATCATGTCTCCTGTCACGCAGAAATGAAGATGTCATGCCATATGGCTGAGAATTCTGTTCCCACAACAGCAATAAAATCAGTCTTACAAATCCTGACAAGGTGTAAATTAATAACAGTGGGGTATGAAAAAAAAACAACTAAACAACTTTTACTGGAAAAAAATATTTGAGCAGGAAGAGATCACTTTCACCTTACAAACAAAAAAGCTTTTAGTAATCATCAGCTAGATGTTGTGTTCTTCAAACAATGTTCTCGTGGCCAGGAAAGGTGAAATCATCCTTAGCTCATGTCTTTGGGAATGTATCTTTTGTCTTTAGTGCATGCACTTTAGCTTTCGTGATGTCCCAGCAAAAATTAGTCTTTGCAGCTTAAATTTATGCATTAGAACAGCTGCATGCAAGTGTAGCAACCACCTTCGGAGGAGGTGGGTAGTGTTTTCATCAGCTGCTTTTCTAATCAGCCTCTGAGACACCAGTAGAGAAGCTGCCAGGAGTGGGCTGGTTCAGTTCATTTTCCCAGGCGTACCAGCACCGCCAGCAAACTGGTGTGGCAAGAAGGTATTATTTAAACTGAAACCTGCTCTATATTAGTATTCTTATTAAAAGTGAGAATCCAGGAGATGCACATAGAATTACTAGGTGCCAGTCTTAAAGATGCATACACTGTACAGGAGAAAAACCATGACCACCACTCCCCCCGCCCCCCATACACACCACCTTCATGTCTGTGCTTTGCTATCTGTGCTATCTCACTGGCATCTCTGAAACAAAGTATTTACAGATTAACTATTCATACACTTATTCGTCACTGTCCTTGTACAGCCAGATAAACACTTGGAAAATGTCTGGTTTTCTGACTGTGGTGGTTTGATGCTGGCTGGATGTCAGGTGTCCACTAAAGCCATTCTATCCCTCCCTCCCTCAACTGGACAGAAACAATTGGACAAAAAATATAATGAAAGCTTGTAAGTTTAGGTAGGGACTGGAGAGATCACTCACTAACTGCTTAGTTGGAGACAGCTGGCATTGGCCATGTCACACATGGAGAAAGCTGCTGGCAGCTTCTCAGAGGATCCACCCCTGTGGCCCCCCCACTACCAGAAAGTTGCTATGCAGACCCATTACGCTGACCTCTAATAATTCTTTCTTGGAGAAACTATACTTCAAAATTACTTATTTTCTGACTGTGGAAGGAGAGTCTAGAGTAACTAGCTCAAAGGAATATCCCTAGAGCTTAAAAATCTAATTTCTGGAGATCTCATCCTGATAGTAAATAAAACAATACAGAATTGTCAGCTAG